>NC_142064.1:249106327-249439661 GCF_059756535.1 Pantherophis guttatus
ACTATAGAGACCACTGAGCCTGAAAACAAATGATGGATCTCTAGAGCAGTCCTACAGGGAGAAGATGGCCTAGGGATGACTTGATCCAATCTTGCTAGAGTTCAAGGACTCAGGAAAGCATGAAGAAAATATCAGATATGGGATGAAGCTTACAGAAAGTGAAGCCCAGTTGTGCAATGGGATCTTCTTTGGCAGCACCAGCTGTAAGATATTGCTTTTCTTGAACTGGACTTTGGTGCAGGAACTTTCTATCTCCTCGTAGAATTCACAGCTCCACTGACGGCCATCTGAAGGAAGAGACAGGGCATAAGATTCTTCTTTGATGGTTAAGGATTAAGGAACATGTACCACAGCCCTGCACCACTGCAGGGCAAGACAGCATTTGGTTAGCATTTGACCTGATGAGATGTTGTATGAAATCACACTTATTCTGAAATAAATAGGATGGTGCCTTGCTCTCCTTGTGAAATACAAGCTTTTAAAACCTTTCTCCATTGTGTCATTTTGTGTTAGAAAGGAACCTCTGCATAGACACTTCATTGCTATATGCTATTTATAAATTTATAAATATTTATTTATAAATAAATGCTATTAATTTATATTGTAAGGGAATGAGGGGTAAACTGGAACTTCTGAAGGACAGTAACAATTGAGCCAAGTAAATTTTGTTCCTTGAACATTGACAAGTTGTTACTTTCTGTGTGCTGAACATGTGTTAATAGGAAAAATAATGAGCATTATGAAGGCTTATTTTTGTGTCTCAACAGCATACTGTTTTAATGAATGAAAAATCTTAGTTTCACAAGAGCCTGCTAAACTGCTAGGTTACATAAAGAAGCTGTGTTTTGTTCTTCAAATCATGTACGATCATAATTATGTTTCTAGAATGCTTGATGATTATTACGTTTCAGCTTCTTCCAGAGACTTTAAATGTTTGATCTTTATTTGCTATGATGGATTTTTTTTTAAATAATTTTTTTAAAGGATTCAGCTATGAAACAGCAGCTAAAGACTAAAATATGTCTCCTTGTTATGTTGTTAGTCTCCTAAGATTTTAATTTTATAGATACTTAAGAATAAGATGGGATACAATAAAGCCTTAAATTAAAGCCAATAAATTTCTCATCACTCCAGTTTTTTCTGCACCAAAAAAAGTTTTTTTTTTAATTTGTCAAGCTGAGAGTTGTATTGTCTTTTGAATCATGAGGAAAAAGACAAAGAAGTAAATGGGGCCAGGATAAAAACTGCATTTAAATTAAATTACAGTTAATATAAACACTATATCATACTTCAGAAACATTATACAAAGATCTAGCTTTCTGGAGAAATTATAATGATGGGAAAGGTGAAAAGAGAAAGAAGAAGAGGATGACCACTGACAAATACATAGATTCAATAACAGTAGTGATGTGTGCATCATTAGAAGATTTGAAGAATCAGATTGGAACAGATCCTTCTGGAGAAAATCTATCCATGTGGTTGCTAAAAATCAATAGGAACCTGATGGCATATAATCAATCAACTCATATGAATAATTTCCATTTCCCGTATCACATTAAAAGTCACAAGTTGGCTGCAACTGCAGGTTTCAGAGAACAGATGGAGCCCAAGGGCTTCAGGTTGTATGCCACTGTTCTAGCCAGATATCAATATCCCTGGCACATATACAGTGGTACCTCGGTACTCATCCTTAATTGGTTCCAGGAGGTGCTATAAGTACCAAAAATGATGAGTACCAAACCAATTTTTCCCATGGGGAATAACATAGTGAATCTTACAAGGCAGCTGACACCAACAAGTTCCAGCTTGTATGTTGAGTACCAAACAAACAATGATTACTGGGACAAAATGTTTACATCAAAATGCGTTGAGTACCAAATCTGATGAGTTCCTGAACAGCTGAGTACCAAGGTACCACTGTAGTGTGCAATAATGATTCTAGGCACTCTCATTCCACTTTACACAGAGCTTTGTGTAATAAAGAGTATTATTCCGAAAAGTTGTAAATGCTCCTTTTCACAACTGCTTATTTTCCGTGACAATATATTTCCTGCTGGCTTTTTCATAACTTATTCATATCTAAACTTTAGTCATACATTGCAGGAAGAGCTATATGATGGCCTTTCTATCTCTGGGAGACTTGGGAGTCCCAAGTGCTTTGCATGACCCCACATCAAGTGCATTAAGCTGCTCTCCCATTTTGCCTTCTTCGGGAAAGGGTTTGTTTGTTTGTTTGTTTATTGCTGCTGGTGGACAAAAAACTGAATTTAAAAAGTTATTTTTTTAACAAAAGGAGAAACTATTTCTTCTTTTCATGCTAATTAAGAACTCTATGAATAAGGAAGGAAAGTCTGTATTAATACCAGGTAACTTGATGACACAATTGGTGTCTGTGAAAGACGAATCCACTTCTTCCACTTTTGGGTTCCTGCTGCCCAAATTCAGTTTCACAATAACCTCATCAGCATTCTGCTTCCATTCCAGCTGCAGGTCTAGGAAACAGACAATGTCAATCTCTTATCTGTGAGTGGTAAGTTAACAGCTAACTTCCCAAAATAGGAAAAGGACAGACTCTGAATAGTTAGTAACATGGTACACAAGATGCATTTTGATCAATAATTAATATTGCCACAAAGAATGTTACAATGGGAATTACATAAACCATCACAGAAAAAAGTAAAAGCCAATGTTCAATAACAGTACATTAAACCATTTATTGGAATTATTGCAACTCAATGGTCAAATGACCCTTGTGAATGAATGTTTGCAGCCCATCACACAGAACAGCTAAACACTTACTAGATGTCTTTAGAAAACCACTTTCCTAATTTTATCTCATATTTGATTGGCTACTGGTCATGGTCATGCCTTTAGGTGGCTTTTCTAGGAATCATGACAAGGACAGCAAATGCTACCTCATTTGTGCCAGAGCGCATGATAGGTTTTAAGTCATGTTGACTCTTCCTTTCCAGTCTCCTAACTGGAAGGGACGGCTAGAGGTCAATACCAGACAGGACTGTGGGGGTTACAGAAATCATGTATGTGAAATACTTCTAACACTGACCCAAAATACTAAATATTTACTTAGCCACTGGCTCAAATCATGTGAAGATGGAATCTGTCAAGAAAGTGTGGCATCCTGATTCAATCACACCCAAGCTTTGATATGGAAAAAGACAAGATAATATTCCATGGGAAATAATCCATGGTTGAGAAAGGAGAGGGTTCAGGTTCTCTTGTGGATTCATGTCCCCTTGCCCTGAGCTGGTTTTAGAACATGCTTTCCATGGCTCACGGGAATCAGGAATAGGCTTGCCCGTACCTTAATCAAGCAGGAACAAAGCTTTATGTTTATGATTACAAATCCCCATTTCTTTTTCATGCATCTTTTACAGCTTGCCAGGCTGTTAATCTTCTAGAGATTGTTGAGGGAGTTAGTTCTTATGTCAGAGAAATAAGACGTTCAGAAAACACATGAAAACAAAGTAGGTGGCTTGAGCTCCATTGAGTTATGCATTCATCTGACTTACCGTCCACAGATTCCCTGTGCCAATGGGGCTCTACCAGATTCAGGCTAGCAAAAGTCTCTGGTGATCAAACAAATACAGAGGTGTGCTGTTTGCCAAGAACCATGTGAACAAAGGATTTTTCTAACTTTGAAGCAGGCATTCATACATTACAATCTGCGCGCTTTCCGCCGTGCTCTCAAAACATTCCTATTTCAGCAGGCCGGCCTGGCCTAACCTCTTTTTAAACTGTTTTTAAATTTTTTAAATTTTAAATTTGTCTTATAAATTTGGGGTGTTTTAAATTTTGTTTTTCTGGGCCAAATTATTTAATTGTATTTTAATGGTTTTTTAACATTTGTATTATATGTATTTTATCTTTTGGCTGTTCACCGCCCTGAGTCCTTCGGGAGTAGAGCTCTATACAAATTTAATATATTATTATTATTATTATTATTATTATTATTATTATTATTATTATTATTATTATTATTTACATTTTAACCAGAATACTTTCACAGAATTAACCATTGTTGCCTGAATAGGGATCTGCACAGATCAAAAGGGAGATAAAGAAAGCAACAAGACTAGACTTAAAATCAAGGGTGAGGACTCTGTGGTCTACTCACTTGTTATGGACTGAATTTCTTATCAGTCCCAGGGATACAGGTAGTCCTTGACTTAGGACCAATCAAGCTACCTAGATCTAAACCTGGTTTTGAAGTTCCAAAATTCACCCTCCCCACAATCATGCATTGGCGGCTGATGCAGTGTCCTGCAGTCATGTGACCATGTTTTACAGCAATTTTGCTGAAAACTGGAAGTTATTTCCAGTTTTCAGCAAAACCACAGCACAGCAATCACTATCACATTAGTTTAACAACTGCTACAAAAAAGGTTGCAAAACTTACGACAGTCATGACACATGACTGTAATGGGTAGATTCCATTACAGTCATATGTCAAGGACTACCTGTATGGTTAATGAGGAGCAACAATGCTAAGAGTTTTAATCCAGCCTTGGTGGAAGGCCACATCTCTGCCTTAAGGAATTTTCACGTTGGCTGGTTATCTGACCTATGGCAACAAGTGTTAGATGTCATGTCACATTATAAAATCAACACCTTAACTAAAGAATTTAATCTCACGTCCCTCTTAATCACATAGTTGTAACACATGCACGAAAAGTGTCTGCAACATGATAAAAAGATATACTTTGAAACATGTCTCGCTGGGTGGCTTATACAAGCATTATGGAGATCATAGAGCAGGCTTCTTTGGAAGGACTGTAGTCTCTACCAGTAACTCCTGCCTCTTCTGCAATTATTTCACCATCCTGCTAAAAGCTGCAGTTTTATAAAGAGCACAGGCAGTACAGAGCTAGCACAATCACTCACCTGTTTCTTTTATCACATAGCTGTGAAGGAAGGCCACAAAGAGCAAAGAGGACAACAGTACATTTAGTCTACCTAGCATATTCTTCCATACTTGCAACATTTCTAAATAACAACATTCTATTCAAAAGAGTAAAGCTTTCTTCCTCACAATGAATGTTTCAACTTTCATTTTAAAACATTTATCAAGTCTATAAGTATAGAATTAAGTTTAAAAAGTTAAACTTTCCACCACGATCTCAGTCATTCTGAATTGCATTTCTTTGCACCTTTTTGCAAACTCCAGATCCAATTCCTTAGCAACACCCACTATCCTGCACAAGGTCCTTATCCATTCTAAACATACCCTTTTTGCCTATTTGAGAATATCAACAACATTTTTACCAAGGCCACAGTGATAGTTTGTATACACCTTACTAAGACTTATTTGTCGATCATGGTTACTGAATAAATTACAATTAGCTGGTTTTATACATTATAGCAGGACTGTCAAACTCCTGGCCCGAGCCAGATGCGTCACACGCTGGCCGCACTCATGCCTGGTTTAGCAAAGGGGGGAAAAGTGATGATGTGATAATGTGAGTTTGACACCCCTGCATTATAGGGAAAAAAACAAAAATACACTATGGCTTAGTGTGCCACTCAAGTCTTTCACTTGTACAGCTGCAATCACTGAAATCTTATTTTTTCTTTCACAACCTTTCATCTCATTGTTCTTATCCTATTTTATTGTCTGCTCTATATTACCAGGATTAAAATTGATTTCCCCTATAGCAGCAGAAGGGAAGCAGCAGAAAAAATATCACGGAGTTGTAAATTGCAGACTCCAAACCTAATCTGTAATCTTATTTGATGGACTTTCTCCGCATTGGCTTTACTAGATAACCCAGAGTTCTAATACTGTGACAGAAGAAACATTTGTGAATTCATTTTCCTACTATAAATGACTATTTATAACTCTATGTCTCTCCTTACTGACCTCCTTTCCAAACTAAAAATCTCCATCTGCCGTAAAATTTCTTTTATGCAGAAAAAAGTATTGTCAAAATCTACTGAACTAAAACAAACTACCCCTTGTGGCTAAATGTCCACCCATTCATTCATAAGAAGAACCAGGAGTCTATGGAGCAGAGGATCCTCTGTATTTGCTGCATGTTTTCTGAATGTCCATAGTCTACCAGGAAGTGAGATCCATTAGATTCCACTTACTTTGATGCAAAATAAAAAAATAACTGTTTAATGCCTGCTAACCTTATCTGTTTCTTACCTAAAATTGCTCTAAATTGTGCATGTATGTAGCATACAATACTTTCCTTGGCATACTTCCTGATCACCTGGTTTCATTTTGAAAAATAAGATTATTTAATTAAAATGAATTAACTGTGACGCTAACACGCTGTAATGCTAGCTCAAGCAAAAAGGTCTATTTCCGATAATGCTTTGTGCCCTTAAAAACATTCTTATGAAATGGTGGTGTGGTGCACAGCTTTATTTGGGAGTGGATCCCTCCCTGACCACCGCCAAAACAAAATGTAAAAATAAACCAAGATAGAAGAAAACATTCATTCTGTAGTGGGGAACAGCCTCACTGGCCCGTTTGCAAATCTTTCTTCCAAATTAACTTTCATAGGGAAGAGGGGATTTGTGGGGTTTTTTTTTGTTTTTTTTTTACAAATACAGCATCCTCTAGCACCCTCCCTCTGTTTTTACATTTCTATATACAATTTCACAAAACATATATTAGCTATCTTTCACACATTTTTTACACCTTTACCCTAACATAGATGCCCTCCATATATGCATGCTTCAATTCCCGGAATTCTCAGTACTAGTTATAACTAGGTTGGAAAATTTGTCTTAAATGGTACTTTTAACAGTGATGCAGTGTGATTTTCTTTTTGTTCTAGTTTGTGCTGAACATTGGCAATGATGTGACCAATGTAGTGATTCTTGATCAATCAATTCATGGTAATGCTATAGTATATATTTTCTTCATGAAATCCAGCTTCACTTTTTGGAGAGAAGGAAACAACGTGTTTGGATTTTCCCTAACAACTGTGGCCTGCTTCAGACCCAGTGCTAAGTCAGGATATTTTTTTACCAGTTTGTTAAGAAAACGGTCTGGTTTGCACATGTGAAGTCATAATAGATGGCTTATTAATCGCCCTAAGAGAAAACACACGAATTCCATTGCAACTTTAGTTTATAAATGTGCAAAAGTAATAGTGATATCTGAGGAATGAAAATGAAAACTATTCTTTCCAGCCCTAATCACTAGGTACTCTTGTATTTTCTGAGCCACTGGTTCTATATGATCAATACCAGCGAAGAAGCCCTCCCTCCCTCCCTTTTTTTTTGGCCACCCATCTCATGTAATATGACTCTGGGTAGCATATAAAACAACCAAAAAACAATTTTAAAACAGTCAAAAGTTCACCAAAAGCTATTATCAAAGGTTAAAACAGAGTATCAGATTATAAATAATAGAGCTATCTAATCAAATTACTATTCCCGTGCAATCCCCAAGACTGTTGACACAATCAAGTTTTAAGGGATTTCCGAAGGCTGATAGACGGAGCCAATATCACCTTAGGGGAGATATGATATTCCACAGGACTACACCAGAGCAGAAAAGGCTCGTGTGCTGGGTCCTGTAACTCCTTCACAGGCAGGACCCACAACACATCCGTTCTGCTGAAGCTGATGGGGTGGACAGATATAACCGGGAAGAAGTGGTTCCTCAAATAACCTGGCCCCATGTCAAAACCAGAACCCTGAATTGACCCAGAAGTAAACTGGTGACCAATGCAGCTCACAAAGCAGAGATGTAGCATGTGCTGCTCTAGGGACATATACAACTGCCCACACCATTGCATTTTACGGAAACTTCTAAATACTCTTCAAGGGCAGCCTTATGTAGAGCCTACTTTAGTAGTCCATCCAGGAAGTGACCAGAGTATGAGTTGCTGTGAGTAGAGTTTCCTGATTCATAAATGGGTGGAACTACCACATACTCTTTGAAGGGAATCATGAGTGCAGGAGGACCCCCCCTCCCCAAGATGCACAATGGGTTTGTATGGGGCAGTGCAACTCCATCCAGTACCAAGATGGCAGAATCTCAGAACTTTAACTCCAAAACACAGAGCTACTCAGTCTTGCCGGGGTTCAGTTAAATCCTGTTGTTCTCTCATTGCAGGCACGGGGATAAGACATTAACAGCAACCCAAAGGTGCTTTTTCAAAAGGCAACCGGACATTGTTTTTTCCTTGAAGACATTTCACTTCTCATCCAAGAAGCTTCTTCAGTTCTTGGATGAGAAGCAAAACGCCTTCAAGGAAAAAACAGTTACCTTTTGAAAAGCACCTCTGGGACAACCATGACCTGGATGACTGAGAAGCTCCATAAACATCAACAGCGATGCTTAATTTGGCAAGAGCAGATGTATAACTGGATTTCATCTTCATACTGATGATACCTCAGCTCATGGAGATGCATGATCTTACCCAGCGGTTTCATGTAGATGTTGAAAAGGAGAGGAGAAAGCACCAAATCCTGTGGAGCCCCACCCAGCAGAGCTGAGGGCAGGATCTTTCTTCCCCAATCACTACTAATATCAACCCCAGAGAAAGGAGAAAAACGAGCACAATAATGCACCACCAATCTCCATCCCTGGATCCCATCCAGGATATCATGGTCATTTATATCAAAGGCTTCTGAGAAGTCGAGAGTTAAGATGGATATATAACCACCATCCTGCTCCTGCCAAAGATCATCTAAAGGTGTGACCAATTCCATTTCCATTCCATAGCCAGTCCTAAATCCAAACTAAAAGGAGTCTGCTTCATTCTGCATTCTTTGAACTTATTGCGTGACTACCTCCTCCATCACCTTCCCTAAAAAGGAAAAGGTTTGATACTAGAAAAAAGTTGCCCAGTGTATAGTGGGTTGCAGGGATGGCTTCTTGAAGAGGGGTAAAGCAACAAAAGAAACAAGTCTCCTATCCAAGGAATTAACCACCACTAAAACACACTTGCATGATACTCCCTGGGCAGTTTTAATTAGTCAGCCCCCTCTGAAACCCCTCAAGGTCCATCAGTGCTGAGGACAGACTAATCTAATAGGTTCTGCCTCCCTGAGGTGTGTAATGGTGCTGGAGAATCCCAGGGTAATCAAGGCATATCTGACTATGACAAAGGGAGACATTAAGAGTTCCCCCAATTCCAGATCATATTGCCATTGCTTGGACAGGAAACCAGATCATACCTGGGTTGGGCTCTGGATAACCTGGGATAGGCCCATGGTTGTGATGGCAGTCATGAAGTCTTGAGCTGCCTATGACCACAACCCTAAAGAAGGCAGATTGAAGTCCACAGAAGTCTAGAAAACTAGCAACAATCTCAACTGATTCCAAGAGGCCAACTTAATGAACAGGGTCTCCCATCCGGTAACCTGTGGAGCAGCCCCTAAAGCCTTAAGAGACTCTTTGATGACAATTAACACAACTCCTAGCCCGGGGGTCAGCAACCTTAAACACTCAAGGAGTCATTTGGACCCGTTTCCCACAGAAAAGAAAACACAGGGAGCCACAAAGGTCCTAACCAGAAGCCCCCCATTCAATTCCGGAGCCGACCAGAAGTCTGGTTCCCCCACCATAGAGTCTTCTCCTAGCGTTGTGTTCTTTTTTCTCCACCTGTCCTAGCCAAAAGCCTTATCAATTGTGGAGCCGACCGGAGCCGCAGCAGAGGGATGAAAGAGCCACATGCGGCTCCAGAGCCGCGGGTTGCTGACCCCCGTCCTTACCCAGGAGTCTTAGTTGTTGCCATACCTGAAACCCAACTGTGCACATTTTAGAAAGGGCCAACCCCTCCCTTCCAGCCAGGTCTCGGTAATACATGCCATTAAATTTATAAATGTAGTGATACCTATGGCTTAAATCTGTACCTTTCTTTGAGTCACTGCCAGCTGGTTTCTCGCCTTCCTTACTTTCCTGATTGGCCCGATCCTTTTGCTTCTTCTTATTAGTTGCATCATCCACTCCCCGAGCTGTTCTCCTCTGACCAGGGACACTGGCACTGCTGGACATTTTCAGCCGTTTGGAGGAGACAAACAGCCCACCGGGGTCGGTGACAGACTCTGGGTCAGGGGTGCGACGTCTTCTTCCCGAGCCAGCTATCTTGGCGATTCTTTGTGGTCAATCTTTCTGGCAAGGAACAAATGCCTGGAGACATATGGAAGGATTATCAGATTAGTATGGCAAATTTAAAAAGGGAAATACCCTAAGCTAGTAGAAGCTATACTGAATTTATTTTTAAAAAAACATAAGCAGTGGATCAAATCCCTGGCCCATCTAGTCCAGCAGTGGCCAGGTAACATGGAAACCCAGTAGTTTCCTAGTAAATGGCCTTCAGAAGCAGTTCCTCTGTCATCAAAACCAGTAGCCATTGATCCCCATGAATTTGTCCAACCGTTTTTGTTTTTTTTGTTTTGGAAGCCACCCAAGCTGGTAGCCAGCAGCACATCTCATGGTAAGAAAATTCAAAACTTTGTTAGACATTGTCTTAGAAAAAATTTCCTTTGGGCTGCTCTAATTATTCCAGAATTCACTTTCATTGGTCGACCTCTGGTTCTAAAGTTTTGGGCAGAGGAGAAATAGCTGTTCCTTGATTTTATTTATACCATGCATAATCTCAGTCACGTCCTCCCTTATTCACATTCTTCTAGTCTAAAAATCCTCAAATGCCACAACCTTTCTTCATAGGTAAGCTGTTCCAGTCCCTTGATCATCTTAATTGCCCTTCTCTGAGCCTACGTTCCTTTTGAGATGAAGCAGCCAAAACTGCACAGAAATAAACAAGGTGGTCCATAACTACAAGCTTTTAACAGAAACCAAAGCATAACGGTTATATTTGGGTTTTAATACTACTGAGCAGTAAGGGCAATACTCCGTCAGGAAGGCAATATTTTAGGCCTTAGCTTGATTTAGAAATAACTGCAAAAGACTAATACTTTGTGATGAGAATTTTATTTGACAGAGTATGAGTACAGCCCCCACAAAAAGTTAAGATGAAAATCATCTTAAGAGAGAATGCAACGGAACAAATGGGTGCCTTAGCCGTCATGAACCAATTTGCTGTCATCTGATATCTTTCCATTAAACTCAGAGCAGCTGAATGCAAGTTAGTTTCTACACTGGACATGGTTGCTATGAATGGGAGCAGAAGCTGGCTAAAATACACAGACACACACATCACAAGAAGTCCTTGATGTCTATTTATAGCAATCTCCTATCCCCCCCCCCCATTGTAATAGAATGTATTTAATATGTTATCTGCACCTTAAATATATATCAGCTCGGGACTGAACCACATCATAAATATCTCTGAAACAATACCCAAAGAATCTCAGCTTGCTAAGGCGGGCAATGCAGGCTTCTTGCTGACTCCAGGCAGACACTTGTCTAGTCCCATTCCTTGTCAGCATAGTACAGGTATCCCTTTAGATAGCACAGGAGTTTATTTGTCAAATGTCACTTTCAATTTCAATCTTCAGCATTTGTTCAGAACAAAGAGAAAAGAACAGGTTGCCATATGATGAACCCATAATCATCTATTTTATTTTCCAGATTTATATTCTGCTAATATAGCTATTAAGAGCCCTCAAAGGTTATTTTCCCCCAATTTTTGCATTCTTTATGAATAATGAACGAAGAAAAAGGAAGCCTGGGAATTGTAATTTAAATTCATACAGTACTTCTCAAGAACCACAAGAAACAAATCATGAATTTTCTACGTGAACAGGGACTGATTTCTGAGTTATAACAAGCTAGTTGTCCCTATCAGTTTAAACTGACAATGATAATTTCTGAAGTAATGATATGGCACATGCCATCCCAAACTAAACAAGAAAAAATAATGAATTGGCATTTCTGTTTAGTGGGATGTTATGGTTAACGTGTCCAAACCATTCCAAAGGACTGTGCGACTAAAGACTAATAAAATGTTTAAGGCAACAGCTACAACACAGGATGGAGAAAATTTACCCTTGCCTGAACAAAAGGCGGCACTACCAGCAGAAGACAGGGACAACCCATGCTTTTTCCAAGAAATATAAGATACAGGAACCAATCAATATTCAAGGGAACCAACCACAGACATCTGGTTTTTAATTTCAAATATTGATCCAACATATAAATGCAAGCTTAACATCCAGGCCTAACATAGTACCTTCCCTGCATGTTAGAACTAAACTTCCAGAATTGCCAGCCAATGATTTTATAGCCTATGACAAATTTTAAAAAACAAAATATGCTGACTTGTGATATTTTTGCAAATTAAATCAGAAAAAATTGTTAACACTTATGTAACAGGGAGTGCCCATTTTATTTTCAAAATACATTTTCACTTTTCATTTTCCATCATTGAAAAACATGATTAGACAATAGGAAAAGATTATGTTTCCATATACCAATCTATGAGATCTAAATTATGATAAGCAGACAAGTATGCCATCAGAATTCAGGAAATGTTTATGTAACAAGTACAGCCAGATCACTTTCTCCAATGAGCTAAGTTGCTTCCTAGAAACAAGCAAAACATAAATACAAACAAGTTTGCTAATTAAATAATATAAACTAAACTGTAAAAATCTTTGAAATATTTTTTCTAGGCTTCAGAAAGTAAATGATAAGATTTAAGGATTTTTTAAAAGATAAGAGATAGGGTATATAGGAAGAAGAAATCATTTGTTCTATTGAAGATAAGATAAGTTACTAAAACTGTTTATACTTGCGATAAAGGGGGAAGCCATTCCTTTTTATATATATATTTTCGTTACTACATTTTTTGTTTTCTTTATTTGCTGCACTTTCTATTTTAGTTAGTGTTAATTGCCATTTTAGTGCAATTACTATAAGGGAAGAACGCATCTGGGAGTGAAGCGCAATAGCCTTCATAAATGTTGAATTTGCCTCACATTATTAAAACCCTATCTTTAGAACACAATTAACGGACATCATGCCACCTCAAAGAACGACTAAACATTTCAGAGGAACGCTAGGGTTTTTTTTTTCCTTTTTGGTAGCCACGGGGTTCTAAAAGCCCTAAATAAAACTTCAGAGGTAGAAACAGAGGTCTGAGATCGACAAAGATTTAACTTGCAAAACACGTTTTGTCAAAAAGCTGGTGTGGGACAGTCTCCTGGGTAATCTGACTTCTTCCTTTCACCAACATGAGGCAAAGGAAGGTACCCAAAGCGGATTTCCCTGTATACTTCAGCATCTTTGGGGGGGGGTTGGACTAGAAGACCTCCCAAGGCCCCTTCCTGCTCTATTCTGATTGACATCTAATCCAACCCTCCACTGCCCAAGCAGGAGACCCTACACCATTTCTGACCGATGACAGTCCAGTCTCTTCTTGAAAGCCTCCAAGGATGAAGCAAATTCCCACAACTTCCGAAGGCAACCTCTGTTCCCATTGTTTGATTGTTCTCGCTGTAATAAAATTTCTCCTTATTTCTAGAGGTCAAATAATTTAATAATCTGGGCTGGACCAAAACTGAAATCTGTGTGACTCATGCAGAGACGTAGCAGGCCACCCTCTCTCTTTAGGGACTTTGCAGCATGCAAGGATTATTGAGAAGGGTCACTAGGTCCTGAAGTCTATAAGGAAGGTATCATTAAGGCTTTAAAGCAGTGGTTCCCAACCTTCCTAACGCTGAGACCCTTTAATGCAGTTCCTCATGTTGTGGTGACCCCCAACCACAAAATTATTCCTAAAACCATTGAAAATATGTGTTTTTCCGATGGTCTTAGGCAACCCCTGTGAAAGGGTCACTCGACCCCCAAAAGGGCTCCCGACCCACAGGTTGAAAACCACTGTGCTTACCTTTGGCTGTTCACCGCCCTGAGTCCTTCGGGAGAAGGGCGATATATAAATTTAAATATAAATAAATAAAAATAAAGGGTTCCTGCCACTTAGCTAGACAACCGGGCTTCCCTACCTGCTTGGCTCGTAGAGGCTTTTTGATCCCCAAAAACGAACCGTCCCAAGATCTCCTCCTCCTCCTCAGCACCTGACAGGGTTGTCCCAGAAGGAAGGAAGGAAGGACGCCTGTCGCGGAGGCAGCTACGACTTTCTGGCCGGGATGCGAATAATAATAATAATAATAATAATAATAATAATAATAATAATAATAAGAAGAAGAAGAAGAAGAAGAAGAAGAAGAAGAAGAAGAAGAGAAGAAGAAGAAAAGAAGAAGAAAAGAAGAAGAAGAAGAAGAAGAAGAAGAAGAGAAGAAGAAGAAGAAAAGAAGAAGAAGGAGAAGGAGAAGGAGAAGGAGAAGGAGAAGGAGAAGGAGAAGAAGAAGAAGAAGAAGAAGAAGAACAAGAACAAGAACAAGAACAAGAAGAAGAAGAAGAAATGGTGTGTTGTCCCGATTGTAATTGGAGCCCTCGGAGCAATACCCAAAGGGCTACCCCGCTATTTAGAAATTCTAAATTTGCCGGACTTGAACATTTTGACTCTACAAAAATCCACCTTACTCGGAACAGCTTACATCCTCCGACGATACCTTAACAGTTCCTAGGTCCTTGGTTAGGACTCGAGCTGCTGAGCTATTAACCAGCCTCAAAGGCTGTGAATCTCAGCAAAGATTAAATAATAATAATAATAATAATAATAATAATAATAATAATAATAATAATAATAATAATATTACGCTCTTCTTTTGCAACTGAGGCAACGGCGGAGCGCGGGGGACGCTTCTACCACAAGAAGAAGAAGAAGGCGGCGGGGTGGTGGTCGTCTCCCGCCATTTGGCGCCGGGGTCCACGAGGCCGAGCGCCGGCATGCACGCAAGGAGAGGAGACGGGCGGACGGGGGATTACCAGGCCACCTGCCGCGCGAGGGAGGCTGAGCGCCTTTGAAGTGACAACCGGCAAAGCAATGGCGGGGAAAACGGCTTCTTTCCCCCCCCCCTCACAGAAGCCCCACAGCCAGCGCCCCTCGTCCCCATAGAAACACCTCCCGGTTTAAAGGCCCCTCTCCGCGGACTCCCAGGCCCCGCCCTCCGCCTCTCATCCCCAAATCTCCCCCCCCACTCCTTCGCCGGAGCTCTCCCCCCTCCCCTCCCCGACAGCCCTGGGGGGGGGGTGTAGGGATCACTCACCGGCCCCCTCCCCCTGCAGGCCCCCGGCGACTCCCCCGCCCCCCGCGGTGGGTTTGGTTGGCTTTGGTTTCGAAACCAAGTTCCGAACGGGCAAGACGCAGGAGGAGCCAGGCCCGCGCCCCGTGACGTGTTTCCGGAAACCGGTAACGCTGCAAAAAAAAAAAAAAACCAAGCCACGTGACGCGGAGGGAGGCGGGGGCTACCACGGCGCGAGGAGAGGCGCCCCCTCCTACCTACTTACCTCCCCCCCTCCCTCAAGTCGAGGAAGGATCACGTGAGCTCGGGAATTCTGCTCGCGATCGGTGCAGAAGAGGAGGAGGAGGAGGAGCAAAGGAAGGGGGAGGGGGGGAAGAAAGAACGCCTCCGCCTTCGTGACGTCATAGCGGGCTCCCATGGCAACTGTTCTTGTTAGGTGAGGGTTTGGTAACACAAAGCCTTAATTTGCCTCGGGGGCTGTGCAGCAACCGGTCCGACCCGATAGCGTGATTAATATAATGCGGAATTGAAATTCGGATTACCGATTTTCTGTTACGTTGCTATCCGACAAAGGGAGGGAGGCCACTGTTCTTTATTCTTCTTTTTTTTTTTTGCAAGTATTTTTAAATTAAAAGATTACGATTACAATATTAAAAAAAAAACAAATGCAAGCTGAAAGAAAGAAAAATGGTAAAAAGGTGCAAAGGAGAAGAAATGGCAAGACGTAAAGAACGGGACAAAGAAAAGCAAAGAAATAAAAGAATATACTTATGAAAAGAAATACATAAATAAGTGACTTATAATCTTCATCATAACACATAAAAACAATTTCAGTAACTTTTTGCTTCCTCTTAAATTAGAACTGATGAACTTCCCATACAAATCCATAAAGTATTTCAATCCTGGTATCAGCAACAGGCCATTAAAGGTTACCAGAAATAACAGCATATCAATTTTAATCTTGAGCAAGTAAACCAACGTTATATTGTAGGAAGTTAGCACCCACCCCTCTCCTGGAAGAGTGAAATATTTTAGGAAATATGAAAAAGGCAGAATATTATATTTCCCTGGGATAAGCATGTTTTGAAGCAGCTCCCATCTTCCTGCCCCCATCCTTTGTCAATGGGCCATTAAAGCCTGGGCCAGTCTATTCTACATAACAAAGATCTACCTCCTTCAGGCAGAAACCATAGTAGGAATTGCTGAAGATCCAACAAAGATAGGATTAGCCCTCTACACAATAGCAGCAGAAACTCACCACATGTGACCTGGGAAGCACATGTGGCCATCAGCCAGCAAGGCCCCCATCCCCTGGGAGTCTGACAACCAATCAGGATACTCTTTCGGGGCCCCAGGAAGTTCAGAGCCAGGGAGAGCATAAAAACCCAGGGACTCACTGTATCTGCCCCCTTTTCTGTTCAGGAACTCAAGCCATGTGATCCTGTCCACCATTAAACCATCTTTCCAAGCAGTCTCCATGTTTCCAGTGTCTGTTTTCCCCACTTGGAGCAGAACCTAGAAAGATGTTTCTTCCAACAATATTCCTATCTTTTGCTTCTAACAATATTTATCTTCAGTACATTCAAATAATGTAATACAAATTGTAGGAAGAAATATCCTTCTGGGTTCAGCTCCAAGTGGGGAAAAAGACACTGGAAACATGGAGACTGCTTGGAAAGATGGTTTAATGGTGGACAGGATCACATGGTTTGAGTTCCTGATCAGAAAAAGGGGCGAGACGCAGTGAGCTCCCGGGTTTTATGCCCTCTCTGGCTTTGAACTTCCTGGGGCCCAGAAAGAGTATCCTGATTGGTTGTCAGACTCCCAGAGGGTGGGGGGTCTTAGCTAGCCTTGCTGGCTGATGTAATCTTCCCAGGTGCCATGTGGTGAGTTTCTGTTGCTAGATGGGTCCTATTGTGTTGCAGATGATGGTCCATTGACAAAGATTGAGTTTTTGCCTCTGGCCCATTGACAAAGGGTGGAGGCAGGAAGATGGGAGCTGCTTTGTCTTTAAAACATGCTTTTCCATTTCTCATATAGGGAAAAATAATATTCTGTCTTTTTAATATTTCCCAAAATATTTCATTCTTCTAGGAAAGGGGTGGATGCTAACTTCCTATACAAATGACAGCCAATATTTTTATAGCCGATAAAACAGGGCAAGCGGCTAGAATATAAATGGAGAGCAAATCCCACTCCCTACCAACAGCAATGATGTTTAGGTAATGAAACATCTGCAAGAAAACAACCAAGCTCAGGGAGCACCAAGGACCCCTCAAGATAATATAACTTTTGTCCCTTCACATAAGATTCTTCAAAGCTTTAACAAGTCTTTTTTGTACGACCAATACAGGAAAATTATCCAAGTCATTCTCTTGGTGCAGTGGTGGCTTTCAAATTTTTTTACTTCTGGTTCTGTGGGCGTAGCTTGGTGGGTGTAGCTTGGTCGGCATGGCAGGGGAAGAATACTGTAAAATCTCCATTCCCACCCCACTCCAGGGGAAGGTTACTGTAAAATCCCCATTCCCTTCCCGATCAGCTGAGACTCAGGAGGCAGAGAATAGATGGGGGCAGGGCCAGTCAGAGGTGGTATATACCGGTTCTCCGAACTACTCAAAATTTCCACTACTGGTTCTCCAGAACTGGTCAGAACCTGCTGAATACCACCTCTGTCTTGGTATATAGTTTGTATGTCTCTTTTAATTATTAAACCATCAGCCCATTTATTTTCTATGTGCAGAGTACTTTTTTTTATCCATTTCATTCTTGTAGCCTGTCGTATGTAAATCCAGTTTCAACTCAGTCTCTCACTTGTCAGGTAAACATTTTTCCTCTTCTATAATATCTTTTGACATCCCCCCCCCCCAGCCAGACATTTATCTGCCGCTTGAATAATCCCATTAAGCCTTGGGAGTCAATACTGAGCTGAGCTGGATGGAGCAAAAGATATATAACTTTATAGTAGGGTGATGGCAGCAAATACAATATGGTTGCCATAACCTCACTTCATTTTGTTCAATTGGCACTTTTTCCTCTTCCATGGTGTCATATAATCATCAACTAATACCCAAGAAAATAGAAGTACTACGTATTCAAATAATCTTGATAGGTTGAAGGGACAGGTTAAAAGTGATGCAATGACATTTAACAGAAGAAAAAGTGACTGCAGGGGTGTAGGACAGGAGATACCAGGCATGGTAATACAGAAAATATTGATATAGGGCTGTGAAAATAACCTTGAGGAATAAGGAGATGCAACTGAGGCAACAGACAGAGAAGAGAAATCAGAGTCCAGAGCAAGAAGGTAATTTGAGAAAGTATTTTAGGCTTGATCCTCCCTACTTCTCTTGAATGTAAAGGTAGGAAAGGAAGAGGTCCATTCAAACTTGCAAGACTCTGTTACTTCAACTTTAGAATAAAAATATTAGCATTCGGGTCCGTAGAGATTCTCAGTCATCCAGGTCATGAAAGTCCAGTTGCCTCTTGAAAAAAGCATTTTTAGGACAACCATGATCTGGATGACTTAGAATTTCTACAGACTTTTAGCTATATAATTTGGGATGAACACCCTTTGAATGGTGTGTGAGTAAGAATGGATTTCCAGAGGGGGAAAAAATTGCAAACTACAAGAACCAGGAGCACTACTCAGGTGACCCTGAGGACACAGATAAACCTCCAAGTGCTTCAACAACCCTCTAAAAGGATGCAAATGACCAGCTGTCTGCAAGGAATATAAATCCTTCCATTCCCCCACTATCCTATCAGAGCTGAAGAAGCTTCTTGGATGAGAAGCGAAACGTCTTCAAAGAAAAAAACAAGCAAGTCCAGTTGCCTCCTGAAAAAAGCACCTTTGGGATTATTAGCATTCACAATTTTGGTTTCTTGGTCTAGACTACCTTGAAGGGTTGAGTCTTGGAATAGTACAGTAGAACCTCTGGTCACGACCATAATTCATTCCATAACTTTGGTTGCAACCCGATTTGATTGCAACCCGAACCTAATTTTGGAAATTTGTCGCTTACTAAAAAAAAAATTGGCATGGAAGGGGAAATCGGCTACGAAAAAAAATTCTGAATTTTTTGGTTGGAACCCGATTTGGTCGTGGGCAGAAGCATTCTTGACCAGAGGTTCTAATGTAGTTGGTTGCAAATCAGTTAGCCAGCAGTGTGATATGTCTGCTTAAAAGGCAAGTACAATTTTAGGCAGCATCAACAGAAGTATGAGCCATGGTGGCACAGTAGTTAGAATGGAGTACTGCAGGCTAAATCTGCCGACTGCCAGGAGTTTGATCCTGACTGGCTCAAGGTTGACTCAGCCTTCCATCATTCTAAGATCGGTAAAATGAGGACCCAGTGTGTTGGGGGTCATATGCTAACTCTGCAAATTGCTTAAGAATGCTGCAAAGCACTATGAAGCGGTATATAAGTCTAAGGGCTATTGCTATAATGTCTAAATCACAGGATGTAATTTTTCAACTCTGTTCTACGTTGTTCATCCTGCCACCTTGCATACTGTAGAAACAGCAAAGAAATGTGTGTAGCTCAAGGTTGAAATGTTGTATTGATTCTTACATACCTGTTGATTTCTGGGTGTTTATTAAGGGAGGATGTATTTAGGACTACATTTGCTTCCAATAATTTGTTACAATAAAATTTTAATTCAACCCAAATCCAAGACTGCAAGAAAATTCCCAGAGAATTCCTGGCATTCTGAAAGACCAGAGATTAACAGATACAGAGAGATAACCCAGGCTATAACAGGGAGAACCAACACAAATAAAAAACAACGTATAGTACACAAAATTGTCTGCTACCATGTCCTACCTGTCAATGACTACTTCAGTTTCGACCACAATAATACATGGGCAAACAATAGATGCAAATTCAAGGTAAACCGCTTTAAACTTGATTGTAGGAAATACGACTTCAGCAACAGAATGGTCAATGCCTGGAATGCTCTACCCGACTCCGTTGTTATATCCTCAAACCCCCATAGGTTCAACTTTAAACTGTCTACCATGGACCTCACCCCATTCCTATGAGGTCCATAAGGCGGCGTGCATAAGTGCACCAGCATGCCTACCGTCCCTGTCCCACTGTCCCATTTATTTGTACTCATTACCTGTGCTCATGTCCATGTTTATACTTATACCTGTTATTTTGTACATGTTTGACAAACTAAATAAGATTAATTAATTAATTAAAATAAAATAAAATAAAATAAAATAAAATAAAATAAAATAAAATAAAATAAAATAAAATAAAATAAAATAAAATAAAATAATAAACAATGGGCAAGAACCATGTAAGACAAAGTTGTCAAACTCAATTTCATTGAAGGCTGCATCAGGGTTGTGTTTGACCTCGGGGGGGGGGGGGCGGAGTGGGCGTAGCCAGGGTGGGTGTGGCCAGCTTGATGTCACTCGGCCTGAGTGCTCTGCCAGCGAAAATGAGCTCCCGAGCTCAGTTTTCGGCTGTGACAGCCTCCTGCAACCCTCTGCCAGGGAAAACGGAGCTCGGGAGGGCCACACGTGACCCTCCTGAGCTCTGTTTTCCCTGGCAGAGGCACTGTGGGCCAGTCCTTCACTTTTTCCAGGGTGGCCCTATGGGCCAGTTCTAAGCACCCTGCGGGCTGGATCTGGCCCTTGAGCCTTGAGTTTGACACCCCTGAACTAAGATGAAACAATTCAAACCAACCAAATTAGCTCACCATGGCTCATACTTCTGGCCTAATCAGAAACAGACACACAAACTCCCAACTGCCATATATAAAATGCCAGCAAGCTCCCTTGTATCAGAATACTGACAAATGTCATTCAGCCTGATCATGAAACATTTGCAGGAAGAAAATGAAGCTCAATAAACACCAGGATCCCAACACCAGGTCCTGTGTCCAGTTCTGGATGGCACACTTTAAGAAGGAGTCAGAGAAATTGGAACAGGATCAGAGAAAGACAACAAGATGATCCTGGGATTAGAAAGTAAATCCTGTGAAAAGAGATTGAAGGAAGTTGTTATGTTTAGCCTTGGGAAAAAGACAACTGAGTGGGGGACACAACTGCGTTCTTCAAATACTGGAAATAATGTCACACAGAAGGTTGCTATGACTTGTTCTTCATTGTAGAGTGTAGGATATAGAATAAAGGATTTCCATCACAGGGAGACAGATCCTGATTGAATGCTTAGGAAAACAAATATCTTTAACAGTAGCAGCAATTAGTCAAGGGGCTTCCTTACATCCGATGCTTTTAGTAGGAAGCTGTGCAGCCATCTGTCAGGGATGCTGCGATTTGGATTCAATCTGGTCAGAGATTGAACTCAGTGGCTTAAGTGCGCTCTTCTAACCCTGCGATTCTGTTAGTATTTGCTTAGCTGATGGCTGGGCAAGCCTTTTATGTACCAGATAGTTTAACGCTCAGCCTAAGTCCCAGATCCCTGTGAAGCCCCTGTTTATTTAGATTTCTCTCTTAATTATGATACAAAGGGCAATTCCCCATGTTCCAAAAAGCTCAGACATAGGTAAAAGAATCAAATCAAAAGTTATATATCTATCTGTCTATCTGGGGGAAGGATATTGCAAAATCTTCACTCCCACCCCACTCTGGGGTCAGCCAAGGTGGTACTTGCTGGTTATCCGAACTACTCAAAATTTCCGCTACCGGTTCTCCAGAACCAGTCAGAACCTGCTGAATAACACCCCTGATTTAGGCAGTATAAACCACAAGGTAAACAGCTGAAATCCAGGACACAATTATTTTCCTGAGCTTTTAGAGGAATTTAGAAATGGGAAGTTCTTTGCTTTTGAAAATATTACTAGACTGCCCATGAACACTTGGGTCAGGGATATTTCCTTACCGGATTCCTCAACACTTTCAACAATGGCAGAGCTTCTAATATATTTCAAAAGTTCCTAAAAATTCAGGGAGATATTCAAAGATGTACGTGCCTTGAACAGATTTGTATAGCCCAAACTAGAAATGTTTTGTGACATTTTGTACTATGTCATAAAATGATTTATGAACATTTTTGTCATAAAATATTTTATAGGTAAAGGTTCCCCTCATACATATGTGCTAGTCGTTCCCAACTCTAGGGGCTGGTACTCATCTCCATTTCAAAGCTAAAGAGCCAGCGCTGTCTGAAGACGTTTCTATGGTCATGTGGCCGGCATGATTAAACGCCAAAAGTGAAGGGAATGCTGTTACTGTACCTTCCCACCAAAGGTGGTCCCTATTTTTCTACTTGCATTTTTTATGTGCTTTCGAACTGCTAGATTGGCAGAAGCTGGGACAAGTAACGGGAGCTCACCCTGTTACCCGGCACTAGGGATTTGAACCGCTGAACTGCTGACCTTTCGATCGACAAGCTCAGCATCTTAGCCACTGAGCCCCTGCATCCCTTTTAAAATGTTTTATAAAATTTGCCATATTTCAAATCCACAGGAGACATGGGTCCCAGATTTTGGACACATTCTGTAAGTTAACCCATTTGAGGTATCTTGATTGAAAAGGTTTTGCCATATGTTCACTCTTGCACCCCTATTTTGCAGATGTGCATAGCAATTTTCATGTTTCCTTCTCAAAAAAAACAGAACATTGATGCTCATTTTTGGCAATGGCTATAGAAAAGGAGGGTTCAGTCCCTAATCACTCAGCCCAAAATCAGACTTTACAACTCTGCTCTATTTGCATCATTGCCTCCCTCACTACTGCTGTCTACTGTTGACCTCACTCCATTCCTAAGAGGCCTTTAAGGGGCATGCATAAGCGCACTAGCATGCCTACCGTCCCTGTCCTAATGTTCCCTTTTATTCGTATCCATTTCATGTATTCATAATCATGTTAAAACTTATATGTTATTTAATACATGCTTGACAAATAAATAAAAATAAAAAATAAAAATACGGTGCCTCCTATATAAAAAAGCTGCCCGCCCCTTCTTTAGATAAAGAGAAAAACAACAGCCAAATGTTCCTTTTACTTCTCCTTTTCTTTTGTTTCACAAACATCATTTTGTGTCCTCTAGTTATTTTCTAATCATCCACAAGGGATTTGCATTTAGTGATGAACTGTTGGAATCTACATATTAATTCCTGTCATTTTGTAACTTGGGGATTATTTCTGACACAAGGCTTTTAAGCGTACCCTGCATTGATCCATGAAACCTGAAACTCTTGAACATGCTGGGATGTTTTAGGGCAGTGATGGCGAACCTATGGCATGCGTGCCACACGGAGCCATATTAGTGGGCACATGAGTTCAGCTCTGGCGCGCATGCACATGCCGGCCAGCTGATTTTCAGGCCTTCTGGGCCCACTGGAAGTAGGGAAACAGGCTGTTTCCTGCCTCTGGAGGGCCTGGGGAGAGAGAAAAAAGGGCCTTCTGGTCCCACCATTTCTGGCCTGCGGAGGGTCTTCAGGTGGGTGGGTAAGGCCGTTTTCACCCTCCCCAGGTTCCTAGAAAGCCTCTGGAGCCTGGGAAGGGCAAAAAACAGGCCTACTGGGCCCACCGTGCCATCATGTAAAAAAAGTGGGGGTCGCGTATCCATGTGTGGGGGAAGGACACATAGAATTATGGGTGTGGGCACGCACGTGCGTGACCCCTCACGCTCCGTCCACTTTTGGCACGTGATGGCAAAAAGGTTAGCCATCACTGTTTTAGGGCAATGTACAATAAATTACTAGAATAAAAGGCATGCAGCAAAATGAGAAATGCAGATTTACTAGAAAGAGAAGACTCTGGGTAGCTCTGGGTACCAAATCTTTAAAAGGATTTCTGATAAACAGCCTTCTACTAAAAAAAAGTTAAAATACAATGCTGGAATTAAATGAAATTCTATTTGCTTTTAAGGTATGGTTCTCAGTGACAGGTTCGCATGTAACACGTGCTTTTTAACTAGGATTTGATGAATCAATTAACAGGGCTTATATAGAATACCTTAAGCCATAACCAATGATTTACAAACTCCGGGGCTTGGGTTTACTCAGAACAGCTGAACCAAAATTCAACTGCATTATGGCCCAAACCCACTGCATGAGCCCAGTGGGTGTTATTGTTTTCGTTATCTGTGTTAAGGGTGTCTACAGGCTAGGTTAAGCAAAGTCAAGATGATGGCTGTGTCACTGTATTCAATGTGACACATATAAAACATATATCAAGGAGAGAAGCTTTTAACTGTGATGTTTTGTATAGATGTTTTTATCTTGGCTGTTCACCGCCCTGAGTCCGAAAGGAGAAGGGCGGTATAGAAATTTGAATAAAGTAAAGTAAAGTAAAGAAGCAATTAAGAACTGAGGAGAAATTTCCTGACAGTTAGAACAATTAATAAGTGGAACAACTTGCCTCCAGAAGTTGTGAATGTTCCAACACTGGAAGTTTTAAAGATGATGTTGGATAAGCATTTGTCTGAAGTGGTGTAGGGTTTCCTGCCTGGGCAGGGGGTTGGACTAGAAGACCTCCAAGGTCCCTTCCAACTCTGTTATTCTATTCTATTCTATAAACAGACAGGGTTTTAGAACACAGAAAACTACCATGGTTTCCCAAAAACAAGACCGTCTTATATTTTTTTGAACCCTGAAATAAGCACTTGGCCTTATTGCCATGCGCTCAAAAGCTTGATTGGGCTTATCAGGGGATGTCTTATTTTGAGGGAAACAGGGTAGAGTTAGAAGGGCCTTGGCCCAAGCAGGAGACCCTATACTCATCTGGACAAATGACTGTCCAATCTTTTCTTAAAAGCCTCCAGTGTTGGAGCACCCACAATTTCTGAAGGCAAGCCGTTCCACTGATTGATTGTTCTGTCAGGAAATTTCTCCTTAATTCTAGATTGGATTCCTCTTTGATAATTTTCCATCCATTGCTTCTTGTCTTGCCCTCAGGTGCTTTGGATAATTGGTTGACCCCTTCTTCTTTGTGATAGCCTCAGATATTGGAATACTATTATGCCACCCGTACTCCATCTCTTTGTTAGACTAGATATACCCAGTTCTTGCAACCATTCATCGTATGGTTCATCATGTTTTAGCCTCTAGTCCCCTAATCATCTTTGTTGCTCTTTTTTGCATTTTAGAAAAAGTCTCAACATCTTTTTTTTTAATTGTGACCAGAATTGGACGTAATATTCCAAGTGTGTTCTTACAAAGGCATTTGACTGAAACATCAGAGTTACCATCTTGACTTTTTTGATACCCTGTAGACACGCCTCTGGTCACAGACATGGCCATACCATGTTTAAAGATCCAGCTGAATTTTATCTCCAGAAGCAAAACGCTTTCAATTTTTTTCTGCGTAGGTTTGTTACACTGACTTCATTCTGGTATGAAGAAGTGGATCTGCAATTACAGAAAAATATGAAGGCGTATCTCCTCTCCCCCACCTTATTATTTTGGAAAATTATTTTCCAAAATACAAAACTAAAATAAATCTTGGCAGAAAAATCTCTCAATGACTATTAGCCAGGATGGCATTATACAGTCTTCATCTTTAGTAATAATGTGCCCTTGGATGCCAATTGCTTGACAAAAATAGTTGTTGCTTTTTTTTGTAGGCTTCTCGGAAACTAATCTGATCTAGCTCGGCTTTTATAAGGATGGTTCTTCTGCAGCAAAGCTGTAATTGCTTTCCTATTGCTACCGCCTTTCTTGCTGTTGCCTGGTTTCTGCCCTTTGGGACTATTTCCAATTTTGGATAATGGCCATGTTTGGCATTTCAGTGTCAACATCTCTGCAATATCCTTCATCAATTCTACCCAGCCCGTACTATCTGAACCAGCATTTCTCATCCTCAGTGGCTTTTTAAGATGTGTGAACTTCAACTCCCAGAATTCCTCAGCCAGAATTCTGGCTGGGGAATTCTGGGAGTTGAAGTCCATGTATCTTTAAAAAGTTGCTAAGGTTGAGAAACACTGGTCTAAACTAATAGTGTCAGCATTTTCTAGCTTAGTTCTAGTTTCTGTGGGGAGAATTGAAACTTGTTTTAAACAGACAAAGGAACAAGGTAATGTTGCAAAAAGCACTGCCACTTTGGGTCTTTATTTTCCCACAAATGTAAGCCACTCCAGTTGGGGCAGATCATGTAAAACATATACGCCAGTGTAACTACCTCATGTGATCCATTCTTAGACCATCCTTCTCTGTTTTTGCCCGCATGCTTTGAAAAGAGAGTCCTACATTACCATGTGTGAAACGCTGAAAATAAAAACAGTATAAAAAAAACTGGGCAGGGAGTTAGCAGTCTCACAAGTCATGGGGCAGTGTTGTGTTTTTGATACAATAGAGGTTGTGAGCAGGGTGATGCTGATATATCAAAGAGATGCCGAGAAGGAATGGCTGTAAGAATCAGTGCTCCGTGTAGTAGTTGGAGCTAGGCCATACTAAGCCGGAAAGCGTTGCTGCTTTAAGCACATGGTAGTAAGTGGGAGCACATGATGGGGAATCATTGGCAAGTGTTGTAGATTTGGATTTGCTCATTGATGTCTTTTAAGATGCTTCTCATCTTGGCTTCCAGCCCATCCAGCTGGGCTGCCTTTTCTTGTAGCAGCTTCTCATTTTCTTCATAGGTTTCTTCCAGCTCTGAGTAAGGAAGGAGGGGAAAAAAGGGTTAAAGATGAAGAAATTCGAACAGTATACAGAATAATCTTCGCCTATGGTGCATTCAGTTCTGACTCTAATATAAACAGCTAGTTCTATGTTTATTTATTTATTTATTATTTATTACATGTATTTATATGCCGCCATTCTCCCGAAGGACTCAGGGCGGCAAACACAAGTTAAGAAACAAGTACAATAAAATCATAATTTAATCCAAATAATTAATTAATAGTAAATAATAAAACCCGGAATCAGAGTTGACTTTGTCTGAAAATCCAGGCAAGAAGCCTGTAGTGGGCACCGCCTCTGGCCGAGATACAGATAGTCACTTAGAATCAGAACAGAGCTGGAAGGGACCTTGGAGGTCTTCTAGTCCAGCCCACTGCTCAAGCAGGATATCCTATACCCGTGATGGCAAACCTATGGTATGCGTGCCACAGGTGGCACGCAGAGCCATATCGGTGGGCACGCAAGCTTTGCCCTAGGTCCGGCGCCTATGCGCGCACTGGCCAACTGGTTTTTGGGCCTTCCGGGCCCACTGGAAGTCGGGAAACAGGCTGTTTCTGGCCTCCAGGGGGGTGGGGAAGGCCGTTTTCGCCCTCTCCAGGCTCCTAGAAAGGCTCTGGAGCCTGGGGAGGGCGACAAATGGACCTACCGGGCCCACCGGGCCATCACATGCCAAAAGCGGGAGGAGTTTAGGGGGATGGGGCACATTGAATTATGGGTGTGGGCACATGCTCGCACGACCCCCTGCACTTCCCCCGCTTTCGGCACGCGATGGCAGAAAGGTTAGCCATCACTGTTCTATACCATTTCAGAAAAGCAGCTGTCCAGTCTCTTCTTAAAAACCTCCATGATGAAGCACCCACAACGTCTGAAACCAAGCTGTTCCACTGATTAAATGTCCTTACTGTTAGGAAGTTTCTCCTCAATTGTAGTACTAAGTGAAGTTGACTTACAACTACAATTGAGCCCAAAATTTCTGTTGCTAAACTAGGGCGCTGTTAAGTGAGTCATGATCCATTGGATCATTGTTGTTAAGGGAATCACTGCAGTTGTTAAGTGAATCATGCAGTCATTAAGCGAATCCAGTTTCCATCATATACTTTCAGGGATGAAATCCAGCAGGTTCTGACAAGTTCTGGAGAACCGGTAGTGGAAATTTTGAATAGTTCAGAGAACCAGCAAATACCACTTCTGGCTGGCCCCAGAGTGGGGTGGGAATGGAGATTTTTCAATATCCTTCCCCCAGGAGTGGGGTGGAAATGGAGATTTTGCAATATCCTTCCCCTGCCACCCCACCAAGCCACGCCTACCAAGCCATACCACGCCTACCAAGCCACGCCCACATAACCAGTAGTAAAAAAATTTAGATTTCACTACTGTTTACTTTGCTTGTCAGAAGCTGGCTGGGAGTCTCCAATGTCAATCACATGACCCAGGGACACATTAAAAATGTAAATCTGCACCATTTATTCTGATACACACACACACACACACACACACACACGTCTTAGGCACTCAC
This sequence comes from Pantherophis guttatus, assembly GCF_059756535.1. Classification (NCBI taxonomy): domain Eukaryota; kingdom Metazoa; phylum Chordata; class Lepidosauria; order Squamata; family Colubridae; genus Pantherophis; species Pantherophis guttatus. The sequence goes on from NC_142064.1 coordinate 249,134,478, forward strand.
TGCTCAGCCGCCGTAGTTTTTCGTGAGCATCGCGCAGAAGTCCTTTGGCCTCATCTCGCAGGTGCTCTGCTTTCTTTCGGGCCCCCACGACATGCTGGGCTTTTCTTTCCACTAACTCCTGCATGGTGCGGTATCGATCACCCAGCGGTCCCTCCAGTACCTGAGATTCAGCAGGAAACATCAGCAGGCAGTATAGGTAGTCTTCGACATACGAGTATAATTGAGCCTAGCAATCATGGTTGTAAGTCGGTTGTGAAACGGGCCACCACATGACTGGGCCCATTTTTATAACCTTTTTTGCGGTGGTCATTCAGCGAACTCAGAGGTCATAAAGCAAACTCTCCAGTGATTCAACAAACATTGTGGTGGTTAAGTTGCTAAGTGAACCCATTGTTTCCTATAGGCTGGTTTTTGGCAAAAAAACTGAAATAAACATTAGGAGATAGTGATGATCCTGTTTCTTGGGCTTCGGGATTGATTGATTGATTGATTGATTGATTGATTGATTACATGTATTTATATGCCACCATTCTCCCAAAGGACTCAGGGCAGCGGACACAAGTTAAGAAACAAGTACAATAAAATCATAATTTAATCCAAATAATTAATTAATAGTAAATAATAAAGCCCGGAATCAGTCTCAACCTATTTGTTTGAAAAGCCAAGTCTTCAAGTCCCGACGGAAGGAACGGAGATCAGGAGCCGTCTGGAGCTCAGTAGGTAATTCATTCCAGAAGGTGGGAGTACCCACAGAGAACGCCCTACCCCTGGGCACAGCAAGGCGACATTGGCTCGCCGTCAGAAACCTGAGGAGAGCGGCCCTATGTGAACGAACAGGACGGTGAGAGGCAGGCAGGAGAAGGTCATGCAAATATCCTGGACCTAAGTCATGAAGGGCCTTATAGGTGAGGACTAGCACCTTGAAGCGGACCCGGAGAACCACTGGTAACCAGTGCAGCTCACGCAGGAGGGGTGTTATATGGGAGTAACGAGGGGCTCTCATAACAACCTGTGCAGCTGCATTCTGGATCAGCTGGAGTCTCCGGGTGCATCTCAGGGGCAGGCCCATGTAGAGGGAGTTGCAGTAATCCAAGCGGGAAGAAACCAGGGCATGAGTGACTGTGCGAAGTTCATCTCGGTCCAGGAAAGGGCGCAACTGGCGCACCAGGCGAACCTGTGCGAAGGCCCCCCTGATCACGGCCATTAGATGGTCTTCTAGGGACAGCCGAGCATCCAGGAGGACACCCAAGTTGTGAGCCCTATCAACGGGTGCAAGTTATTTGAAGGGCTTTCATGTAAAATGCTGCATAGGAGAGGCTGATGGCTATTAGCAGGATGGAGTGTCTGAAGCTTTTCAGAGCAGTGTTTCTCAACCACTTTATGTATTTATTTATTTAATTTATATACCGCCCTTCTCCCAGAAGGACTCAGGGTGGTGTACAGCCAGAATAAAACACACAGATATAAAATTTAAAAAACAATTTAAGAAATATTAAATAGTTTGGCCCATATCTAATTAAAATATAACTACCCGTTTTGGACATTTAAAAATTAAGAGTTAACGATTAAAAAATTAAAAAATTAGGCCAGCCCGGCTTGTTGGAATAAAAGCGTCTTGAGGGCCCGGCGGAAGGTGCGTAAGTCTTGGAAGTGTGTGGACTTCAACTCCCAGAATTCCACAGCCAGCATATTAGAATAGAATAACAGAGTTGGAAGGGACCTTGGAGGTCTTCTAGTCCTACCCTCTGACCAGGTAGAAAACCCTACACCACTTCAGAAAAATGGTTATCCAACATCTTCTTAAAAATTTCCAGTGTTGGAGCATTCACAATTTCTGGAGGCAAGTTGTTCCACTGATTAATTGTTCTAACTGTCAGGAAATTTCTCCTTAGTTCTAAGTTGCTTCCCTCCTTGATTAGTTTCCACCCATTGCTTCTTATCCTACCCTCAGGTGCTTTGGAGAATAGTTTGACTCCCTCTTCTGTGTGGCAGCCCCTGAGATATTGGAACACAGCTATCATGTCTTCCCTTGTCCTTCTTTTCATTAAACTAGACATACCCAGTTCCTGCAACCATTCTTCATATGTTTTAGCTTCCAGTCTTCTAATCATCTTTGCTGCTCTTCTCTGCACTCTCTTTCTATTGGGCTGCAGAATTCTGGATGTTAAAGTCCAAACATCTTAAAGTTGTCAAGGTTGAGAAACACTGTTCCAGAGGAACAGCGGCAGAGAATGCTGAGAGTTGTAGCTCTCTAAATATTGATGAATATTCACCACCACGAGGCTAGAGGGAGGATGAATATCTCTCTATTTGTTCCTGCTGGAGACTTCAGTGCACACACCCCTGCAATTCCTAGTAAAAATTAATTTTTATGGATGACGGTTATCTTGGCCCTGGCCACGGCAATGGTTTTATTTATTTTTTTATTTATTAATTGAATTTCTATACCGCCCTACTCCCGAAGGACTCAGGGCGGTGTACAGCCAGGAAATAAAACACATAAATATACAAAATTTAAAATCAAATAAAATAAATTAAATAAATTTGGATGAATTTATATCCATAATTTAAAATACCCATAATTTTAAAATACAATTAAAAATTAAAAATTTTCATTTAAAAGGGAGAAAATTTAGGCGAGGCCCGCTTGATGAAATAAAAGGGTCTTCAACTCGCGGCGGAAGGTGCGCAGATCCGGGATCCTCCGTATCTCTGGGGGGAGCTCATTCCAGATCGTCGGTGCCCCCACAGAGAAGGCTCTCCCCCTAGGGGCCGACAGCCGACATTGTTTGGCCGACGGCACCTGGAGGAGCCCTTCTCTGTGGGAGCGTACTGGTCGGTGGGAGGCTGTTGGTGGTAGTAGGCGGTCCCGTAGATAACCAGGTCCTAAGCCATGGAGTGCTTTAAAGGTGGTAACCAAAACCTTAAAATGCAGTATTGCGTCAAACTCTGCCCAGAGCCTGGAGTTTGATCTTGACAAAGCTCAAGGTTGCCTCAGCCTTCCATCCTTTCGAGGTTGGTAAAACGAGGACCCAGATTGTTGGGGGCAATATGTAAATAATGCTTACATTGTGAATCTCCCAGAGAGTGCTGTAAAGAGCTATAGAGCAGTGTACAAGTCTAAATATTATTGCTATTTTTGCTACCATGTATTAGCATCTGATCATTAGCTGACCGTTTCTTAGGCCACACGATTTCACTGTTTTGACGGGAAATCATTGTGAGAACAAATTTTGGATAACACCTGATAAAATACAAGCAATTTGTGTGGTACAATTGTCAGGACATATTTGTAGTAATTCTCTTGAGATCTCAATAAAATCAGCAAGCTTGAATCTCTGAAGAGACTGAGACAAAAACAAAATACAGTGAATCTATTATGTCCTAAACAAAGAAACAAGGAGAGTTCCTAAGTATCATTTTTAATCAGAAATGTCTGATTTTGGTTATTTGTTGTGATCTGTACGAAAGGGTGCAAATATTTTAGAATGAAAATTAACCAGTTAAGACTCCAACAGACTGAGTTATGGCTCTGGACCCACAACTGAGCAAAGAAAAGATATTTAAAATCCCAAGCCATTGTTGATTTTTGCCAGAATCCTACCTGTTCAGCTTCCTCAGCTCGGTTCTTGGCAGCACTGGCCGTCTCTTCGGCTCGGGTGGCTGCCAAGATGTTGCTGGCCCGCTTCATTTTGAGAACATCCACCTGCCGGTCAAGATGGCCCACCCGTTTCTTGGCTGCAGCCAACTCAACCTCAGCATTTGCAGTCTTCCTGTTAATCTGGTGGAAAAAGACAGATAAGGGAGGGACAGGAGAAACATGCGTGGAGGCCCATGTTCTGGAAGCATCGACATGTCCAGTGTCTTGCCATTCCTGAGGGAGTCCTTGGTCCAGGAGATGAAGCAACAGAAGTGATACCTAGTATTGTGGCTCCGACCCCCGAGCCCATCTTATCGGAGGAAGAAGGCTCCGAAAGGGAAGGAGAGGAGTTGGTCAGGCCTCCCTCTCCAGGACCCTCCTCTCTGGCAATGCCTCAGGTGTCTCCTGACGGAGAAGAGATTGGCCAGGAGCCAGGTATCCCCGCGCAGGCGCAGTTGGACAGTGATGGGGATGAGTCTTGGCTGGATCCACGCCAGCGTCGGAGAGATAAGCACACGCAACAGAAGAGGAGGCATGCCAGAGATGAGGCTGAGTCACTGGACCACACCCCACAGGGTATAAAAGGGAGCGTGGTGGCCAGTCAAGCCTTGTGACGAACAAAGCTGAAAGCTTCCACGCCATTCTGCATTGCCGGACTTTTGCTATAGGCTTTGCTGGATTATATTTGGACTTAAGTTACTCTGTAATTATTGAACATTTTACTTTGATGTACCAAAAGCAGAGAGAAGTTATCTCTTCCCTTCGTGAGTAATAAACTCTTGGCAGGCAGCCACTAGGTTGCTGCCAAGTTCCGTTATCATAAGGATAAGGATTTTGTCGGCTGGTTTGGTTTTTAACTCTTGGACGTCTGTTGGTGTGTGTGTGTGTGTGGGACAGGGACAGAACACCTAGATACAAGAAGTGAACGCAGCCAAACCTAAGTACAAGCTGAAGTTCAAGCGTATGGTGATAAGGGAGGTGAAGGGCTTGTATTTACCTCATTGGGTTGGTATGTATTTGGCCAGTAGCCTTGTTTGGGGCGAGGGGAACAATTCCCTCTTGAGGAGAAATGAGCAGATAAAATCTACTAATACTGGGCTAACCACAGATGGTTTAGGGATCTAGTGAATGGAGATGATCCTTCTTCTTGGGCTTTAGGATTGATTTTTTTAAAGGGCCTTTCAATTTAATGATTTCACGTAAATGTTTAGAGGTTCTATGCAGGAGGGTTTGATGGTTATTAGCATGATGGAGTGTTTAGAACTTCCCAAAACAGTGTTTTCCTATCCTTCTTTTGTTATCCTTTTATTTTGTTTTACCGTTTTATCTTTTTACTGCACTGTTTTGATTTATTGTTAATTACTGAGTGTCCTTGGAGATTTTAGTGATATATAAATGTAGATACAAGTAACATACAGGTAGTCTTCGACCTACCACCACGATTAAACCCAAAGATTCCATTGCTAAGCAAGGCAGTTGTTAAATGTGTCTTGCTTCATTTTACAAGAGTTTTGGCCACAGTTGTTAAGCAAAACACTGTAGTCGTTAAGTGAAACATGTGGTTGTTAAGTGAACCCAGCTTCCCCCATCGATTTTGTTTGTCGGAAACCCTCTGGGAAGGTTACAAACCCTGTTCATACCCTGCTCAGTGCAACTATCATCAAACAGGCCAGTTGCCAAGTGCCCAAATTTTGATGATGTGACCGTGTGGATGCTGCATCGGTCATAAGTGTGAAAAACGGTCAGAAGTCACTTTTTTCCCAGTGCTGTTGTAACTTTGAATGGTCAGTAAATAATAGTTGTAAGTTGAGGACTACCTGGAACGGCTAACATTTTGATTGGCATGAATGGGAATCTGGAAGACACATTTAGGCTTAAAAAGGTCAATGGCTGATTCATTATATGCCATCAAGCTGGTGTTGGCCCTTAGCCACACAAATTGATTCTCCAGGATGATCTGTCCACAACCTGGTCCATCAGGTCTTTCAGTGATGTACAGGGATGGGTTCTAAAGTTTTTTACTACCGGTTCTGTGGGCGTGGCTTATTTTGTGGGCATGGCTTGATGATCATGTGACAATTATTTAGGATTTAGCAGAGGTACTGGTCTACCAGGCTTTTAACTGCTTGCAGAGCTGTACCGACCTACCCATTTATTTTTTGCAGGCACTGGTCTACCCATGTACTTTTGCAGGCACTGATCTACTCATGTATTTTTGCAGGCACTGGTCTACTCATTTGTTTTCTTTTAACACTGATCAGCTGTAGGGCGGCCCTTTGAAGCCCTGCTGCAAGAGTTTAAACAGTTTTTTCCCCCTCTAGCCATCAGCTGGGACTCAGGAGGCAGCAATAGATTGGGGGTGGGGGCAAATAAAAGGTAAGAATAATGCAGGGAGTGGGGGGCGCGGGGGGGCGGAGGGGCAGAACTGGTTTGGTGACGTCATATCGTCACCACTACCGGCTTGGGAGAACCGGGCCGAACCGGGAGGAACCCACCACTGCTGATGTACCAATCACCAATGTAACCAAGTCCATCCACTTTGCTGCTGGCTCTCATCTTTTTCCTTTCATCTTTCCTAGCATTACGACTCTTTGCATGATACGGTAATCTGAGCTTGGTGCCTTGGTGCCTTCAGCTGAGGTTGATATGTTCAATGATAACATTCATTCACTTTCTTGGTTATCCATGGTATTCTTAGGAATCTTTTAATGTTATAAGCCACCCCCAGAGTCTCTTCATGGCAAGAAGGGAGGACCGATAAATTTAATTTAAAAAAAATAAAATCTTTTCTAACCGTGGGCTTCAAAAGTGTTAAGTCATAAACATGGGTTAAAGCGAAATATGGGAAGCTAGTAACATGGTAGCTTGCGCATACCGGTTAAGCGAGCAGGGAAATTCACAAATCACTACATCTTAACTTGCCTTGCAGGAAATTATTGGCACCTTGCCACTCACGAGCCACAACACCAAGGCAACACAGCTAGAAAGAACTACACAAGCATACAGTATTTAGCGTTGCTTCACAGGTTAAAGACAAATATTAAACGGCTGCCAGGATGTGCTCTCGATTTCAGGAAAGTGGTTTGGAAGCTTGATTGGTTGCCCTCTGGCCTTGAAACCCCCTTTTTAAAAAAATCTTCCAGAACCGCCAAGGTTGCACTGCTAAAAATCTGATGGTAAAATGCTGAGTGACAAATTTGATGGTAAAGTGCTGAGCAACAGTGGTGCAATTCCATGTCAATTTTCATCGGGGAATAAAAAGAAAAGCTGACACGTGAAGACTTGGATATGCAAAATCACAACATAGAAAAACTAAAGGATGCCCTTCAGCAGCATCATTAATTGTCCTGCCACTAATGGTTGTGGTAGATGTTGGCTGTAACCACAAAAGAAGTAATACTACTAGGCATACTTTATCTGACATATCTAATGCAACATACATTCGGACATGTTATTTTCTTTGGGCTGGTAAAAATAATTCATTATAGTGCCTTACCTCATTAACAACTGTGTTGGTGTGTTGGATATCATTGTCTGCAGAGTTGATGGCTTTTTCGGCAGCAGTTTGAGCCCTTTTGGCATCATCCAGAGCCCTTTTCACTGCTTCAGCTGCATTTTTAACACTCTCTGCTCGAGCGCTGGGGAGGAAAAATTCGGTAAGACTGAATAGAAGCCTACACTCATCAGCAAATTTGACACAATAAGAATCAACATCAAATGAGAGTTTGTGATATATGAAATGAAATTAAGATAAAATGTGTAAACACTTGTTTTCTTTTAGGGGAAAAGGACATTTGTCATATATTGATATTTTGAAGATTCTGGGAGCACAAAAGGATTTTAACCGATCGAAACACTGTCTGTAATTGTTTGAAAGGATGATGTTTTATGTTGTTTTTGTTTAAAAAAATAAAAAAATATTTTTTTAAAAAACAAACATCAAATGGGAGTTTGTGGAACTATTAGTGGCCATTATCACTAAATGAAATCTTCCCATTGCAGGTGCTTTGCATAGATAGTCCTCGACTTATGACTGTAATTCCATTACAGTCACTACAAGTTGCGCCGGTCTTTAGGCGGGTCACCACGTGAGTATGCCTGATTTTGCGATCCTTTTTTTTGGCAGTCATTAAATGAATTACGACAGCTGTTAAGTGAAAGCCGAGGTTGTTATTAAGAGCCGTGGTGGCGCAGTGGTTAGAATACAGTACCGCAAGCTACTTCTGCTGACTGCTGGCTGCCAGCAGTTCGGCAATTTTGAGTCTCACCAGCTCAAGGTTGACTCAGCCTTCCATCATTCCGAGGTCAGTAAAATGAAGACCCAGATTAGGCTGACTCCGGAAAGCACTCAGAGAGGACTGTAAAGCACTGTGAAGTGGTATATAAATATAAATGGTGTTGCTATTGAGTGAGCATACTAGTTAAAGGAATACATTCAGAACTGGTATTCAGCAGGTTCTGACCAGTTCTGGAGAACCGGTAAATACCACTTCTGACTGGCCCCGCCCCCATCTATTCTCCGCCTCCCGAGTCCCAGCTGACTGGGAGGAAATGGGGACTTTTGCTGTAACCTTCCCCTGGAGTGGGGTGGGAATGGAGATTTTACAGTATCCTTCCCCTGCCACGCCCACCAAGCCATGCCCACAGAACCGGTAGTAAAAATTTTTGAATCCCACCACTGAATATATTGTCCACAATGTAAGGTTTTTTTGCCAGAAACTAGAACTAAACATTGGTTTCCAGAAAGAGAGAAAAGAAAGGAAGGAAGGAAGAAAAAGAAAGAAAGGAAGAAAGAAAGAAAGAAAGAAAGAAAGAAAGAAAGAAAGAAAGAAAGAAAGAAAGAAAGAAAGGAGTAAATCATGGTCACCAAACCAGGGGTGAAATGCTCCTGGTTCGGACCGGATCGCCCGATCCAGTAGCGATGGCGGTGGGTGGTTCGGAGAACTGGTAGCAAAAGTCCCTGCCCCCCCCAGCCCAGCTGAGCTGCACGATCATCAGATGCTTCTGATGATCGCGCAGCTCAGCTGGGATTGTCAGAGGCTTTTAAAAGCATTTTTTCTACAACCTCTTTGGCCAAAGAAGTTGTAGAAAAAAAAATGCCTTTAAAAGCCTCTGATGATCCCAGCTGAGTTGCCTGATTGTCAGAGGCTTTTAAAAGCATTTTTTTCTGCAACCTATTAAGGTTGTAGAAAAAATGCTTTTAAAAGTAAAAAAAAAAAGTTGGCCACGCCCACTCAGTCACATTACCCCCCCTCCCGCCAAGCCACGTCCACAGAACCGGTAGCAACAAATTTTACATTTCACCACTGGACCAAACCGATGCAAATGTGAGCTGGTTTTCCAAGTACTCAAAACATGTGACTGTGTGGTGATGGTGGTTGAGGTCACCAGAACTTCAAATCTAAGTCATAAGTAGCCCTGAAGAGGTCCTTTGTAACTTTAAATGGTTGTTAAGAGACCAGTTACAATTCAATGACTACCTGTATCTCTAATCGTAAGACACTCAGGATATAAAGCAGAGAGTTAATTTGTCTGAACTATGCTTGCTTGTGAATTTCCCAGACCATTTAAATGAGACCCTATAGTTTTTTGCCAGATCAAGTGATATTGGAGTACACTTCAATTCAGTAGAAAGAAGAGGACTGCCATGGAAAAGGCAGTTCCAATTTCCGACACGTAACATATTCAGCTCCTATGCAATCATCCTCCAGAAATTGATCAGAAAAATCCAGGTGAAAAAGAAATTCAGCTCTGCTTTTCCTGAGCTCCCTTTACTCTCCCTGCCATACTTACTTGGCCCGGCGTGCATCCTGCAGTAGCTGTCCTGCGATGCGGACATCGCCTGCTGTTTGATCCAGGATGGCATCCACATTGGCCAGGCTGCTGACTCTCTCCTTGATCTCCTCGGCAAGATGGTGGATCTGCACGGGGGATGCTGGGATGGAGAGCTCCAGCACACGGGAAGCCACCAGTGCAATGCTGTCAGGATCTGCCCCCTCGACTGTATGCAGGATGGATCCATTAGAGCTGTGGAAAAGTAAATGGCAGCCCCCTTCCTGGCTATCCACAGGACTCCCTCTTAAAGGGGCCCCCTGCCTTAAGTCTGGGGTCTTCCATCCCGATGCGAATGTTCTCCCAAATTCCTCCCAAAAGTATATTACTCTATATACCCGTGATGGCGAACCTATGGCATGTGTGCCACAGGTGGCACGCGGAGCCATATCAGTGGGCACACGAATGTTGCCCTATCTCAGCGCCGGCCAGCTGATTTTCGGGCCTTCCGCGCCCACTGGAAGTCGGGAAACAGGCTATTTCCGGCCTCCGGAGGGCCTCCAGGGGGCTGGGGAAGGCTGTTTTCGCCCTCCCCAGCTTCTAGAAAGGCTCTGGAGCCTGGGGAGGGCAAAAAACGGGCCTTCCAGTCCCACCGGAAGTTGTCAAATGGGCTGTTTCCAGCCTCTGGGGGGATGGGGAAGGCTGTTTTTGCTCTCCCCAGCATCTCCCAAAGCATCTGGAGCCTGGGGAGGGCAAAAAACAGGCCTACTGGGCCCACTGTGCCATTGCGTGCCAAAAGCGAGGGGAGCGCAGGGATGTCGCGCATGCATGCGTGGGGGGCAGGGCGCACTGAATTATGGGTGTGGGCAGGCGTGGGCACGACCCCCCTGCGCTCCCCCCGCTTTTGGCACACGACGGCAAAAAGGTTAGCCATCACTGCTATATACATTTTCTCACTGAGATATTTTCCTTTTTAAATTTAGGAGACAGTTTGGATGTTTTGCTGAGAAATGGGCCCATCGGGGAGAAGGGGCCAAATCAGAAGAGTCGTTGGCTCTGAGTCTCTCAAGTGCAAAAACAACTCAATTTTAAGATTGCTTTTTTATATATTCTATTTTAAAACAGTTCAATGATGTCTCATCTTTTGTTCTTTTGATGCTTTGCAAGGGTGTCAAAACCAGTGGAAGGCACACAGATGTTGCACACATGTGCAAAAGAGCTTAGATCTCAATATGCCACTTGCATATTTTCACCATCATTGCCCCCCTGCCCCAATACTTTTGTTCTGTTTTCATAAGTTTTTACTATTTTGGGCTGAGGCCCTCAAAAATTGGAAATGGCCTGAACTTGCTCAGATCTTCGAGAAGATCTGATTGCGATGCCAGATTCAGAGAGGGATTTGGTTGCTGCGGCTTGCAGCCAAGGTAACTGATCTATGCATTTAGTTAACCATTATTGCAGCTGTAAACCAATATATCTGGAGGGGTTGGGGAAGGCTACACAAGTGATTGGTTTTTACAAACTGGGAGAGGAAAGAGAGATTCCTAAGGAAGTAAATTAATTCAGGCATGTCTGGAGAAAAGCATGGAGGAATTTGGGACACATTCAGGAATAGTGACTTACTTTCTTTCTTTCTTTCTTTCTTTCTTTCTTTCTTTCTTTCTTTCTTTCTTTCTTTCTTTCTTTCTTAAATAGGAATAGCAATAGCACTTAGACTTCTTAACCGCTTCATACTGCTTTATAGCCCTCTCTAAGCGGTTTACAGAGTCAGCATATCTGCCCCCAACAATCTGGGTCCTCATTTTACCCACCTCGGAAGGATGGAAGGCTGAGTCAACCTTGAGCCGGTGAGATTCGATCTGCTGAACTGCAGCTAGCAGTCAGCTGAAGTAGCCTGCAGTACTGCATTCTAACCACTGCGCCACCTCGGCTCTTAACAGTTCCCCTATTAGGGAGATGGGCAACATATGCATTTAATAAATAAACAAACAAACAAATAAATCTTCATGTACTTTCTACGTCTAGTTTCCCGGAATTGCCATTTTTGAAGCAAAATGAGTTAGTATATGAACATTCATGATCACATTTTGAATCCCAACATTTTAATATTTTTTAAAGATGTTTCTGCCAAATTCAGAGATCTTATAATAAGTCTTATCTCAGAGAGGCCATTCTGGCATCAGACACAGAAGGATTCCCTTGAGTTGAATTTGATTCCCAAAATCATCATAGCTGTGTTTAGACAGGGTTCTAGGCAATAATGGGGTAAGGATGGCCTGCTAATGTCTTCTTTGAAGTTGTTTATTCAATAATACCTTTTTTTCTTAATTAGATCTAGGCCTTGCCTTTTGTCTAGGACTTCACAGTGTAATATTATATTCCCTTTCCACAACAATAACCCTGTGAGGTAGCTTGTGCCGAAAGGGAGTGGGTGGGGATTTTAGGGCTGAGGGTAGATTTCAACCAATATCTGCCTCCCCAGTCCCAGGCTGGTACTTTAACCATGAACCACAATGGCTCTTTCAAAGTCCTGCTCTTTTCTCTCTTTCTCTCTCTCTCTCTCTCTCTCTCTCTCTCTCTCTCTTTCTCTCTCTCTCTCTGTGTGTGTCTCATCCAAGATTTAGCCACAACTGGGCCTGTTTAGCTTTTTGAAATCAGTCAAAAATGGCTAGCTGTTATCACTGAGCTGGGCCAGGGAAGATGTCAGAAAATTGAATGCTACTGAAGGCACGAAGGCTGGGTTTTCTTTTTTACGCCTTTCGATTTTATTTTATACTTATTAGATTTTCTTGAACCTTTTGGACTATACCTGGAATGTTTTACACAACTTTTTTTGAAAGACACCCTGTTCACGGAGGGCAGAATATATACTTTTAATAAAACACAGCAAAAACAGAAGGGGTGTGTGTCTCGCAGCTCTCATACTTACGATTAAGGAATTCTTTGACTTGCTGGATAAGGTCTCGCAGTTCCTTATTTGAGTGCTCCAGCCGAGCTTTGGTGGCATTGGCATGATCCAAAGCTGCCTGTGCCCTCTGCTTTGCTTCAGCCGCCCGGGCCTTTGCATTGGAGACCTGTCCAAAACACATCCCAGGGCCTGGTCAACCAGCAGGGGGCAGCAGATACACAGGGATGAGGAAGTTGCTGCAGAATTAATGCTGCTTCCCAAAAATGAAAGGAATCCCATTGGGATCATCATCTGATGAGATAATGAAAGGCACAGAATCGAGCTGTTCTCGGATTTGCCCTGCCCAAATGTCAACCACGCAACCCTCCCTTACCTGATGCAGCAGACTTTCCACTTCAGAGACTGCGTGGTGCAGCTCCTCTTCGACATGGCGGGCACGGTTCAGTGCATTGTCAGCGGTGGCCACTGCTCCGTTGCAGTGGAGGCCTCCACAGTGACGTCTGCCATCCTCGTCATAGCAACCGGCCCCTCCACAGGAATCAATGGCACAGGGAGTATCTCCCTGGGCCCCACAGACCTAAAGGGAGGGGGGCAGGAAGAGTTACTGCTGAAGGTGCAGGGTCTTTCACTCTACCCCCCTCCCCCCTGCTTTTCACAACAGCTCATCTCGGACTGTTCTTCCCCTCAACTGACACTGGCAATTTGCATAAACCTTCATTTTGACTCCATTATGCCCGCAAGAGATTTATGGCTCCCTAGAGACAAATAAATAAACTTTTAGGGAACACAGTTCCCTTGATTAGTTGAAAAAAAAGAGAGTGGATTTACTGGTATTCATATTTATTTATAGAAACACACTCACAGCGACTGTTGGGGAGGGAGCAGAGAAAGGGGAAGGAAATAATTGAAGGAAAGGTGGGAAATAGTGGTAATTTTCTTCCAAGAGAAAAAGCAGTTCTATGTGACAGATATTCTTTGCACTGATAAGCTAATTAACCTGCAGGGAGCAACTCTTTCTTTGTTTCATATATGAGAAAATGGTGTTAAATCTTGCAATGAACTTCAACTCTGCTACTGCCAAGCTCCCTGAAGCTGACAAACCAAAGAAACAAGAACCACATGGATTTTAAAGTCAGTTTGTGGCAAAAAAAAAAAAAAAATACAAATCTTGAAAATTATGACAATAAATTCCCAGGCAGATTTACAATTAGCTGATTAAGGCAAGGAAACACTTCCTTCCCAAAGCAGCTCATACCTGTATGGTGGATTTATTTCAATTACACTGATATCAAGAGGCCCAAATTCTCTGATGTGTATATTTATGTATGGTGCATGTATATGTTTATGTATGTATGTATATAGCATGTGTGTATGTGTGTCGTGTATGTATTTGTGTAGATACGCACTTTCTCTTGAGAGCAGGCAACAGAATTTCATTTTTAAGGTGGCCAGTGTGCTCACAGTAAAAAAATAATAAAAGTTTGCCTGCCTGCCTGCCTTTCTCTCTCTCTCTCTCCTATCTATATCATCTAGTCCCACCTTCAATCATCAGGCGACAGAGAGTTCTAGTACCGCCTTTGGCATGAAAACTGATTTGGTGATTTTGGGCCAATCACCAGGAAAACGGTGAGTTTTAATCCTGCTTTAGGCATGAAAACCAGCAGGATGACTTTGGGCTGGAGACTCTCTCTCAGCCCAACCCACCAGAGGTGGGATCCAGCAGGTTCTGACCAGTTCTGGAGAACGGGTAGCAGAAATTTTGAGTAGTTCGGAGAACCGGTAGTAAAAATTCTGACTGGCCCCGCCCCCATCTATTCTCTGCCTCCCAAGTACCAGCTGATTGGGAGGAAATGGGGATTTTGTAGTAATGTTCCCCTGGAGTGGGGTGGGAATGGAGATTTTACAGTATCCTTCCCCTGCCACGCCCACCAAGCCACACCCACAGAACCGGTAGTAAAAAATCCACCTCATAGAGTTGTGGGGGAAATAGGAGGAGGAAGGAATATTAGGCATGCTTACCAAACCTTGAGTTACTTATAAAGTAATAAAGATGGGATAAAATAATAAAGATGGGATAAAATAACTAACATGAAAATTTTCCAAGTTGTCTTAGCAGACTTGAAACATCCTGTTGCCATGCTCCCTCACCTTCTCATTAATCAGATCCAGGCTCAGCCCTTGGGTGCGCATCGAGAGGTCCACCAGCCCTCGGCGGTTGGCGGCATTCTGCCGATTGAAAGCTTCCCTTCGGGACGTCATCAGGTGTTCTGTGCGACGCCTGGTAGCAGCTGATTGGCTGACGGGGCTGGGCACAGCTAAGGTCGAGGCATTAGCCTGGTGCTCTGCTTCGCGTGACTGCAGAAAGGACTGGTGGATGCTGTCATAGGCCCCTGCCAGGGGAGGAATTATTTAAAATAAGCATCCCAGGAGCCTCTCCTGGGCAGTAAAACCTCTTTCACTAGACCATCCTAGAATCATCAATGTGTTTCTTAAATTCCCACTTGAGGGAAAGAGACGATACAGAACATGATTTGTTTCCACAGCACAGTTGTAAATCCCAGTTTCAAACTAGGTGAAATACTCCCTACTATCTCATTAGAATTGGTTTGCTCTGTTGGATTTGAGAAAAGGAGGGTAGGAGAGGAGAGACTTGGTCTTATCTCCACAGTATCAATTCCAAAGACAGACAAGGAGCATGAGAAATGTGGGAGACATTTCAATAGAACAGAATATCTATAGCTCAGGGTTGGAGTCAGGGGTGAAATCCAGCAAGTTCTGACAGGTTCTGGAGAACCGGTAGCGGAAATTTTGAGTAGTTCGGAGAACCGGCAAATACCCCTCTGGCTGGCCCCAGAGTGGGGTGGGAATGGAGATTTTGCAATATCCTTCCTCCAGGAGTGGGGAGGGAATGGAGATTTTGCGGTATCCTTCCCCTGGAGTTGGGTGGAAATGGAGATTTTGCAGTATCCTTCCCCTGGAGTGGGGTGGGAATGGAGATTTTGCAGTATCCTCCCCCTGCCACGTCCACCAGTGAGGGATTCTGGTAAGAGATGGGCTGTACCTCATGAGATCCAGGAAGAATTAAAATGCCTTGCAAACCTAATTCAAAGAGCTTTAAGCTGAATTTTGTGCAGGAGGGAGAAGATAGTCAAGAAAATGATGCAGTGACAGGTACTGGGAATGGAACTAAGGCCGAGATGTGGATATGGGAGCACCAATAAAAAGCGTAGCTCAGAGTTTCTCAACTTTGGCAATTTCACGATCTGTGGACTTCAATTCCCAGAATTCTTTCTCAGGAACAGAAAGGAAGGGAGACTGGGGAGGAAGTGGCCCTTTATCTGAAAGTTCTCAGATTCTCATTGGACAGCTCATTGTTTGTCTGCATAGTGGCACTACCCATTTCAAACAAAATCTTCCTACCCAAAACATGCTGCGGGAGAAGGCCCTCCCCAAGATGTTAATGTAGCGGGAGCCATTCCAGCATTTCCTAAAGATGGGACTTTCCCCAAAAGCCTTTGGGGCAGGGATGTCACCTAATCAGAGGCAGCTGGGAATGGGGATTGCTAGAACAGAGGCAGATGGTACTGTTGAAGATTTCAGGACTGTTTTAGGTTGCATGAATGTGAGAGAAACATGAGGAATAAGCAGCAGACAAACTGTAAACAAAATAATTAAAGCTAGCTAATAGGTTCACCACCGCCCTATGATTTAAACCCAAAGCAACATATTTGCAGCATACATTTTATATTATGATGATCACCAGAGAAGACACTCCAATGGAATAGAAAGTTTGGAGGATTTGCTGGCTCAATCCATTATAAAGGAGAACCACTGTACTGTATAAGTGGTTCTCACTTAACAAATTTTGGTTGTAAGTCAATGCAATCATTACACTAAGTGACCTGATTTGATTTTATACCCGTTTTTACAACTGTTGTAAAGTGAGGCACCGCAGTTAAGCAGAGCACATGGTTGTTAAGTGAATATCCAATAGGCTGATTTTGCCACTTTCTGCCAGAAAACAACAAAAAAGTAGCAAATCACAGTCATACAATTGTGGGATGCTGCAACTGGTTATAAATGCGAGATGGTTGCCAAGCACACAAAATGAATCGTGTGGCCTTGGAACAGGGTGTGTGTGTGTGTGGCAGTCATGACTTTAAGGATGGGTCATAACTTTCTTTTTTTTGAGTCCGCCGTTACTTCAAACAAACATTAGTAACTAGTTGTTAAGCAAGGACTAACTGTAGTGTTTAGCGGGTCAAACTAAGTGGGAAAAACTACATTCTAATTCTCATTCAGTCAAGCAGCTCCACAGAGGCTGCCTAAAGAGAAAAGATAACACCAAGGGTAGGGATGCAGGTAAGAACACCATGTGGATAAATACGGAATAGTCCTTGGCTTACAACAGTTTGTTTAGTGATCGAAGTTATGACGACACTGAAAAAAGTGATTTATGGCCATTTTTCACACTTATGACACTTGCAGCATCCCCACGGTCGCGTGATTTACATTCGGATAGTTCATATTTATGACGGTCACAGGGTCCCGGGGTCTCTAACCCTAACCTTTTGCGAACTTTTGACAAGCAAAGTCAATGGGGAATCCAGATTCACTTAACAACAGCGTAACTAATTTAACAATTGCAGCAATTCGCTTAAGAAATGAAGCAAGAAAAGACGTAAAATGGGGCAAAACTCACTTAACAATTTTCTCACTTAGCAACATAAGTTTTGGGCTCCATTGTGGTCATAAGTCAAGGGCTACCTGTATAGACAAGGGATTCGTAGTTGTGGATTGCTTTGTTTTCTAGATGGAACAATGACTGAAAACACTTACCCAGCAGGTTGGTGTTTATGAGAATATTAAGCTGGCGTTTCAGGTCTGCTAGGCTAAGGTTGAGGCTCCGAACGCCACGCTCCAGGGTGCCCAGTGCGTGGTTGGCATTAAAATTCTTGTCCTGGGTGGCTGTCAGCAATCCCTCCAGCTGGGTCAGTGTTTCTGTTATATCAGCTATCTCCTGCCTGATTAGAGCAAGAGAGAGACATGAAATACTTCCCCCGGACTTGTTAATCCAATGTGATGCTTTTTCTTTAGAGGCTACTTTAAGATATGTGGACTTCAACTCCCAGAATTTCCCAGCCAACCAAGGATGGCTGCGGGATTCTAGAAGTTGAAGTCCACACATTTAAAAAAAATTTTAAAATTTTTTATTTTAGTACAAATAATCCATCTTTCATTAAACAGTGTGTCGTCTGGGTACTAATATTTGTGCAATAACTGTTAAAATTTACAATCATATTCATTATTTAATCTATTCTTAGATTAATACCAATACATTAAATATCTGATACTTTACATTAGTTTGCTTAACTCTATTAATTATTTTCTATATTTTACTCATCTGCTTTTATTTCTAATTTTTATATTTTTTCTCTAACCATCGATAAAATGCTTCCCATATCGCATAACAACCAGTTTGTTCTTTCTCTTTAATTGCCAGTGTTAATCTATTCATTTCTGCACTTTCTAATATTTTCCTTATCATATTCTTCTCTGTAACAATCTCTTCACTTTTCCAGTTTTGTGCAAATACAATTCTAGCTGCGGTTATTACATGAATAATCAAATATCCCCAACAGAAATATTTCAGGTTTCAAGTCAATATGTTGTTGTATCATGTTTTCCAACCACGTGCATATTTTTATCCAATAAAATTCCACACATCTTAAAGACATCAAGTTTGAGAAACATTGAATTAGAGAGACTAGAGTTCGGTGACAAAAAGCAACTGCTTTATATCCAGAAATTCCTCAGTTCCACGTCACTCTTGGAAGAACTATTGCCAGTAGGAATATGATTTTGGTGGTAGATGATGCAAAGCAGTTTTCTACAGTCAATGTACTGCTATAGAGGGAAGCTAATAACCAAACCCCGATGGGGACAGAGATACCTTCTCTAATGTTTATTCAGTATATCTAATCCCTGGAGTTACACCTACTTGGAAGATGGGGATTTGGGGGCCTTTTAAATTAGGTTAGGCTAAATTCAATATTTATAATAAAGAATAATTATTAGGATTTATCTCGTTTTAAGAAAACACTGGTGAGCAATAGTAAAAGAAACATGCAAGTGTCTTCACGTATTACCATACATATAATGGCACAATTTGTTTGATTTGGTCCCGGGATGTGTTATGAACTCATCATAGTTTATTCTTTAGCAGGAGTTATGGACTCTATTAATTGTGTTTAGTCAATTAATTGCTTTTGAGTTAAGGAATTAATATATCCAATTAATTGCTTTTGAGTTAATGACTTAATTCTGCAGAAACTTGCTTGGGATGGAATTATTCTTTTTTGAAATAAAATCAGCTGACTTCATTTTAAATGTACATTACTTTGTTGCAGCAGGTATATTGTGTGACTGGCTTTGAATAGGTGTTTAAAACTCTGTGGTCAAGTTAACTGGGGAAGTCTTGAATAACTGGAGATTTTTTAATCAGTCAGTTAAAAAATATCCAGTTATTCAAGACTTCCCCAGTTAACTTGACCACAGAGTTTTAAACACCTATTCAAGGCCAGTCACACAATATACCTGCTGCAACAAATTAATGTACACATTTAAGAGACCTCTAGCTTACAAAACATGCACTCAGGACAATGAATCCTGCCTAATCCCTGTTCTTCCGCTCCTGTTTGCTCCAACTTTTGGGCCAGTTGATGTGAAGTATTAGTACCACTTTATAAATCCTTAGTAAGACCACGGCTCGTATACCGGATCCAGTTTTGGTCACTACATTTCAAAAAATTGCACCCAAATTCCAAAAATGCTAGAAAAAGTGCAAAAAAAAAAAGCAACTAAGATGATTAAAGGCCTGGAGACTAAAACATATGAAGAATGGTTGCAGGATTTGGGTATGGCTAGTCTAGAGAAAAGAAGGACTAGGGGGGACATGACAGCAATATTCCAGTATTTGAGAGGTTGCCACAAAGAGGAAGAGGTCAATTTATTTTCCAAAGCACCAGTGGGCAAAAAAAAAAAAAAGAATGGTTGGAAACTAATCAAGGAGAGAAGCAACCTGGAATTGAGGAGAAACTTCCTAAAAGTGAGGACAATTAACCAGTGGAACAGCTTTGCCTTCAGAAATTGTGGGTGCTTCATCACTGGAGGTTTTTAAGAAGAGACTGGACAGTCACTTGTCTGAAATGGTATAGAATCTCCTGCTTGAGCAGGGGGCTGGACTAGATGACCTCCAAGTTCCCTTGCAACTCTATTCTGATTTAGTTTAGCGGAAGTTGTGGCTGGGCTGCCTTTTGACTTACCGCACATCGTCCATATTATGCAAGAGGTGAGTGATGGCAGTGGCGGTGGCATTGCGAGCACTGACTACAGCCTGGATGGCACTCAGTTTGTCCTGCAGCCGACGGAAGGGACCCTCGAAAGTGCCAGCAAGCCCCGTTTGGTGGAGCTGTTGAGCCCGCTGCATCAGGTTGCGAGTGTGGGCAGCCAGGTCTTGCACAATGCGATCCCAGTCTCCAAAACATTGGTGGCAGGGCTGGCAGGCAGGGAAATCACCAGCAAAACCACGGGAGCACTGGTCACAGCGCACGCCAGACACTCCCGGGCGGCAGGAGCAGTGCCCAGTAGTACGGTGGCATTGCAGCTTCTCAATCCCACGTGGATCACAGTCGCAGGCTGCCAACAACACACAAGAAGCTTAGCCCACCCTCTCTGCTCTTCTGCACAGTGCCCCTTAGCAAGCTAAGTTCAGCAGGGCTGCATTCTTGCAGAAATAATTCCTGTAACAAGTTGAACTGAACCTCAGACATCAAACGCATTTTCCTATATTGCGTACAGGTAGACAGTCCTCAACTCGCTGTTGTGGTCCGCCAGCAGCCTGCAGAGCTGGCAGCAGAGTCGGACAGTGAGGAGGCTGGGGACAGTGGTGGGTTCCTCCCGGTTCGGTCGAGCTGGTAGCGGTGACGATATGATGTCACCGAACCGGTTCTCCCCCCCGCCCTCCCCCCCCGTTATTCTTACCTTTTATTTGGTCCCACCCCCAATCTATTGCTGCCTCCTGAGTCCCAGCTGATGACTAGAGGGAAAAAAACTGTTTAAACTCTTGCCGCGGGGCTTCAAAGGGCCGTCCTACAGCTGATCAGTGTTAAAAGCAAACAAATGAGTCGGGTCGTAAGTGCGAGGACTGGTCGTAAGTGCGAGGACCTTCCAGAAATGACTCTGACCAGCTAGCCACGCCCACCTAGTCACATGACCTCCAAGGCACACCCACAAATAAGCCATGCCCACAGAACCGGTAGTAAAAAAATTTAGAACCCACCCCTGGCTGGGGAGGACCATGGGCCAATCCTGGAGTCTGGGGAAGGCTCAGACAAAGGCTCTGCATCGGAGGCAGAGAAAGAGCCATCTGGGAGGTACGTGCTGCCTCTGGAACCTCCAGAGTCGGACCTCAGTGAGGAAGAGGAACAGGGGGAGCCTGTTCCCAGTGTGCACGTGAGCAGACCTGCCAGAAGGCAAGAACAGCTAAAACAAAAGGGACGACTCAGGAGTAGGGCTGGGAGATGATTGGCCCCTCCCATAAGGCTTAAAAGAGGAGCAAAGGCATGTGGGCCTTTGCAGGAAGCAACGTTTGTTCATTCTGTTGAGCTTAAAGCCTGAAGCTCTGTTTGATTCTGGACTCCATGTGGCTTTGCCAATTAGGTCTTTGGCAGCATGTCAAGGGAGATAAAGTTGGGTGATTATCCTGAAGGACTTCTCCCGAAGGACTCTTTACAATTAATTGGGACTCATCTGTGAATGAACAGAATTCACAGCTGTTGCAATAAAAGAGTTTTTTGGGACTACTTGTGTGTTTTAGTGACTCAGGAACCCTAGGCCAGAACACTCACAACTCATATATTAAGTGACCATTCACAGTTACAATGGCATTGAAACATGACTAATCCTCACACTTACGACTGCTGCAGCATTCCTACGGTCACATGTTCAGAATTTGGATGCATGGCAACCAGCATATATTTACAATGGTTGCAGTGTCCCAGCACACATGATTGCCTTTTTTTTGATCTTTCTGGCCAGCTTTTGACAAGCAAAGTCAGTGAGGGAAGCCTGGTTTTGCTTAATGACCACGTGATTTATTTAATCATGTGGTCATTAAGCAGTTATTTGCTTAACCAATTGTGGGAAGGGCCATAAAACCGGCACGAGTCATTTAACTTTCTCGCTTAGCAATGGAAACGAAAACTTACAATTGTGATCGTAAATTGAGGATTACCAGTATGCTTCAGTTCTATCTATTCCAATCAATAATAAAAGCTCTATTTTCTCAGCATGGGTGCCTTATTTCAGGTAGGATTGTTTTAAAAGAAGAACCATTGTTTCATAATTTCATCCGCTTGACTGCTTGCACGCTTTCAGGGATATAATTGCACACTTGGCTGTCACAATCTCTGCGGAGGACTCATTTACCTTATTCTAACACTTTCTTCAGTCTTTTTGGAATAAATGAATCAAACAGTATGCTAAAGTGTCGCTTTTCAATGATGGCATTTTTGGGTTGTTGTTTTTTTTAAATGAACTTAAATAAGAATATTAAGACTCTATTAGATATAAGAAATTTACTTTGCTTTTAAAAGCAACCCGCCAGGGGTGAAATCCAGCAGGTTCTGACAAGTTCTGGAGAACCAGTAGCGGAAATTTTCAATAGTTTGGAGAACCGTCAAATACCACCTCTGGCTGGCCCCAGAGTGGGGTGGGAATGGAGATTTTGCAATCTCCTTCCCCCAGGAGTGGAGAGGGAATCAGTGGTGGGTTGCCCCCGGTTCAGACTGGTTCTTGCGAACCGGTAGTAAAACCGGGGGGAGGCTCCGCCCACCAACGCCAACGTCATCAGGAAGCTTCTGCGCATGTGCAAAACATGTGCGCGTGGTCCCGCTGAAAACCAGTAGTAAAGGTAAGTAGAACCCACCCCTGGAGGTAATGGGGACTTTGCAGTATCCTTCTCCTGGAGTGGGGTGGGAATGGAGATTTTGCAGTATCCTTCCCGTCACGCCCACCAACCCATGCCCACCAAGCCACACCCACAGAACCAGTAGTAAAAAAAATTGGATTTCACCACTGCAACCTGCCTATTCCTCTCCCCCCCAAAAATAGATTTAAATTTGGAGTCTGTCATATTGATAAAGTTTCACATCTTGCTTTCTCTCTTACCTCTGCATTGCTGACCCGGCTGACCCCAATGGTTCTCCTGGCACTCTGAACAGGTGCGGCCTCCAAATCCTGGCCGGCATTGGCATTGCCCTGTGAACTACAAAGACAGGCGCCATTAGGGGTCCCGAGGCTGCTAACAAGGGCAGAGGTAGAAATACGGTGTGAGGCATGGGAGAGAGGCAGGAAGAAATGACAGCAGCAATAATAATAGCAATGTTAATAATACCGGTAACAATAATATAGTAGTACATAATATTAGAATCAGTGGTGGGATGCCACAGGTTTAACAACCAGTTTGATAAGTGTTACGAGGATTCATGGATCAGGCCCAACAGCAAGACATGAGTCAGTAGATTAATTAAATCTCTTTTATTCACAGGTTCATCTCAACAACACTTGCAACATCTGGATCTGAGGAGCAAGGAAGAGCGTGCCCACCTTTTATGCCAGAAGGCGGAGACTTAGGTAAGGAGGGGTTAGTGGGAGGAGCTGGACAGGTGGGAGTTTGGATTAACCCCTGCACTGCTGCACTATAGCTGACCCCTGGCACAGTTAAGGCATTTACCCTTGACAAATCCCCCTCTAAATGCCTAACATGTGTCTGTATGCCTGACTGATTGATTGGCACTCTGGGGCGGATATTGAGTTTGGACACTAGGTGTGAATGCTGTTTGCCCTGCAGTGGTTTTGTGAGTATGTCTGCAGTCTGTTCTTCTGTGTCACAATGAATGGCCTTTATGAACCCGATTCTGGAGAGCTGTCTCACGTGTTTGTATTTTATGTCGATATGTCTTGATCTTTGCCCTACGGCGTCGGCCATGGATATTTCTATGGCGGCCTTGTTGTCTTCATAGATGTTTATCGGGTAAGTTGGTTCTCTCCACACGCTGGCGAGTAGGTCGTCGAACCAGATAAGGTTGTTGGCGGCTTTGGAGAGGCATATGTATTCTGCCTCAGTGGTCGAGGTGGCTACCAAGATTTGTTTACCTGTGTACCAATGCACAGGGCTATTGTTCAAGTAGAATATGTACCCTGATGTGCTTTTCCTACTTTTGATATCTCCAGCCCAGTCAGCGTCGGCGTAGCAGGAGAGGACAGGTTCATCAGATGCTTCTGGTTCTAGGATTAGGCACGCATTGGCGCTTTGTTTCAGGTACCTTAGTACCCTCTTCACTGCGTCCCAGTGGTATGTGGTGGGTCTGCCTACGTGTCTGGACAATAGATTAACTGATAGCGCAATGTCTGGCCTTGTCCAGTTAGCGATATACAGGAGTGAGCCTATGATTGACCTGTACAGCGTGTTGTCTTCAAACTCAGGTGATTCGTCAGGCATGTTTTTCAGAAAGTCCGGTTGCATGGGTGAATCACATCCCTTGGCATCTGCCATGTTACATTTGTGGAGTAATTCCTCTATCTTTTCCTTTTGGGACAGTTGAAAGCCCTTGGGGGTTTCACTGACCTGCAAGCCCAGGTACCGGTTTATTCTTCCTAAGTATTTTAAGGTGAAGTGTTCGCTTAGTCTGTTGGCGAAGGCCTTGCGATTCTTTTCGTGTTTGCTGATGTAGAGAATGTCATCCACGTACACTAGGATGTATTCTGGCGAGTCCCCCACTCTCCTGGTGAAGAAGCAGTTGTCGGCCACGGTTGCTGTGAATCCCATTGACTTCAAGACCTCAACCAGGCACTCATACCAGCGTTTACCTGACTGTTTAAGTCCGTACAGGCTTTTGCGAAGCAGCCAGGTGTCCCCCCTGTTGATTCTTTTACTGTGTGGCGCCTTGACGTATATCTCCTTATCTAGGTTGGCGTGCAGGTAAGCTGTCTGCACATCGAACTGGTGTACCTCTAGTCCTAGTAGGGAGGCGATGACCAGGGCACGTTTGACGCTCTCTGTCCTCACGCTGGGTGAGTAGGTGTCAGTGTAGTCCTCTGGGAACCTTTGAGCAAACCCCTGGGCCACTAGCCTGGCTTTGTATAGGTTTTGGCCACCCTCAAGGTTCTTGACCTTGAAGATCCATCGGGTGCCTATCGCGCTTTTGCCCTCGGGGACCTTGGCCGGGGTGTAGACCTCTAGCTCTCTCAGACTGTCCAGTTCTTTGGCCATGGCGGACTCCCACCTTGTTCTCTCCTCTTGAGGTAGCCTTAATACCTCTTCGTATGAGTTTGGTGTGACGTGGTTCGTGTGTATGTGCATCACGTAATCATTTAGCCTCCTTGGTAACTGGTTCCTGGTCGACCTGACCGGTCTGTCTATTGTCTGTTCGGTGTCATGTAAGTACCTGGCCTCCCTTTGTGTCAGCGAGTCTACACTTATCTTGGGATGATTCCCTTTCCACTCCCCAATCTTGATGCCTTGGAGGTTGGGTTTGGGTCCCTTCTTTTCCTGTCTATTCACCTTTTCGTGTTTGTCTTGTGCTTGCTCGTCTGGCCTACTTTCTAGCTTGTTGGGTACCTCGTTCAAATGTATCCTGGACCAGTTGGTTTGCTCATGGAATGCCGCCGTCCTAGATACCACGAACCTGTCGTTACTGTCCACAAACCTGAAGCCCTTGGTTCCCGGTTCATACCCCATGAACCTCAGTCTTCTGGATACTTTGTCCCCTTTTCTGCGCAGCTGTTTGGGTATGTGGACATCGGCGGTTATGCCGAATACGTGTAAGTGTGCTATTTGTGGTTTTTTGTTGTACATGAGCTCGTATGGCGTTTTGTCTATCACACTGGACCATGTTCTGTTAAGTGTGTAGTTGGAGTAAACCAAGGCCTCAGACCAGAAGTGTTGGCCAATGCCCGCGTCCTCTAAGGCGCACCTGACCATTGTTTGCAGTGTTGAGTTTCGTCGTTCTGCGACCCCGTTCTGAAAGGCCGAAAATGGGGACGACGTAAAGTGAAGCACGCCCTTGGATCTGAGCCAATGGGAGAAGTCCCTTGATAGGAACTCGGACCCTCTGTCAGTCATGATTTGCTTGATTTGGGCGTTGTTCTGTGTCTCTACCCTTTTGTAGAACTCTTTGAATTTTTGGAAGGCCTCATCCTTTCTCTTTAGGGTATAGACGAAGCCATATCGACTACAGTCATCCACGATGGTGAGAAAGTATCTTTTTTTGTATTTTATGGATGGCCTTAGGGGCCCTACCAAATCCATGTGGACTAAATTGAATATCTGTTTGGCGGCGCGTGATGACTTCGTAGGCCTGGGTTTGACTTTTAACTTAGAACATTTGCACACCAAGCACTCGAGGTAGTTTTCACAGCTCTTTATTTTGATGCCCTTGGTACAGTTGGCCATTTTTTGGATTACGGGGAAACTTGCGTGCCCTAGCTTCCTGTGTAATAGGTGTGCACAGTCGTCGTGCATGGGCTTGCCTATCGAGGGCCCTCTCTGAGTGTGTCTGCTGTGTTGTGTCTCTAGTGTCGTGTTCTTCTTGTTCTCTACCTCTCCCTCATCTACCTGTCCTCCTTCAATTCTGCTCTGGTTAAGGTCTTCTATGCTTTCCGAGCTGGTGTATATGCTGTGTGTGCTACCCTCAAAGAACGTTACATGAGGTAACCCTTGACTGATGGTCACTCTCCCTATGTCCTTTCCGCCCTTGCTGACTTGAACATTCCCTTCCGTAAAGGTCACCTTAACCCCTGATTCCTTGCTGAGTTTTACTGCGGCCAATATGTTGTGGGGTATCTCCGGGACCAGCAGTACCCCCTCTATTTCCCCTACTCCTGGCAATATAACTGTCCCCTTGCCTGTTACCTTAACCTCGCTTTGGTCTGCAACCTTGATTGAGAAATCCTCCCTTTGGAACGATGAGAGCAGTTTCTGGTTGTATGTGGTGTGGTTGGAGGCCCCAGAGTCTAGGAGCCATGAATTGGTGTCTCTGCCCTGATGTGTTATGTGAGTGCGTTCTCCTATCCCATATAATGACCCCGTTCTGCTGTCACGTGAGCTGTCTCTGTTCCCTCTTCTATCTCTGGGGTTGGGTGAATCTCTGCGCCTGTATCTCTCCTCAGAGGTGCGTCTCTCTGTTTGCCTGAACCTATGTTCAGGTCTGCCTCTCTCCCTGTAGTTCTTGGGGCAGTCTCTCTTGAGATGCCCCCTTGACCCACAGATATAACACTCTGATATGTTGTGCTGTTTCTCTTGGAAGACTACTCTTTTCTCGCTCTTATGCTCTCTGGAGGGGCCAGAGCGGCTCCTCTTGAGATTGTCTTCTGCTATAAGTTTGTTGGACAGCTTTTCCACGGATAGCAGGCCTAGGCTAATGGTATCTAAGTGTGATAAGAAGCTGTCCCATGAGTGATCTAAAGAGTTAATTATTACACTCTTCATGATCTGATCGGATATGACCTCCCCCCTAAGGTGGAGTTCTGCTCTGGTAGCGCTTAAGGACACTAGGTGCTCACTTATGGGGGTCCCTGGTTTGAGTCTAGCAGAGAAGAAGTCTTTGGAGATCTGGGTAGTGGTGGACACACTTTCACTGTAAAACAACCCAAACATTTTCTGTATGATTTCAGATACTGTGAGATTATGACCAATGCAGTGATAGATCGTGGGAGATATGCTTGCAATTAAAAGGTAAAAAGCCCTATGGTGCGTACAGTCCAATTCCAAGGACCAAGGTTTCTCTGGGGGGTCATTAATAAAATGTGACATATTTTCTTTTAGGAACACTACCTGGAGCTGCTGTGACCACTCTAGGATATTGCCCCCATCCATCCTCAACTTAGGAAAGTCACTTGGTAAGTTCCCAGCATTATTTGTAAAGTTACTTACTGCTGGCTGCTGTCCATGGTTCCTTATGTGCCTATAACAGCAATACGGCATGGGAACGCTAGCCGGCATTTTAAAAGTCCCGCTTTGTAATTTTTTTCTCTTTTCTTCTTCTAGGCGGAAGAGCGCATGTGCGAAGTCCATTTCTGCCCTGCCATCGTCGAGGAAGGACCTGTTCATCGCGGCTCCGGCGTAGAGGTCTCCATCGGTTGGGTAGGCCTCGACTTCGGTCTTGGGGGTCCAGGTGCGCTCCGGACGGTGGCGGTCAGCAGCGGCTTCATCAGGGTGAAGATCCTGACGGTGCTGGGGTCTCGGCGACGAAAGTAAGTAGCTGGCCCAGTCCCTGCGTTCTGGGGTGCGCGGTCCGGGCGATCGGCAGCGCGGTGTCCTTGGGGTGCGCAGGGGGGTTGGTGTGCTGGCGTGGGCATCGTCGACCCTCGGGTGGGCGTTCCGGTGCCCCTCTCCTCGTCTTCCCTTTCGTTTGGGCCCTTCCGGATCCCCTCTAGTGACTTTGAGGCCCGGGCCGAAGGCGGCGGCGAGGGTCCTCATGGCCTTGTCGACTTGCCGCTCGGTTGGGGGGTCCCCGCGGCCCGAATCGGACTCTGCCCCCTCGCCCCAGTCGTTTTCATCATCGCTTAGGGTCGGATATTTTTCGTGCGCCGGCCATTTTGAATCCCGGCTTTTGATTGGGCGGGGGTCGGCCATCTTGCCCGACCACGTGGTCAAAGATGGCCGCCGTTTTGAATTTAGCGCGGGGCTGTGGGGCTCGGTGACTGTAGTGGGGTCGTTCTGGGGCGATCCACTCACCGAGTTCAGTTCTTCGGGCTCCGGGTCTGAGTCTTCCTCGCTCCCCGCCACCTTGCGGTCCATTATGAAGCTTCGTAGGTCCGCGAGGAGATTCTTGTCATTGGCTCGCTCTTTTAGCAGCCTTAGGACGTCGATCCTCAGTTTTTCTTCCTCCTGATCACCGGGATTCGTTATTTCCCTTTTGTTGGTCTCCCTCCTTTCCTCCGTTGTGATGGCTTTGGGATCAGTCTTGGTTTCTGCCTTCCCTGGCGATCCTGCTGGGTTGCTGTCCCTTTGCTTCGGTGGAGTCGCCATCTCGTAGGCAGTGATGTGTCTTCGTTGTAGGTTCGGAGATTATTGGGCCATCCAACCATCCTCTGCTACCATATTGTTACGAGGATTCATGGATCAGGCCCAACAGCAAGACATGAGTCAGTAGATTAATTAAATCTCTTTTATTCACAGGTTCATCTCAACAACACTTGCAACATCTGGATCTGAGGAGCAAGGAAGAGTGTGCCCACCTTTTATGCCAGAAGGCGGAGACTTAGGTAAGGAGGGGTTAGTGGGAGGAGCTGGACAGGTGGGAGTTTGGATTAACCCCTGCACTGCTGCACTATAGCTGACCCCTGGCACAGTTAAGGCATTTACCCTTGACAATAAGCATGTGCTTTATGTGCACATGTGTGCTTGGCATGCAGGCACACGCCTAACACGCTTGTACGCAGCATTCAAAATACAGCAATTTGAAGCTCAGTTGCTTAGGCAGCCCCGGTAAGTAGAGGTGCAGAAATCAGCTGTGCCGCATGAATCAGCTGAGCCAGAAAGAAGGAAATATAGGACAGGATAGGACAGGGCCGGGTGGGCGGGGCCAGCTGATCGTCAGAACTACCGGTTCGCCTGAACCTGTATGAAACTGCTGAATACTACCTCTGATTAGAAAATGCTGAAATATATTCTCTGTAAAGTCTGATTATCTTCTCCTGGTATCTTCCCAATAGAGGTATTGGGAGCTAGAATAGAACCTAAATCTGTGACAATAACCCTGGGAGGCAGAAGGAAGAGCTCCAGTCTAGACTATGGTCTAATAACAGAAAACTGAATCCAAAGAATGGATGGGAGTAGAGAAAGCATCTCAGAAGGAACCTCCCTGGTTCTCAGCGAAGTACAGACAAGGCAGGAGAGGAGTACCATACTTTTCGGAATATAAAATGCACTCCCTGCCCCCCGCCCCCCATTAAAAGAGGGTGGAAATGTTGGTACGTCTTATACACCGAATACAGCCATTTTTGGCCTCCCAAAACCCTGCCCTGTGCGTCCCATTTTTCGCAAAAGTGGGATGCACAGAGGGTTTGGGAGGCCTGCAGAGTGCTCCTGGGGCCTGGGGAGGGCAAAAATGCGATGTGAGGGTGTTTTGCCCTCCCCAGCCCCCCAGGAGCACTCTGCAGGCCTCCCAAACCCTCTGCACATCCCTTTTTTTCGCAAAAACAGGACGCACAGAGGGTTTGGGAGGACTGCAGAGTGCTCCTGGGGGCTGGGGAGGGCAAAAACCTTTTTTTTTCTTGTTTGCCTCTTCGAAATCTTGGGGCGTCTTATACTCCGGTGCATCTTATAGTTCGAAAAATACGGTACTTTCAGACTTGAAAAATTCTGTTATTCTAATCTTACAATAGAGGTAGTATTAATACTCATTGTTTTGGTTTCCTGAACGACTAACAATATCTGCACACTACCAAGGTGGAAGAAATGATAACAAATCTATACAGTAGATAAGGTGTAAAATTATGGACATCAGCCAGTTTGGGACAATATGGCTTTCTTGCCCAAAACTATTTAAATTCACTGTGGGGCGGGGGAATTTCCTGTCAGAAGGATTTCATATGACCTTGATACACAGCAACAGTCATAAGTATGAACCAGTGGCCAAGCTTCTGACTTTTGATCACATGATCTTGGGGATGCTGCAAAGATTGTAACTGTGAAAAACAGTCGTAAGTCACTTTTTTCAGTGCCGTTGTAACTTTGAGCAGTCACTAAATGAATTGTTGTAAGTCGAGGACTACCTGTATTGCTTCATAATGCTTACAGCACACTCTAAGTGGTTTAC
The DNA here is from genome assembly GCF_059756535.1 of Pantherophis guttatus. NCBI lineage: Eukaryota > Metazoa > Chordata > Lepidosauria > Squamata > Colubridae > Pantherophis > Pantherophis guttatus. The sequence goes on from NC_142064.1 coordinate 249,164,683, forward strand.
AGAGTCAGCCTATTGCCCCCAACTATCTGGGTCTTCATTTCTCGGAAGGATGGAAAGCCGAGTCAACCTTGACCTGGTGAGAATCGAACTCCTGGAGTGAGCAGTGAGTTAGCCTGCAGTACTGCATTCTAACCACTGCGCCATCACGGCTCCAGCCCACTTTTTATCCTCTTATCAAGCCTATGAAATACAGCTAATTAAACTCTCCTCCTCTTCTCCCAGCCTATCAGTCAAGGGCTTCCTGCAAGCTGGGGGTCTTCCAGGTTGTGGCCCACCCTGTTCTTCTACACTGGAAGCTCTCCCGTTTTCAGCACAACATTGACCACGATGTCTACGCCTGTCTACACAGAGCTCAGACTGACCTGATTGCAAGCGGGGCTCAATGAGTAATAGGAATGGCAATCACAGGGTTGGCAGCCTTGCCCGCTGGTTAAGTTCCAGAAGTTGGGGGCACAACGGTCACAGCTCTGTCCTTGGACATTGGGTAGGCACTGGCACTGCCCACTGTACCAATCACATTGGCACTGGTCCTGCGAGGAGCATTTGTTCTGCACAGTACCCAGGTAGTTACAAGAGCAACCTGCAGGGAAAAAAATATATACATACAGTATATGATATTCAGCCCACTTCTTTGAAGGAAAAAGGATACAACAATTAGTAAGCCAAGCCATCTTTACAGAGAAGTAAATAAATATGCCAATTAAAAAGAAGCCAATCTCATTGGGCACCATAAACCAAACTTTTTTATTTTGGAGACGGATATATAGGTTAGCACCAATGTTTTAGTAAGGTTGTGCAGACTGTCTTTTTAATAAGACAGTCTGCACGATCTTCTAGTTAAGTGTTTTAATAAGATTTGAAGGATTGTCTTTTTCCCAGTTATATCTACCCAACCAGTAGTGGGTTTCAAATCCCGTTGCTACTGGTTCGTTTGTGGGTGTGTGCGTCTTTCTGCGCATGCGCAGAGACGTCCAGGCAGGTGGGCGGAGCTTCCCACTGCCGCCGCTACCAGTTCGCCCCGGGTTGGGCGAACCGGTAGCAACTCACCACTGTATCCAACCCACCATAGGGAGGAGGCAGGGAATGCTATGGGTCCCCTCTGCTAAACAGGTCCATTTATCAGGACCCAGAAGAAGGGCCTTCTCCGTGATGGCTCCCTCCCTTCCAATGGAACATCATCCAGATAGAGATAAGATTGAGACTCTCTTTTGCAAGGCCATGAAGACATGGTTGTGCCAATGGGCCTGGGGACCCAGAGTGAGATGAAGCCAATCAAATGGCTCATCTGATTCATATTGCCAAGGGTGGGGGGGTTATTGCTTTTTGTACTGGGTTCCTCTTAAACCACCCGGAGTCATTGTGAGTGAGTTGGGAAGCCATATAACTTTTCTAAAATAAAAATAAAAATAAAAATAAAAATAAAAATAAAATAATAAAATAAAATAAAATAAAATAAAATAAAATAAAATAAAATAAAATAAAATAAAATAAAATAAAATAAAATAAAATCCATGCAGTCAGTGTTTGCAGCAGACACTTACGGCGGCAGGTGTGTCGAGTGGCATCGCCATAGTAACCCCTTTGGCAGTGTTGACACTGGTCTCCCTCGGTGTGGTAGAGGCAGCGAAGGCATTGGCCTGTGCGTCGATCGCAGGATTTGGGGTCTGCCAGATCAATGTTGTTATTACAGGCGCAGGGCTGGCATTGTCCTCTAACCTGCCAGGGGTTGCCATAGTAACCAGGAGCACACTCGTCGCAGCGCGGGCCTGTGTGAAAGAAGAGTGCCAGTTGGGACAGCTGGGACAAACAAGAGCAAATTCAGCAGCCCAACCAAAGAACCACTAAGGTTACTCCCACCAACACTGACAGGGCAAGCCATTAGAATATAAATTAAGCAATCCCCCCCCCCTCCCCATCACCATTGATGACATTGCCTAGTTTGGTAATGAAACGTCTGCAAGAAAACAACCAAGCTCAGAGAGCACCGGGATCCCTCATTTCAACCCCGAGCTACAAATATTTTCTTTTATTGGAGCAAACTCACTTGTCTCCCCAACATACATAACCCAACCGAATGTTTTTCACCTCCCTCAGTTCCAGCCTCCAAAGCCCAGACTTGTGTTCTGTTCTTTCAATGCAGCTGGTGTTGTGTAGAGAGCCATTCCCCCAACTTCGCCACAAGGTGAATGAAGACCTGCCTTCGTGCCCCAAAGCTGGACTTGCCTGTATAACCTCCAAGGCAGCTGCACATCACAGTTCCGGAGGGATTGTCTTGATGGCAAGTGACTGCAAAATTGCGCCCGGAGCCAGGAGCCTCCGGACAAGGGCAAGGACGGCATTGGCCACCCAAGGACAGTGCTGGGTTCCCATAGTATCCACCTACGCATCTGCACATGAGGGAAGAGATTGTTTTAGGAACACGTGATTTTATTTCTATTTTATTTTTTTATTTGTATACCGGCAGTGAACACGTCCAACACACCTTCCTCCTCCTATTTTCCCTACAACAACAACAACAACCGTGAGGTGAATTGGGCTGAGAGAGAGTGACTGTCCCAGTTGGTTTTCATGGCTAAGATGGGACTAAAACTCTCTTCCACTACATCTTCATACATGATTTCTACTTCCAATTTGGTTTCTTTCACTTCTTTCCTCTTCTTCCATATCCATTTGTTCCCAAGATCCAGTTTTGATACTTACTACACAATGCTTTTACTCAGCAAGGTCTACTCTTGGTTTATCTCTACTACACGAGAGGCAATTGTGCCTTTGTACTTCAGGTATTTATTTAGGACTGAAAAGGAACAATCAATTTAAATGGAGCTCAAGTTCTAGTACTTTCGTAGTTTTGTTTGTAGTTTTTTGGGGGGCAGGAATATCTTCTCCCAAAGTGTGCATTTTTCAACTTACATGCTATAATATTATCTGGAAGGTTTCTCATCTAACTATTAAACTATTAAAGAAGCCTAACCTTGTTTAGCTTCTGTTAAGGATATTGTTGTTGTGTTACCAACCAGCAGAGTATAGAGCACAGAGAAACGTTGCTGAGAACAATGAATAAGAGATGTGCAAACTGGTTTATCAAAAGTTTACTTTATAGTGAAAAAACAATCTCATAGTCTTTAAATCAATCCAAGTCTTTGCCAGTTAAATCAATCCAGTGATACAGAAACTCTTCTTACCACACAAACAGTAGTTGGTTAGAATAACAAACTCACTCTGGTTCATAAACCGCAATGGTAGCAGATCCATCCAACCGATGATAGCACAATGGTGGCAACTCCTCACACAATGGTAGCTTATCATCAACTGAATACGTTATAGTACCTCTCTTAAATACATTCACAACCAGTGATTATCTAATTACAGCATGACTCAGCATTATAATGAATCAGCAGGAAAACTTTAAAGTCACACAATACATATTCATATTAAAGTCACAGAACACATATATTGCCTGGACAACTTGTTAGGCTCAAACCATATCCTAACAGCTTCCAAGTCTGATAGAGCCACCAGATGATAACTCCTAGCCGTGATGGCAAACCTATGGCATGCGTGCCAGAGGTGGCATGCAGCGTGTCCTCTGTGGGTATGCGAGCCGTCGCCCTAATTCAGCTCTGCTGTGCATGCGTGCACACCTCCCGCTGGCCAGCTGGTCTTCGGGTCTCTGCTGCACACGCATACATGGGAGGCAGGGCACATACGCAGGGCTGCACGTGCATGCATGGGGGAGGGGTGCATGCACGGGGCCCGAGCGCGCATTGCATTTTGGGGGCTCGGGTGCGTTTTGGGCACTTGGTCCGGAAAAGGTTAGCCATCACTGTCCTAGACAAATGGCAGGATTGTGATGAATCATCCATGATATACATAGTTGTGCATCTGTTTGTTGCAAATAGATTTTCTAAATTATCTGTACAACTAAAATGTAGTGTACTGTAAGCGCTCATAAGCCTAAATAATGGAGGAATGGAAAAAATTTGAGGAGGCAGAAGAAGCAAGAGTTACAAATAAAGGAACAATGTAGAAAAGTGGAGCTGGCTGGAAAGATTGATACAAAGACTTTAGGCTACCAAGAAAGTAATAAAAAATGCTGAGAATGCCTTATTATCAATAAGCTAAGGAATTTGCTTTAAGTTACAAAAGAACGATAGCTGGTTACTGAAGGAGGAGAGCTGTGTTAGTCTATGGAAACCCAAAATCAGGAAGAGCCAGTAGCACCTTTTCAGATTATCACATTTGATTAAAAGGCATAAACTTTGAATAAAATTTGTTTGCTACATAGGTGCTTCCAGAATAGCTGGGTATGTCTCAAGAAATCTAAGTTCACCAACAATTAAGTTACAGATTTATCATCAAGTCATGATGTGTGAAAAAATCCATCATATTTTGAAAAAAAAATCTTGTCTATTGTATAAATGAAGCTGTAGGAATACCAATAGGAGCATTATTTATAAAGATGTCTTTAAACTTTAAATTTTGGCATTGCTCAATATCCCTCTTTAATGATCCTGTAATGCATGAATGATCACCCCTGGTTTATATTCAGAGATGAGAGCGGTGAAGTACAGGATGTGTCAATGCTGCGCATAACAATTCTGGATGGAAGAGGACGTGAATCTAATCAATGAATGAATGAAGTAATGCTGATTTTGCTTTCCCCTGTCATTCTGGTTCTGCAATAGACATATTAAACTTGCTTTTAACTGAACCAAAAACTTCCCTGGGAAGTTATTTCAATTGGAAGCAAAAACAAAATGCATCTTTATAAAGCGCAGGACATTAAAATATACTTCATACAGGTAGTCCTTGATTTATGGCCATTCATTTAGTGACTGTTCAAAGTTACCCCAGCAGTGAAAAAAATGACTTATGATAGTTTTTCACATCACAACCATTGCAGCATCCCCATAGTCACTTGACCAAAATTTGGATGCTCGGCAACCAAACTTTGACAGTTGCAGTGTCCTGGGGTCATGTAATCCCGTTTTGCGACCTTCTGACAAACGAAGTCAATGGGGAAGCCAGATTCACTTAACAGCCATTAAGTTACTCACTTAACAACTGCAGTGATTCACTTAACAACTGAGCAAGAAAGGTTATGAAATGGGGCAAAGCCAGGGGTGAAATCCAGCAGGTTCTGACAGGTTCTGGAGAACCAGTAGTGGAAATTTTGAGTAGTTCGGAGAACTGATAGCGGAAATTTTGAGCAATTTGGAGAACCCGCAAATGCTACCTCTGGCTGGCCCCAGGAGTGGGGAGGGAATGGGGATTTTGCAATATCCTTCCCCCAGGAGTGGGGTATGTCACTGCGTTTTTTTATTTCCCAGCTGAGCTTCATTATTTTTGGACTAATAGACTTACTGTATTTGCCAAGTTCCTTATCAGTATTCTACTACGCATGTCCGCATTCCTTCACTTGCTTCACACTCTTTTTTCCTTTGTTCTCATGCCACGGGACTGCCGGTTGCTGAAAGGCAGCTGGCCCGATTTACTTTCAAAATGTAACAATTAACTTTTCTTAGTTAGTGAGGTGTTTTATTTTCTTTATAACAAATAAATGAGTTTTATTAGAAACTTTTCTTCGCATTTCTTTTTCAGAATATTGCAAACAAGGAGGAGCCACGATCCATCTCCTCTAATTAAACCAGGGTGATTTGTCCCAGAGCCAAACATGGGATTAATAAATGCCCTGACAGGGTAGGAATGGAGATTTGCAGTATCCTTCCCCTGCCACACTTGCCAAGCCAAGCCATGCCCACCAAGCTGTAACCACAGAACCGGTAGTAAAAAAAATTGGATTTCACCACTGGGCAAAGCTCATTTTTTTTTTATTTATTTTTTTTTATTGAAAAAGTTTTCAAATACAAATTTCCCCCCCCCCCTTTTTTTCCCCTCTCCCTCCCCCTCCCTAACCCCCCCTCCCCACCCATCCCCCCCTGTGACTTCTTCATAACAAAAAAAAACCTAATTCATAACAGATTACTTACTCCCTCCTCTAGATATTGACCTTTACTTACTAAAAATATTATTAATATTATAACATCCCCCTTTATCCATACATTTCAGAAAAGAGAAAAGAAAGGGGAAAAAAAAAAGACATTATACTATAACATTATAGAATAACTTCTCCACTTTAAAACTATACGATAAGTCCTACTTTAACATTTAATCTTCTATATATGTTACTATAACATTTCAAAGCGGCCTTCCCCATAAAATCTAGTTTAACATTTATTCCACTCTATCCATTTCCTCCACTCCCCTAAATATATCACTTAAAAATCCCTTTTCTTAGACTAATCAATCTACTAACTAGCTTATTCACCCACTATCATACAAAATTACCATACACAACATTTCTTAATATCTTTGATTCACTGCCCACACTACTTAAAAATATATGTCTATATTTTCCATTATATCTAAATAAAAAAAAAGAAAAGACAATGACTTTAAATTTATAATCCATATAGTATCTTCTTTGAGGTCTTTCCACTGGATTGGTAGAACCAACATCCATAATCGGGTAACATAGCTTGCTGGTGCAACAGTTTATTCAGGATCTTCAATCATATCTGCCCCCATCAGTAGTAAATATCTTCTTATATGTATAAAAGTAAAAACAACCACCCGAGTGACATTATAATTATATTCGATATAGTAATAATTGTGGGTTTCATCAGGATTATTAATTCCCATCATCGTAGTGGGTAACAACCCGATCTTCTGCATGCCCCAACATCATTCTCTTGCCTTGAGATTCAAGATAATATAATATGTTTATCAACACAAAGAGAAATTCCAAAATGGATAATTCAAATCCATCAGTTTAAGGCTCATTTCATGTCCCCAAATTACGGCCATGCAGAGATCTGCCACAATCCTCAGGATGATATTAACCAATACGTCGCCTCTTCTGTGTTTACACATAATCATTCATATTTTAAAGTCACTGGCTTCACTGTTGCCTAATTTAAAAATTTCTATTTTTATGCCACCTATTTCTCTTTTTCTTTTCTTTTTGTGGGTTTGGTTTCCATCCTGGTTTCCTTTCTACAAATTGTGTATCATCTGGTCGGTTTTTATTCTGCTTTGTAGATTGGTCTTGTTGGTTTTGTTTTTGTATCTCATGTTTCTTTTTTATCCCTTGTATATCCCCTAGTAGGTTTCCATGCTTATCCTTGCCTTGATAAGTCATCACATTAAAATTAGATGCCACTTCTCTCAAATTTGTAGATAGTCCAGCTGGGGTATCCAATAAATCCAAAGGCAATTCATCTGGTACAGTCTCTATAATTTGATATTTTACCTTTATTTCCGGCTCCTTCTGCTTATCCTGTATTATACCTGAAGATGTTAAGTTCATTTTCAACCTATTTTGATAAAATTCTTCCGCTCTTTCAACAGTATTTAGCTGATATCTTTCTCCTTGGTATCTAAATATAATACCAACTGGGGCGTCCCACCTGAATGAAATATTTCTCTTTTTTAACTCATTCACCAGAAAACCAAATTTCTTCCTTTCCATCAATATCTTAGGTGGGAGTTCCTTGTAAATCCAAATCTTTCTTCCATACAATTGCAAATTAGAATTGAAGGAATTTTGCACGATATTATTCCTAATTTCCTTATCTGTAAAATAAATCACCACGTCTCTAGGCAATTGCCTTTGCTTGGCAATCTAGGAGTTGATTCGATAAACTCTGTCAATCCTACAAAACACTTCGTCAGGTTGAACCTTTAGAATCCCAGCTAGAAATTCAGAAGATATTTTCCTTAAATCATTTCTATTATTTTCCTGCAAACCTCTTAATCTTATCGCATATTCTGTGAAATTATATTGTACCATTAAAATCTCTTTTTCAATCTTCTGTTGCAGATTTTCTGCATTACCATACTTTTGATCAGCATCCATTTTAGGTTTTTCTTCTAAGCTATTATCCTGAGTGTTTATCAAATCATTTTCAATTTTTTGAATTCTATTGTCCAATTTATCTTGAATTTCTTCCATTTTAGACTCTAGTACATTAGTATTTGTGTCCAACTGTATCATAAATTCTGTAAAACCATTAACCACTTTTGAGAATTTTTTGTCCAAAGAATCGAACTTAGATTTCACCAATTCTTTAATTTCTTTAATTTCCTGCTTAAATTTTTCAAGTTGCTGATTCACAATCTCCTCCCTTCTTTCAATCTCCTCTATAAAAAATTCTGTTATATTAAAATCAGGTTTCTGAGACTGAAGAGTTAAGACTTGTTCCTTTAAATTATTGGTGGGGGAATCCCCCCCCCTTCTTGTTTATCTGACTTTATGAGTCTCAGTGCCATGTTTCCGCCCAGGCAGGCTTTGTTAAAAAAAAGCAAGAAAGACTTCTTTCCAGTCAACAACAATATCAGATCTCCAAGGGAAAAAAAAAAAGAGAAAAAGACACAGGAGCGAAGTTTTGTCTACAAATGTAGCCAGTGGTATTTATTCCGCTACATTGTAGTAATAGAAAACGGAAGGACTTTCCCTTTCAGCCTCTCCTCCAGCCGACGCCATTTTAAAAGGCTTTTTTTCCTCTTTCTTTTCCTCCTCTCTCTTAAGTAATTTTTTTTAAAAAAATCAGTAAAATACTTGCGGTTCAGTATTACAGGTCCAGCTCACATTTCTTTGAGTAATCTGTTAAATTTGCAGGCTTGCTTTTGACGCCTGGCTCTGCATCAGCAGAGGTCTCCCAAAGCCCGGAGCGGCGGCTGGGGATATGGGGCATCTCATCCGCTCCGTCCCAAAAGTAAAGGAAAAACTTTTGGGACTCCGCAGAGAGTTCTACCCACCCCTGCTGGCTCTATCTCCGTTTCCTCATGGAAACGGAGTTTTTTCGAGCCGCCATTCCGTTGTGAAGGCGGCTCTGACAGGCGGTGGAAGCTGACGATCCCAAAGGAACGTCTGGCAGCAACAAACAGCAAACCGGAAGTCGGCAAAGCTCATTTAACAACAGAAATTTTGGGCACGACTGTGGTCATAAGTCGAGGACTACCTGTATTCTAGGCTGCTGTAGATCTTGAAATCCACGCAGGAGATCATGGATGGACTTATGCCTATTAGCTAGCGGCCGGCTCTCAGCACACCCAACCATTCTTCCCTTACCTCTCACACCGATCTCCTTCTGTGTGGCCCCGGCAATGCAAACAGCTGCCTGTCCGTGACTCACATTCTTCTGATCGGCCATTACACTGGCATGGACGGCAGTTTGGGAAGCCCCAGTGACCGGCCTGGCAGTGGTCACAGCGAAGCCCAAAAACACCTGCCCGGCAAGGACACTGTCCACTGAAGTTGTCACAAAAACTGCTCAGGGATCCTTGGCTGTTGCACTGGCACGCTGGAAGGAGAAAGAGAAATTGTATCATGGCAAGCCCTTGCTAACAATATTGCTATTGTTTCCTGATTGCTTATTTGTATCCTATGACTATCATTAAATGTTGTACCTTACGATTCTTGATGAACATATCTTTTCTTTTTATGTACACTGAGAGCATATGCACCAAAGACAAATTCCTTGTGTGTCCAATCACACTTGGCCAATAAAAAATTCTATTCTATTCTATTCTATTGAAAGTTTCCTACTTGGAATGAAGGAAGGCAGAAAAGACCCCAATGGTTCAGAAAGTAAAACAGATGAAATTAGAAGTGAATCATAATAATAGTAATAGCATGTAGCAGTGGTGAAATCCAAATTTTTTTACTACCGGTTCTGTGGGCGTCGCTTGGTGAACGTGGCAGGGGAAGGATACTGCAAAATCTCCTTTCCCAGCCCACTCCAGGGGAAGGATACTGCAAAATCCCCATTCCTACCCCACTCCAGGGGAAGGATATTGCAAAATCTCCATTCCCTCCCCACTCCTGGGGGAAGGATATTGAAAAATCTCCATTCCCTCCCCACTCTGGGGCCAGCCAGAGGTGGTATTTGCTGGTTCTCTGAACTACTCAAAATTTCCACTGCCGGTTCTCCAGAACCTGTCAGAACCTGCTGGATTTCATCCCTGAAAGTAAATGAGGGAAACTGGATTCACTTAATGACTGCATGATTCAACCAATGATCCTCTGGGCAATGATGTTAACCCTCTGGAGAGCTGTCCTATCTGTCACTGTGCAATTGGCAAACCATAAACAGATGCAGTAAATTAAAATACTCTCTATGGTGCAGTGGTAGAAGGTCATCAGCAGTTTTTCATTCAGTTATTGTTTCCCGAGAAGCCTCAGGTAGTATAATCTCTGCTGGGCCCTTTTGACCAGTGCTGCAATGCGAGCGCCCCAGGTCAGTTCCTCTTTTATGATAAGACCCAGAAACTTAAAACTGGCCACTTGCTTCACTCGACCTCCATTGATAACCAAGGGCCGGATATCTGATCTATTCTTTCTGTAGTCCACTATAAGCTCCTTGGTCTCATTGGTGCTAAGGAATAATAATGATAACAATAACAATAACAATAACAACAACAACAACAACAACAACAACAACAACAACAATAATAATAATAATAATAATAATAATAATAATAATTTTATTTCTATACTGCCCTTCTCCCGAAGGACTCAGGGCGGTGTACAGCCTATTAAAAGCACAAGACAAACATCAATTAAAATAATTTAAAATTATTAAATAATTCGGCTCAATTTAAAACCCCAGAAATTTAAAACATCCAATTTAAAATTATTATGTTGATAGCCGATTATTATTATGTTGATAAATTATTGTCTCCATGCCAAGAAAAGAATCAAGAGAGTGACAGAAAGAACATGAGCTATTTTTAAGTCTGTTCATGTCCCCAGAGCAGAGGATGGCCATGGTCTTCCCCATCACTGATGTGTAACAAGGTTCCCACCACTATTCCTGTGACAACGTGCTCCTTGATGGATAAATGGTTCCTTACCATCAGCCTGATGGTAAGACCATTCTTGTGTCTCCTCCCAATCGTGCTCTACGAATGATTCAAGCTCAATAGGATGCATCTACACACTTCCCCCACCCGTGTCTATATTTTCTTCATGGTCTGTGCCAAATATTTTATCTCTGCTCTCATCTGGCCACATATATCACTAAATGGAAAGACTGCTATTTTGCATAACTTCAACCATCTCTTAAGCATGATGGGTTTTTTTTTTAATTTGATTTATATGCCGCCCTTCTCCGGAAACTCAGGGCGGCTTACAATGCGTTAAGCAATAGCCTTCATCCTTTTGTATATTTTTATACAAAGTCAGCTTATTGCCCTCACAAACTGGGTCCTCAATTTACCTACCTTAGAAAGGATGGAAGGCTGAGTCAACCTTGAGCCTGGGGAGATTCAAACATGCAATAATTGCAGACAGCTGGAGTTAAATTACAATGCATTAGTCTGCTGAGCTATCCAGGCTATTTTGGGCAAAACATTCAGTTCCCCCCCACCTCCTCCGTAAGACTACCCACATATAGAAGTAGCTTGCCATTGTCTTCAGACAATTTCACTTCCCCAGCTTTGTTTTTCTTGGTGATTTCCCATCCAAGTCCTATTTAGGCAAAACCCCACCTGGACACTAAAGGTCAACCTGCTGAAACAAGGTACATATCAAATGAATAAACTACTATAGAATTGGACAACCCACATTCAAGTCCCTCCTTAACCATGGAGCTACTGGCCAGCACTATCTCTCAAGTAGACAATCTTGTTGGATCCTTATCCTACGGTTGGGTAGATAATATGTACTGTTACTTTAACTGCTATAAGATGACATTGAGTAAGTGGTTAAAACAGAAATAAAAGGAAGGCAGGAAGCTCATTCACTCCTGCTCACTCCTGCTCGTGATATTACTGCTAAAGATACTGTGACGGTATTACGGAACTAGAACTGTAAGCAAACTTTGTTTTGTATTGAAAGTGTTATCTTTGTTTATGAGAAGCCAGTTTTGTTTGTTTTACAACAAGTAAAGACTATTTATTTTTCTAACGACGTTCAGAGTCTGAGAGTATCTGTGTTGCAATGCTGTCTGGTCCGTCGCTCTACTCTGCAGAGGGCAGTTTACCCTCAACAAATCTAACATGGAGGCAATGGAGATACATCTTGTTTGGAAATATAATAACCGGTAAATAAACTAATGAGAAGAAATAGCTGATTCCAGATACAGCACAAGATACAGATGTTTTGTATGTTGTGCTGTAAAAGGAGAGAAGCAACCTGGAATTAAAGAGGTGAAGACAATTGCCGTCAGAAGTTATGGGTGCTTCATCACTGTAGGTTTTTAAGAAGAAACTGGGCAGCCAATTGTCTGGAATGGTATAGGGTCTCCTGCTTGAGCAGGGGGTTGGACTAGAAGACCTCCAAGGTCCCTTCCAGCTCTATTCAGATTAATTGATAAAAATATCCATTTATACATGGAAAAGGGCTAAAGTTTCCATAGAGGACCAGTTCCCACTAAATACATTTTCAAAAATAGAGAGGCAGATAGGAGCCTTCAGCTCAACCCCGCCAAGACAGAGTGGCTGTGGATACCGGCATCCCAGTTCCAAGGGAATATTCCATCGTTGGCTATAGGGGGTGAGATGTTGCCCCTTGTTGATAGGGCGCGCAACTTAGGCGTCCTCCTGGATTCACGGTTGACTTTTGAAGATCATGTTATGACTGTGACCAGGGGGGCATTTGCCCAGATTCGTCTGGTGCGCCAGTTGCGCCCCTACCTGGACTGTGATGCCCTACGCACAGTCACCCATGTGATTGTCACCTCCCGGATTGACTACTGCAATGCTCTCTACATGGGGCTGCCCCTGAAGACCACTCGGAGGCTTCAGTTGGTGCAGAATGCGGCCGCGCGGGTAGTAATGGGAGTGTCCCGACACTCTCATGTTACACCTCTCCTGCGGGACCTGCATTGGCTACCGGTTGCCCTCCGGGTGAGATTCAAGGTGCTAGTAATTACCTATAAAGCCCTACATGGCTTAGGCCCGGGGTATTTGGCTGACCATCTGCGGCCAGCAACAGCTCCCCATCACCCAGTGCGTTCTCACAGGGAGGGCCTCCTTGGGGTGCCGTCGGCCAGACAATGTCGGCTGGCGACCCCTAGGGAGCAGGCCTTCTCTGTAGGCGCACCTACCTTGTGGAATCAGCTCCCCCTGGAGCTCCGGGCGGCCCCTAACCTTCGCTCTTTCCCGCCGTGACCTTAAAACATGGCTATTTCGCCTGACTGGTTTGGACTGAAGGGGTTTTAAAGAGGATTTTAATGGTCTTTTTATAATCTTATTGGGTATTTGTTTTTATTGTTGTGAGCAGCCCTGAGTCCTTTCGGAGATAGGGCGACATACAAGCTCAAATAATAAATAAATAAGAAATAAACTTCATCCTGTCCTTGCAAGCTGCTTCCCTACTTCAACAAGCCCCACCTAAATAATTTCCAGCACCTCTAACGGTACTTCCAGTAAATGCTCAGTCAGCAAAAGCAACCAGCTTAGATCAATATTTCTGTACTGTCTCTAGCAGCACGTGAGCTGGGCTGGCTTTAAGGAGAAAGGAAGCTGAGTTTCACTTACACTTGCATCCCCCGGGCCCAAAGCCAAAGGTGCCAGGAGTGCAGCGTTCACAGCGGCGGCCCATGACGTGAGGCTTGCACTGACACTGTCCACCATCTGGATTGCACTCGAGGCTCAGAGATCCCTGGAGATCACATTGGCAGGCTGGAGACAGAGGAAAGAACAAGCAGCAGAGAAAAGGACTTGATGCTCTTGATGAGAAGCTTCTTCGTTTCTCCTTCCCACTGGCACAGAAATGGACCAGAGACCCATGCGACTATGGATCCCTTCTCCATTATGTAACGGGGGGAAAATCTGAAGGCGTTTGCCAGGGTCAGCCCTGTCTGTGCTTGCAGGCTACCAGGGTTGCAGAAGAACAGCCAGAACCCTTCTCCCAGAGCTCGGTTAGATCACTCCCTTGGACCATTTGCCTCTTGGCTGTGAATGAACAGAAAGCTAAACTGGCATAGTTTATATCCCATTAACCAGTCCCAAAGGTCTCTATTCTGACTTGACGGTGTCCTCATTTCTTCTGCAGGAAACCCCGAGCCCTTCTCTGCATCGTCAAGGAAAGCGTGTCCCAATCATAGCCCCGCTGCCATTGGCAATAGACTTGGAGGCGGCTCAGCCTGTGGATTTGGCATCTACCTGTTTTCTACCTGCTTCCATTCCTGCCTTCCCCAGCTGGAAGACCACCTGCCAGACTGGGAGAGGTAGCAAGTGAGTGGAAGAGGAGGCTCTTTGCATGCCAGATCTGAGCTGATCTCTGCCTTGGATCGCTGCCCACAAAAACAGCTGTCGGGGTGTTGGGACCGCACGAGCCAGATGTATCTCTGCTGCTGTTTCATAATGCAACCCCACAGTTCCTGTTAGATATGGTTCAGGCTGATTTTGAACACAGTTTTGGCATTCTTCCAGGCTTTAGTGCTCTTTTGGAAAAGCCATAAACCGGTGTTCAAAGGCAGCCTGAACAATAGCTGACAGGCACTGGGCGTGCATCTGAGATAGCTGAGATCCAGTTTGCTCTCCCTTATTTCACCACGCAGCCATCCCTCCACCACTGGTCAGCTGCTTTTCAGACTGCAGCCACAGTAAAGCTACTGCAACCTATGGGCCGCTAAAAGGAAACATCTTAACACTGGAATTATGGACAACTTAAAACTATCTGGAGTAAAGGCTGGGAACAAGGTAAAAGCAACCTCATGGAGACTGGTGGTGGGTTGCTACCGGTTCGGTCCGGATCTTGCGAACCGGTAGTAATGGCGGCGAGAGGCTCCGCCCACCCACCCGGCGTCATCACAGATGCTCTGCGTATGCGCAGAAGCACCGCGCATGAGCGAAGCGAGCGAGCGCATGCGTGTGCTCCCGTTGCGAACCGGTAGCAAAGGTAAGTGATGGAGATCTTAGATAAAAGTGGTTACCAGCACATATTCACACCCTGCTGAGATACACGTGGGAAAGGCCTACAGCAGTGATGGCTAACCTTTTTGTCATCGTGTGCCAGAAGGGTGGGGGCTGGGGGGGGTTGCACGCCTGTGTGCCCACACTCATAATTCTATGCACCCCGCCCCTGCACATGTGCATGCAACCCCCCCACTCCTGCCCGCTCCTGGCACATGATGGCCCGGTAGGTCCGTTTTTCTCTCTCGCTTGGCTCCAGAGCCTTTCTAGGAGTCTGGGGAGGGCAAAAACAGCCTTCCCCAGAGGTCCTCCTGAGGACAGAAATGGCCTGTTTGCCAACTTCCGGTGGGACCAGAAGGCCCATTTTTTGCTGTCCCCAGCCTCCGGAGCCTCTCTAGGAGTCTGGGGAGGGCGAAAATGGCCTTCCCCCCCCCCCGGAGGCCGAAAACGGCCCGTTTGCCAACTTCCCAGAGAGGCTCTGGAGGCTGGGGACAGCAAAAAACGGGCCTTTCCCACCACCACCTTCGAGGCCCTCTGGTGGCAGAAAACAGCCTGTTTCGCGCCAGAGCTGAGCTCGCGTGCCCACAGATATGGCTGCATGTGCCACCTGTGGCACGCGTGCCATAGGTTCACCATCACGGGCCTAGAGTCTCCAGGAACATCTATCCCATCCCATCAGGGCTTCACTTTGAACCTTCCCCATCTTCCTCTGAGTGAATGGAAAAGCCTCCCTTAGTACATGAATGATTTCTCTGGGTCGAGCCCCTGGGTTGCAGTTGTATCTGGGCAATTTAACACTCACGGAGTGCCCCCTGGTGAATGATGGCTGACATGCTGGTAAGCAAGTTGGCACAAGCTTCCGGGGTGGGCCCCTTAATCACAGGGCGAGCCTGCTGGGCACAGCGGTAGCGCTCAAAGGTCTCTTTGCGAGCAATAGAGGCGACATCCCCGGCGATGAACATCTCCAAGAAGGTGTAACGTGGCACGAGTACCAACTTCCAAGGAAGAGAAATGAGAAGGAGAGAGGGAGAAAAGAGGATATGGTTGGGTATTTCCAACTAGTTCCACCAGCTATGGTTCTCTCCACTAGGCGTGCCAGGGTTAGCAATCTCAGTACTTACAGAGTCCAAGAGGACAGCAGTGCCTTGCAAATGCTCACGTCCTCCAGAACGGGTAAACTCTACCCTTATGGTGTACCTGACTCCTTGTTCTAGGCAGACTGGCTGTGGCAGCACAATGTACCTGTGGGATGAGAATGCCAGTTCACTTCACAGAGGTCTCTAGCATCTATCTTACATACCCCCCATAGCATCTTTCTGATGGTCCTCGGTTAATGACTACCAGTGTAGGAACTGTTTGAAATTACAGTGGTGCTGAACAAGTGATACTTATGATCAATCTTCAATCAAGTTCCAGCTTTTGCAGTGCCCCCTGTTGTCACATGATCACGAACCAGGTTTTTGATAAATGGCCCTCATTTCCAAATGTTGCAGCAACCCACAGCTGCTCCAGATTTTCCAGCTTCCCACAAGCAAGGTCAACAAGGAAGCCCGCAATGGTTACGAGAGGATCTTGCTTAATGTTGACGCCCATGATGAATTCGCTTAAAGATGGCAATTGGGGACTGCCACAACTGTGGTCATTAAGCAGTGCAGTGACATGATGTTGCTCTCTATTACTTAGCAATGGTAATTTTGGGCCCAATTATCATCATTAAGCAAGGACTACTTTTATCAAATGTGCAGAAGAAAGCTTTCCTGCATCTGGTACTATGGAGATAACTGAATGACATCACCAAGGAATCTCTGCCTCCTGGTATGGATGGGAGGAGAAGCAAAACAAGTGGGTGCTACTTCTAATCATCATATAGTTTAGGCTTCTGTGAATCCCACTTGCTTATTATTTTGCTACATACACAAAAATAATATTATATATATTTTAAATGTACCAGTTATCATGGCTACAGAGAAAAGTTTGTTTAGAGAGTGTCATTAAGACTTTCAAACATAAGAATACAGTATCGTTTCCAGGAAAAATTGACTAAGGCATTGTTACTTGCTGCCAACTTAACCCCTAATCCTTTTTTCCCCCCCAAGAGATTTCTGGTACTTTACTGAATATGGTTTATTATGCTGTTTATATTTGTTTCTTATGCTTTAAAAAACTTCAGCTACAGAAGCAGAATAAATTATGACAAGAAAAAGTCATGCAAACACACTGGAGTTACTCAATCTGTCCTGGCACAGTTCTTTAGTGTCCGTGCCATCTTTTTAAGAAAACAAAAATTTTGAAGATTAAGAATTTGTTAATCATGCAATCCATCCTCGTCCGTGAATTGACACCAAGTATTTAAAGTATTACACATCCTAGTCTCCTGATTTACTTGTTTACTGAATCAATATAGATATACCACATGGAATAAACCCCCCCCAAAACAATTATTTTTATAGTTAAAGCAAGCCCGGACAGTTTTAGCTCAAAGATAGAGAACTGAGATGAGTTGGTCCTGCCAATATATGCCTCAAAATCCATCCCTCTTAATCCCAAAGGTGCTTTTTCAGGAGGCAACTGGACTTCCTTGTTTTTTCTTTGAAGACGTTTCGCTTCTTATCCAAGAAGCTTCTTCAGCTCTGACTGGATGAGAAGCGAAATGTCTTCAAAGGAAAAAAAACCGGAAAGTCCAGTTGCCCCTTGAAAAAGCACCTTTGGGACAACCATGACCTGGATGACTGAGAATCTCTATAGAATCCCTCTTAATATTTCCCTTTCTCAGCAATAAAAATACCACTACTTCAATTTACGGCCACAACTGAGCCCAACATTTCTGTTGTTAAGTGAGATATTTGTTAACATTTTGCCCCATTTTATGACTTTTCTTGCCACAGTTGTTAAGTGAATCACTGCAGTTGATGAGTTAGCAACCCGATTGTTAAATGAACCTAGCTTCTCCACTGACTTTGCTTGGGAGAAGGTCGCAAAAGGGGATCCCATGATCTTGGGACACAGCAACTGTCATAAATATGAACCAGTGGTCAAGCATCTGTATTTTGATCACATGACCATGGGGATGCTGCAAAGATCGTAACTGTGAAAAACAGTCATAAGTCACATTGTTCAGTGCTGTTGTAACTTTGAATGATCACTAAATGAACCGTTCTAAGTCGAGGACTACTTGTATTTGTCAGTTTGAACTACACTTTCCCAGCAATAAAGTCAATGTATCTCTATTTTCTAGTTTTTCACTGAAACTTACCGGGATGTGGGTAACAGAGCTGTAGATATCAAGTCATCAGAAGGGATGATGTTTCCACATGGACTACCACTGGGGACAGGCCCAGGTCGCACCACGGACACCTTCACTTTTTCCCATTTTCCTGGAAACTGAAAGAAGAGGCAAGCAATGTACATTTATCTTTGTAATCTTCTTTGGGTAAAATGAGAAAGAAATTGAAAAGAAAATGTATATTATTAGAAAATTGGAGTTGCTCGGATAACAAATAAGGGAAATATTGCACAAGAAAGGAGAAAGAAAGGAGAGAGGAGGAGAGGGATAGAGGAGGAGAGGGAGAGAGAGGAATGGAAGAAAGGGGAAGGAGAGGAAGAAAGGATAGGTGGCAAGAGCAGGAGAGAGGCGAGAAGAGGGAAAAGAGGGGAGGAGTGGGGGAGAGGAAGGGGAAGTAGGGAAGAGGAGAGGAGAGGAGGAGGAAGAAAGTAGAAGAGGAGAGGAGGGAGGGAGGGGAAAGAAAGAAGGAGAAGAAGGTTTGTTGTGAAAAGAGGGAAAAGAGAGGGTAGAAGAGCAACCCCAAATGTAATTAAAAGGTCTTATTTTTATGCTTTCGTTAGAAAAAAATATGTATATATATGATTAATTATGGATAAGAGAATGTACATTTACAATATGTGTATAAGAAATAAAAATAAAAAACTTTTTTTCAAAAAAAAAAGAGGCCAGCAATGCAGCCTGAGGAATTCTGGGAATTGAAGTCCATACATCTTAAAATGGTTCAGCAACACTGCCATGTAGCAGTCCGGCCAAGAATAAGGGACAAATAGAAAGATTAAAATCATTCAGACTCATATATGAATGAGAAGACTGTGTGTGCCCATGTTTTGGGGACCTTGAATGGATTTAAGACAAAAGGAATGGGAACATGAAGAAGTTTAAAGTGGGGTGGAACAAAGGAGGATTTTGCACAGGCAACACCAGCAAAGGGGACTGATTTTCCCCTTTAGCTTTCCCCAGACAATTTAGACCAACGCAACTTTCTTCCTGGGGTAAATTTGCAGAAATCTTTCCAAGCCTCCTATTATTAAACAAAAAAGAGAAGACTTGGTTTGAATTCCTTGCTCAGAGGTGGTGGAAATAAACTGAGAAATGAAACATGTTGATCCTATAAAGTTTACTGAGGATCTCCTAGCCAAATATGACTTTATAACCTGAGGAAAAATTAGAGGCAATTGAGGATACAGGTTCTGGAATCAGTTCCTCCCTGACAATGACCTGAGTTGTTAAGAGTGTTGTTTTGATGATTGCCAATTTTTTTAAAAAAACAGGCTCTATCCTTATGCCTTTAACAGGGATCTTCCAGGCACCAGACACATTTTTTCCTGGCATGAGGAGGACTATGTGATACAATGGCCTCCAGATGTTTTATTTTTGTACAGCAGGTTGCTGTGAAATCAAAGGGAATAGTTTGGGAAGTAGATAGAGAAGGTGAAAAAATACAATAGAACACGGGTGTTAAACTCAATCGCGTCATGTGACGTATCATGATGTTTTGAGCCTTGGTGGTGCAGTGGTTAGGGTGCAGTACTGCAGGCTACTTCTGCTGCCTGCCGGCTGCCTGCAATTTGGCAGTTCGAATCTCACCAGGCTCAAGGTTGACTCAGCCTTCCATCCTTCCAAGGTGGGTAAAATGAGGACCCAAATTGTTGGGGGCAATAGACTGACTCTGTAAACCGCTTAGAGAGGGTTGTAAAGCACTGTGAAGCGGTATATAAGTCTAAGTGCTATTGCTTTGCAAAGCCAGGGTGGGTGTGGCCTACGCATGACACATCCGGCCCATGGGCTGCCAGTTTGACAGGCCTGCACAGAGCAATGTTTTTTAACCTTGGTAACTTTAAGATGTATGGACTTCAACTCCCAGCATGCTGGCTGGGAAATTCTGGTAGTTGAAATCTACACATCTTCAAAGTTGCCAAGGTTGAAAGAGACCGCAGCAGAAGCTCAAAATTGGTGAATACTCCAGATGAAATTTAGCAGCAGGCCGAAACAACAGTGCCTATTATTTTTTAAACTTTACATTCATAAAGTTGAAATTCACCATTTTAAATAGTAACAATGAAAATTTAGGGAATTTTGATAAAAGTAACCATTGCAGGTAGTCCTTGACCTATGACCACAACTGACAATGGAAAACAGGTCGCAAGTCGTTGCAATCATAAGTAGAGGCACACCTGTGACCAGATCCATTTTTTTCAATATTTTTTTCTTGCAGTCATTAAGCAAATCAAGTGGCCGTTAAGTGAAAAGCATAGCTGTTAAGTAACCTCGTTTTTTCCAAATGGGTGTTTTTTGCCAGAAAATGGTAAAGGTCACACATCGCGGTCTTGTCACTAACATACTTTTATTACGCTGATACTTACATCTTATAAATCCCTAGCCACTTTATTAAAGGCTTGACTTCTGATGAGTACAGTATATCATACATTTTGAATCAGGGGTGTCAAACTCAAAGCCCGTGGGCCACATCTGTCCCGTGGGGTGCTTAGATCTGGCCCGTGGGGCCACTCTGGAAACAGCAAAGGACTCACCCGCAGCGCCTCTGCCAGTGAAAACGGAACTCGGGAGGGCTGCTGGCAAAGCACTTGGGCCACCACAGGCTCCCTCAACATGAGTGACATCGAGCTGGCCACGCGCCCCCTGGCCACGCGCCCCCAGCCCTCCCCCTGAGGTGAAACACAACCCTGATGCGGCTCTCAGTGAAATGGAGTTTTGACACCCCTGTTTTAAATTGTGAAGGGCAGAATTAATAAAAATGTTGTGTTCCCAAAGGATGTATTTTAATGGCAAAGAAGAAGCAGAGCAACAGGTGGCAAGTCAAAGGGGTCTTACCTGAGGTTCATAGCGCAGCAGGATATCATATTCCATAGAAAATGGCACATTATTGATACGGAATTCTACCACGCTGCCTTCCAACGCCCGAGCAAACCCCAGCCCGGTCCATGTGACTGGACGGCCAGGCAGGGGCACTCGCTGTATAACTTCAGCTCCCTGCCAACAGAAGGGACGGTAAGCAATTAACATTTCCTCAGAAAGACACCTGTACAGGTAGTCCTTGACTTACAAACAGTTCATTTAGTAACCGTTCGAAGCAGTGGTGAAATGAAAAATTTGTTACTACCAGTTCTGTGGGCGTGGCTTGGTGGGGGGTAATGTGACTGGGTGGGCGTGGCCAACTTTTTTTTTTTTTTTTACTTTTAAAAGCATTTTTTCTACAACCTCTTTGCCATGTAAAAATGCTTTTAAAAGGCTCTGACTTTCAGGCAACTCAGCTGGGATTGTCAGAACCTTTTAAAAGCATTTCTTTAACAACCTCTTCAGCTGAAGAAGTTGTAGAAAAAATGCTTTTAAAAGCCTCTGATGATCCCAGCTGAGCCGAGTGATCATCAGAGGCTTTTTTTTTTTACTTTTAAAAGCATTTTTTCGGCAGAAGAGGTTGTAGAAAAAATGCTTTTAAAAGTAAAAAAAAAAGCCTCTCATGATCGTGTGGTTCAGCTGGGCATGCTGGGGGGGGGGGGAATGCAGGGATTTTTGCTACCGGTTCTCCGAACCCCCCCCCCCCCGCCATTGTTACTGGATTGGGTGATCCGGTCCAAACCAGGAGCATTTCACCCCTGGTCCAAAGCCTACTCCCTTAACAGATTAACAGAGTTGGAAGGGACCTTATAGGTCATCTCCACCCAAGCAGGACACCCTATACCATTTTTGACAAATGGCAGTCCAGCCTCTTCTTGAAAGCTTCCGGTGATGAAGCTCCCACAACTTCTGAAGGCAAAGCTGTTCCATTGGTTGATTGTTCTCACTGTCAGAAAATTTCTCCTTATTTCTAGGTTGAATCTCTCCTTGATCAGTTTCCATCCATTAATTCTTGTCTGGCCTTCGGGTGCTTTGGCAAATAGCTTCACCTCCTCCTCTCTGTGGCAGCTGCTTAAATATTAGAACACTGCTATCATGTCTCCCCTGGTTCTTCTCTTCACTAGACTAGCCATGCTGAGTACTTGCAACCGTTCATCGTATGTTTGAGCCTCTAGTCCCCTAATCATCCTGGTTGCTCTCCTCGACACTTTTTCTAGAGTCTCAACATCTTTTTTTTATAGTGTGGTGATCAAAACCGGATGCAGTGTTCTAGGTGTGGTCTTACTAAGGCTTTATAGAGTGATATAAGTACCTCACTTGATCTTGATTGTATCCCTAATATTTGCTTTCTTTATTAAAAAATAGTATCTTTTCCAAACTGCCGTTTGTATTTCCAGGGTTAAAACTCCACTAAGGATTAACAAAAGGTTAAAAAGTTTTGCTTCTAAGCAATGGGTCTCTGGACTTCCCCTATGCTGCTTATAACAAAACCAGTATGTGTGAACAGAGCTCGGCATTTAGGATTGTGCCTAGGATTTGATTTATAAATGTGGATGTGAGTAAATTTGGCAGCAGGTAAAGACTGACAGCCCCCTTTCCCCCAATCATCATTAAGTCCTTACCCTGCTTCTTGTCCTCACTGGATCATTTAGCAGTGAAATATACAATTACCTGGTTTTACTGCTTCTGCCCTGTGGCTAGCCTGAGGCCACACACGAATTTACTCCCAGGTAATTCTTTGCCATTCCTCACCTGGTGGAGGCGGGCTTCTTCTGCCTCGTATGTATAGTGATCCAACACTATGCGATAATAGCCAGTCTGAACTTGATTACACTGCCGCCCAACCATATGGCTACGGCAACGACACTGTCCTGTTTCTGTGGCACATCTGTGAAAAGAAAAGGAGCCAGGTTCAAAATAAGCAAACAGTTCTCCCCAGTATCGGGTCCTTGGTGCTCTCTGAGCTTGGTTGTTTCCTTGAGACGTTTCTTTACCCAGCTAGGTAACTTCATCAGTATTGATCTTGTTGTTAAACTCTGCTTATGAATCCATGTGGCAGCACTACCTGTTGTGGCCCGTCAGCGGCCTGTGCAGCTAGTAGCTGATTTCGATAGTGAGGAGGCTGGTGTGGTGCTGTGCCAGCAGCCTGTGCAGCTGGCACTCGAGTCAGACAATGAGGAGGCTGGAGAAGATGTGGTGCCAGAGGTGGGGATTCAGCCAGGGCCTTCAGAACCTCCAGAAGGTTCCATGGGTGAAGAGGAAGAAGAGGAGGAGCCTCTTCTCGATACATGGGCGCGCAGAGCTGCCAAAAGGCAGGAGTGGCTCCTCAGGAGGAGGTCTCCTTGAGAGTAAGGCTTGGGGCTAATTGGACACTCCCTTAGCCTATTTAAGGAAGGATGCCGACTGAGGCAATTTGCAGGGAACAACTTTGTTCACTCTTCTTCACGTCTTGATCTTAGTTCTTTTATCAGTTTCCTGCAAATTGCTTCTGGGCTTTCTGCCAACCATAGTAAGATTACGATTATTTATTCTTTGGATTGTTGTAGGCTGTTAAGAAAGTTAATTAACAGCCTTTGTTTGAAAAAGACTGATTTAATTTAGTAAACTAAGGTTTGTACAGACTTTGTGTGTGCTGCATTCTTTGGGGTCCGTAGCTGGGGCACTACCGTATGGCACACTCAACCTAACCAACATCTACATGCCATTCAAAAGAGACAATCAAAAAGCCCAAAAGGAAACAATGCTGCAATTAAGAAACAACTTGGACAAATAAGCTAACAGTAAACAACTGCCTAATCAAGGAAGAACACCAAGAACACTCCCACCAATGCTGAAAAGGCAAACTGCTTGTATATAAAAATAAGAGCACACCCCACTCCCTTCTAGTACTGATAATATTACCTAGTTTGGTAACGAAATGTCTGCAAGAAAAATAACCAAGTTCAGAGAGCACCAAGGACCCCACAGATCAAAATAGGAATGACCACTCTAGTTTCTGTGTATAAAACGTATTGGGGAGAACTTTATTTCATCTGAGGAAGGAAGTAGTGAGGACATTGATACAGAGAAGGCAAAGATGCAGTTCAACCCTGAGCTACAAATATTCTCTTCCTTCAATTGAGTGAGAACAGGACTTGACTCGGGGGTTAAAACTGGCTCTGGTCTTCTGGAAGTTTACTAAAGTTAAATAGGTTCAGGCTTCGTCAGTGCTTCTAGGGAGACCTCAGCATCTGTCTCAGGTGCAGACACCTTATTCTGAATTATATGGAAGAAAGATGAGGTAAATAAGAATAGAGTTCTCTCTCCTTTGCTTCTCCTCCCACAGCAATCTGATTCTTCGCCATCCCATCTCATTTTTTTCTCACCCGGGATATTGCATGGATAATACTGCACCCATTTTTTTTTCCTGCACCCAGCTTCTCCATCTTTGCACACAGAACTGTAGCCATAGTTCCTTACTGGTTGTCGTAGGCACCCCCTACATCGCAATCACAAGGACGGCAGCCATGCAGATCAAGACTCAAAGCCCAGTGTTCCGGCTGGAAAGCAACATAAGGTTCGTTAGTCCATGAGAGACATAATGCACAAATGAGACTCACAAGTGGTACTTAATGGTCTAGTACTTACCAGGCACTGATTACAGCTGCGCCCGGAAACCAAGCGTTTGCAGAAGCAATCGCCTGTGATAGCATCACATTGAGGGCCCTCTTTCACTGTGCCTCGGGGGTCACACTGGCAGCCTGTTAAGTCAAACATGGCAAGCTCACCCCTGTCTCACGAATTTCCCGGTTTATCGAACCTTAAGGATTGTATTTCCCCACTGAAGAACCACTGGTGGCGCAGTGCTTAGATTGCAGCCTAACTCTGCTCATTGCCAGGAGTTCGATCCTGACCGGCTGAAGGTGGACTCAATCTTCTATCCTGCCAAGGTCGGTAAAATGAGGACCCCGATGGTTAAGGGACAATAGGCTGACTCTGTAAACTGCTTAGAGAGTAAAGTAAAGCAGAGTTCCCCAATATTTCTGACTTTGCAGATGGATGGGGAGGGGAGAGAGGTGATTGTTCTGTGTGACGTACCGGCAAGCGCGTGCACACTTAAATGGAGCGCACATATGCTTGCCCATTGCTCACACAAGTGAGGATGCACATGTGCATGCATGCGCTTGCTGGCCGTTTCCGCGGCCCGGTGGCAAACCCCACATGGCCCACTAGTGGGCCACAGCTGTAAAGCACTATGAAGCAGTATATAAGTCTAAGTGCTACTGTATTGCAGGGGTGTCTAACTCGCGGCCCATAGGTCGGATGTGTCACGTGCTGGCCATGCCCACCCCCAGTTTAGCGAAGGGGGGGAAGTCATGATACGTCATGTGATGACAACACAAGTTTGACACCCCTGTGCTATTGGCTATTCCCAGCTTTTAGAGGACAGCCACTGGAGCCCTAAAGCATTTCTTTTATCTTTTTTGGTTTGGCTTTGAGAGACAAGCTAAAGTTTTAACCAGTAAACTTTAGGGCCAGAGTTTCAAATGTATCCTTTATTTTGTTCCTTATGCCACCCTGGCTAAAGTAGAAGCTTCACTACTTTAAGAGAATCCATTCCAAGAGAACAGCCAGGGCTTAGAGTCATGTGGGGTTCCCCAGAAGAAAACCCCATCTAAGCCCAGGAGAACGCTTCAAGTAGGAAGATACCTACGCTGGCATCCTTGTGGGTTTTCTGCACTCAGTCCGGAGAAGCCAGATTTGCATCTGTCACAGCGGGCTCCCTCCACATGCTCCTTGCACCGACACTGACCGGCTATCAGCCCCAGCATTGGATCATCGTGTGTGTCACACACTCCGCCATCTAACGCCCCATCAGGATCACAGTCACAGGCTACATGGCAGAGGGGGAAAAAAAAAGAGCTGTGAATACTTGGAAGGAATGGCCACGAATTCAGATTCTAAAGAAAGACA
The DNA here is from genome assembly GCF_059756535.1 of Pantherophis guttatus. Taxonomy (NCBI): domain Eukaryota; kingdom Metazoa; phylum Chordata; class Lepidosauria; order Squamata; family Colubridae; genus Pantherophis; species Pantherophis guttatus. The sequence continues at coordinate 249,190,700 of NC_142064.1, forward strand.
AGCAAGGAACAATTAACACACAACTGTTTTTAGATCCAAACTAAAAAGAAAAAAAAAATCCACCCTATCATTTTTTGTAGATTATCACTTGCTAATAGAAAAGGTGAGATACTCTTTATTTATTTATTTATTTATTTGTTTGTTTGTTTGTTTGTTTGTTTAGATTTATATGCCGCCCTTTCTCCGAGAGGACTCAGGGCGGCTCACAACAATAAAACAGAAAAATAAACAAAAACTCCGGGTTAAAAGTTACACATGAAATCCCTAAAATCAATTAAAATCCATATTAAACCCCCCATCAGTCTAGGCCGGGCAGGCGAAATAGCCACGTTTTTAGGTCGCAGAGGAAAGAGTGAAGGTCGGGGGCCATCCGGAGCTCCAGGGGGAGCTGATTCCAGAGGGTAGGTGCACCCACAGAGAAGGCCCGCTCCCTAGGGGTCGCCAGCCGACACTGTCTGGCCAACGGCACCCCGAGTAGGCCCTCCCTGTGGGAACGCACGGGGCGATGGGGAGCTGTTGCTGGCCGCAGAAGGTCCGCCAAATACCCCGGTCCTAAGCCATGTAGGGCTTTATAGGTGATCACCAGCACCTTGAATCTCACCCGGAGGGCAACCGGTAACCAATGCAGGTCGCGCAGGAGGGGTGTAACATGACAGCGTCAGGACACTCCCATCACTACCCGCGCAGCCGCATTCTGCACCAGCTGAAGCCTCCGAGTGGTCTTCAGGGGCAGCCCCATGTAGAGAGCATTGCAGTAGTCAATCCGGGAGGTGACCAGCGCATGAGTGACCATGAGTAGGGCATCTCGGTCCAGGTAGGGGCGCAACTGGCGCACCGTATACTACACCAGATACTAGATGTAGTCCTCAGTTTACGACTAATTGCTTGGTGACCAATTCAAGTTATGATAGACTTCAGGGCTACCTACGACCTGGATTTGAAATTCTGTTGGCCACCCAAGGTCACACGATCACATCTTGAGTGCTAAGCAACCAGTCCACACTTATGGCCATTTGCAGTGTCTGACACTCACATGGTTGCTATTTATGACTTTTTTTTTTTGCTGAAAACCAGCATTTACTTCTACCTGTGTTTCCCTGAAAATATGACCTACTCAGAAAGTAAGTCCTAGCTTGATTTTTACACGTGAGCCCAATATAAGCCCTACCCCCCCAAATAAGCCCTAATTAAGACCCCGCCCACTCCAGGGTGCACAGGTAAAAATTAAGCTAGAGTGGGGATGGGGGGGGGGAACTTCCCTACTATTTACCTTCGGATAGTTGCAGCCAGGCCTCGCACACCTCAGCCCATTTCTTCTACGGCCAGCAAGGCTTTCCTGAAGGCCTCTGTAGCCGATAACAGAGCTCCAAATTGATCCAGAGCTCTGTTATCGGCTGCAGAGGCCTTTAGTAAAGCCTTGCCGGATTAAGCTCTGATAGCGAAAAAGAGGCCGGGGGCGACACGCGCAAGTGAGATGAGTCAGTGGACGACATTCCCCCTCCACCCGAAAATAAGACCTGGTGCCTTTTTGGTGGCAAAAAAAATAGATAGGACAGGGTCTTATTTTCGGGGAAACACGGTGGTTTCCAGCAAAGAATGCCCATTGCAGATAATGGATTCGCTTAACAATTATGGAGCTCACCTAACAACAGTGGTGCTTCACTTAATGACCATTGTTAAAAAAAGGTTGTAAAATCGGACATGGTCACCTGGTGACTCCTTAATGACTGTCACGACTTACAACTGTAATTCTGGGCTGAATTATGGTCATAAGTCGAGGGCTACCTGTGGTTTATCTTTCCTACTTCAAGCTTGAGTGGAAACACTGCCCTTTTAAGTTCCCATCCTTGTGCTGAACCATGTGCTAAGCCAGCGTCTTTCAGCCTCGTCAACTAAGATGTGTGGACACGTTTTAAAGTTGTCAAGGTTGAAAAGAACAGGGCTGAATTCTCCACTCTGCTAGCTGAGCAATGATGAAACAGGCAGCTCACCTGTAGGCGGATGTGGAGAACAACGCTCACTGAATGCACAATGAACATGTTGGTTCCAAAGCCTCTAATCTAGCTTTTGTAGATTGTCACTTAGTGCTTCGTGCTGCTGTGGATCAGCAGGGTTCTATCTACACCAGTTATGGCTAACCTTTTTGCCGTCGCGTGCCAAAAGCGGGGGTAGTGGGGGGGGTGCACATGCACGTGCCTACACCCATAATTCAATGTGCCCCGTCCCCCCATGCATGCGTGCGTGACTCCCCCCCGCTCTCCCCCTGCTTTTGGCACGCAATGGCACGGTGGGCCCGGTAGGCCCATTTTTTTGCCCTCCCCAGGCTCCAGAGCCTTTCTAGGAGCCTGGGGAGGGCAAAAACGGCCTTCCCCACCCCCTGGAGGCCCTCCAGAGGCCCTGAAACAGCTCATTTCCCGACTTCCATTGGGCCCGGAAGGCCCAAAAATCAAATGGCCAGCACGCACATGCTTGCTGGACTGAGGTAGGGCAACACTCGCGTGCCCACAAATATGGCTCCGTGTGCCACTTGTGGCAACAGTGCCATAGATTTGCCATCACAGGTCTATACGTTCAGGGAAAAATGACAAAGCTGCACTAGTAGCAGGGGCACTAATACACCTTGTGGCTGTGAGATGGAGAACACAACCAGCCATTCCCAAGAAGGATATTTTTGTCTTGTTCAAATGCTCCAGGCCACGTTTAAGAAGGCCGAAGGTATTTCTCAGTCCTCACTGAAGTCAATTATTGAACAATCAAAGTGCAATTTTCCATTGATCTGTTCCATGACAGGATGGAAGTACTGTGGTTAGTGTTGGGGAGAAATGGCTTTTCAAAATTCTCCACCGTTTTAGGGGAGAAATAAAGCAGGATAGGTTAATTTTCTCCAATGGAAGGAGAAATTCTCCTCAGGAATTTTTCTCAGCAGTGACCAAAGTTCTGCTCCTAAAAAACCCCATGGGGGAAATTCCTATGTTCTCCTTAGGGATTTCATTGAAGCCTGGGAAGTCAGAAGGCTGCTGTCCCTAGTGAGATGACTGAATAAAAAGAGAATAATTATGCATATCTCCTTAGCTATTTTTCAACTAAGTACAGGCACTCCTTGCTTAAAGAACAATTGCTTACCAAGCGTTCAAAGTTACGATGGACCTTCTCAAAAGCTATGTGCAATCCGGTTCCAGAGTTCCGATGGCTGCACACATCCCCACAGCCACATATTTCATGTGTCTCTTAATCTTTAGCATTTAATTTTCAACAAAGGTTCAAAGGGCATAAAGAACCTGGAGATATCAGGGGTTAGATGCCTACATATAGGTAGTCTTCAACTTATGACCACAACAGAGCCTGGTGTTCTGTGAGCGTGTGCTTTGCGTGAGCACACGCGCTTTATGTGCGCATGCGCCTAATGTGCTTGCATGCAGTGTTCAAATTACAGCAATTTGAAGCTCAGCTGCCTACCTTCTAAGGTTAAGTAGAACAGAGGAGCACAGAAATCAGCTGTGCCGCGCGAATCAGCTGAGCCAGAAATAAGGAAATATAGGACAGGACAGGACAGGGGTGGGTGGGCGGAGCCAGCTGATCGTCGGAACTACCGGTTCGCCCGAATTGGTCCAAACCGGCAGCAGCCCACCACTGCTCGTATGTTTGAAAAATGGTCATAAATCACTTTTTTCCAGGGCCGTTGTAACTTCACATGGTCACTCAATGAATGGTTGTAAGTTGAGAACTACCTGTGCTCTCGTCCTCCAACTCTCCCAGTGCTGAAGAGTGGAGCCTGTCTTCAAGAAAATCCCTCTCTTCCTGCAGATTCTCAGACCCTGAGTCCATTTTCTTCTGCCCGCCCTCAGCTGCCTCCCTTACCTCTGCACATGCCAGGATCACGAATATCCTTGGTGGGATCCTTATAGTAGAATGGTTTGCAGAACTGGCAGTGATGGCCCATGGTGTTGTGCTGGCATTGATCACAGACGCCACCGCTGGTGTTGCCCGTGGCCAGGTACACAGCCATGTCGAAGTGGCACCGGTGGGAATGTTCGTTGCAGTTGCATTCTGAGGAGGGCAAGAACGCAAAAGTGCTTCCCTGTATACTCTATCAGCCAATGGCACTTCCCACCCCCCAACCACATCAAAAACAGCATCCAATAGAGCACAAGGATACATCCCCTGAATCACCTGGCTAGGAGGTAGAGGCTCTTCCTTAATCTTGTTTGTTCCCTTGTGGCAAAACAGAAGCCAGCTCCAGCCAGCCAATCTATGCACACAACAGAGCATGGCTACTGAGACCTGTCCCAAACCTGAGAGAGCCCTTCTCTAAACCCCTTCACATATAAGAGTTTCCTGCACGTAATTTATTTCCTTGCATGTCTGTGTGTCAACAATCCCATGGGATCTGTTTGACCAAGTTCTGTGGGATCTGCTACCACGTAAGAATTCATCCACTGTTTGTGCTTGAAAAATAAATCTTTCTTTGTGTATAAAATACTTTGTTAAGTAATTGACAAGTTGCTTTGCTGTACCCTAATGAACATGTGGAGAGATATGTAATTTTCCAGATGTTGCTACACTTAGACTCCTAGCATCCCTTTACTATAGGCCATACTCATCATATTTTTGAGAGTGACTCTGTCCAGTAACATCTGGAAAGCTTCAGTCTACTAGATCCCTCAGGGGAAGGGAGCCTTCTGTGTTGTGAATGTCTTATAATAACAATTGATAGAGTATACCATACTTTCGGCGTATAAGACGCACTCCCCCCCCAAAAAGTGGGTGAAAATTGCAGTGCATCTTATACACCTAATGTTGCCACAGCCCCACTCACCCACCATTTTCGGCCTCCGTGCATCGCATATTTGGCCTCCGCACGCCCCATTTTTGGCCTCCGCATGTCACATTTTTGGCCAGTTCCAGGTGGCGGGGATCAGCAGTGGCGAATGGGCCGTGCTGAATGGGCCGCACGGGCGATGAACAGGCTTTGGTGAATGGGCCGCAGCAAACAGGCCGCTGCGGTGGCAAACGGGCCGCGGTGGCGGTGAACGGGCTATGGCGGCGGTGAACGGGCCATAGCGAATGGGCGGCGGTAGCAAATGGATGGCGGCAGCGCTGAACGGGCCATGGCGAATGGGCCAGATGGATGAGTACCAGATGGATGCTGGGAGGCAAAGGCAGATTTTTTTTTCTTGTTTTCCTCCCCCAAAAAGTTAGGTGCATCTTATAATCTGGAGCGTTTTATACTCTGAAAAAAACGGTATATCTTTACCAACAACATCTCTCCTCTGAGGGCCTCTACATACCTACAGCCTTCCCCAATTTGTCTTTAGAGGCACTGCAGCAGGGATCCCCAATCTGTGGCCTATTCTCAACCAGGCCTCCTGAGTGGCCGGCTGGTGCACGTACATGCACAGCCCCACTCATGAGAGCATCGCAGGTGCTCATGGCCTCACTCACACAAGCAGCAGGTGCTCACATGCACGCACACATCTCCCCTCCCACAAAACCATCCCTTCTTTCCCCCCTCCTGCGTCGCTCCGGGCCGCCAACCCAATAAAGGTTGGGGAACTCTGCACTACAGTGTTCACACACACTCACTCTTGCAGGCATTTGTGCGGCGTCCCTCAGCCGGGCGCCAGGGCTGATCATGGTAAAAGTCGTTGCATAGCTCACAGTTCAGCCCTTTGGTGTTGTGCTTGCAGACGCAGCGACCGTGGACCTGTTGGTAGACAAACAAAGGTGGCAACACAATCTCAATAGCAGAGGACAGATGGACCCTCCACATGCAGGGACAAGAGTCATGTGGTCTAGGTCTATTCGGTAAGTTTGGGAGAGCCTCAGGCAAAAACAAGGCCTTTTGTTTCCGGCATAAACTATGGCTTCCTGTGAAAAGACTTTGAAAAGAATGATGCTGGCTCTTAAGGTAACATGGAAAACCTCAAAAGACAAAAGAGAATAGTTCTCTGGTCGGGAAGGAAAAGTTCATACATTTTGCATATGAAGCACATACAGCAGCGGCCAAAATTGTGGAAACCTTTTGGGAAAAGTGTATTTTTGAGGTTTGATGGCTAATAACACCACTTTTTGGGGGGAGTTTCGAGATAATCATATTCCACTGCTGGAATGGCCTGGGAATAACTCAGACCTTAATCCAATTGAAAAGCTATGGAGCCGACTAAAAAAACTTGTTAGTCAGACTCAGAAGCGACCCAGCAATAAAACCCAGTTAATAGAAGCAGTCATTCAATCTTGGTTTCACATTATAACAGCTGCAGAACTAAAAGACTTGGTTCGCTCCATGGGAAGATGTTGTAAGGCCGTAATTCATGCTAAAGGTTCCCCAACTAAGTATTAACTGACATGGTGATAATTTTTGTATATCTCATTTTTTCTACGTGTTTCACATTTCTTCTTTATACTGTAACTGCTATTATAATAGCAAATCCTTCATAAAAGTTATTGCATTACATTCTTGATTAAATTATCTTTCCATTGATATATAATTTTATGGTACTACTCCAAAAAAAAGTGGTGTTATTGGCTAGTTCTAGAAAACTTTCCCCAAAAAACACTTTCCCCAAAAAGTTTCCACAATTTTGGCCACTACTGTAAATAGCCAAATCTAGGAACAGGTACTGTAGTCCTCAATTTATGACAATAATTGAGCCCAAAATTTCTCTTACTAAGGGAGACAGTTGTTAAGTGAATTTTACTTCATTTTGTGACCTTTCTTGCCACAGTCGCTAAGTGAATCATTGCAGTTGTTAGTTACAAGTTTGTTAAGTGAATCTGGCTTCCCCGTTGACTTTGCTTTTCAGAGAGTTGCTAAGGGGATCACATGACCAAGGGACACTGCAACAGTCATAAATATGAGTCAGTTGCCATGCAGCCAAATTTGATCACATGATAGAAGTGCTGCAATGGTCATTAACTGGGAAAAACAGTCGAGTCACTTTTTTCAGTGCTGTTGTAACTTTGAATGGTCACTAAATGAACTATTGTAAGTCAAGGACTATCTGTATTTCTTTCAGCCTACTTAATTTATTTATTTCTTGCCTTTTTTGTCTATCACAAAATTCCAGGAAGTGTGCATGAACTGCACGCTCTACTGATTCAGTAATAAGCAGACTGGGGCAGGCAATGCTATTCTACAGAGGATTATATTTTACTTAAAAAATATAGTTTTGCAGGCTTTCGAGGGGAGCAACATTCATACTGGTGACAGTCAAAAGAGGAGGGGATGATATTTTGAGCCATTCATCATATGGTTTAGTATCCAGGCCAGGGGTGAAATCCAAAATTTTTCCCTACCGGTTCTGTGGGCGTGGCTTGGTGGGTGTGGCAGGGGAAGGACATTACAAAATCTCCATTCCCACTCAACTCCAGGTTAAGGATATTGCAAAATTTCCATTCCCACCCCACTCTGGGGTCAGCCAGAGGTGGTATTTGCTGGTTCTCTGAACCAATCAACCACTACCAGTTCTCCAGACCCTGTTAGAACCTGCTGGATTGATTGATTGATTGATTGATTATTTATTTATTTGTTCGATTTATATGCCGCCCTTCTCCGGAGACTCCGGGCGGCGTACAATGCGTTAAGCAATAGCCTTCATACTTTTGTATATACCTGTTTAGTAGGGCTTTCGCCCCCCACCAAGCGGTGTTCTTTATACAAAGTCAGCTTATTGCCCCCACAAATCGGATCCTCATTTTACCTACCTCTAAAGGATGGAAGGCTGAGTCAACCTCGAGCCTGGTGAGATTTGAACTTGCAGTAATTGCAGGCAGCTGGTGCTACTTAACAGCACTTTAGTCTGCTGCGCCACCAAGGCTCTTTCCCCTGATTTCACCCCTGATCCAGGCCCTTTATAATCTTTGTTACTCTGCATTTTTTTCTAGGGCCTCAGCATCTTTGTTGTGGTATCAGGATGCCTTACCATGCCTTCCACAGCAGCAGCAGGACTGCCAGCGAGAGGGGCACATTCCGAGGCATGCCCATAGCAGAAGCAGTTGCCCCGCAGCACCATCTCATACACCGCATAGTAGTATTTCTCCTTGATTTCCCGACGTGAATCCAAGAGGTTGTCTCCCAGAGTGTGCAATTTAGTCAAGTTCATCCTCAGGTTGGTGACTTTCAGGAGATCTGGGCATTGAAACCACGAGATGCAAGAAGATCGTAAGATTGTGGCGACTAATAAAGAGAAGAGTTGTAACTCAAGGTTGACACAAGGGGTCTTTGTGAGCTTGCTTGTTTTTTTTGCAGACATTTCATTAGTGAAATTAGGTAACACCATCAGTGCTAGTGAGGAGTGGGGTTTGCTCTCAGTTTATATTCTGGTGTCTTGCCTGTCTGTGTGTGTGTGTGTGGTGGGGGGGAAAGGTGTCTTAGAGGATCTTTGGCTGGGCTATTTGCTGTTGGCTTCTTTGACAGTTTCTTGACTGGGGTTTTGTTTACTTGATTGTTGGTCTGATGTTAACCCTGGAATTAATCATTCTGATCTGGGTGCTGATTGTTAGTGGAGAGGTGCTTGGGATTTTTTGTTCCTTTTTGGGCCGGGCGATTGTGTCTTTTGCATAGTCTATAAATGTGGTTAAGGTCTATGTGTCTATTGATGGCTGATTTGTCAGATTGCCAGGCTTCTAGAAATTCCTTGGTGTTTTTGGACTTGGCCTGGTCTAGGATTGTCACATTTTCCCAGTGGAAACAATGGTTAAATCTGCCTATATGTTGTGAAATTAAAGACTTTCCATCATGTCTTCTGACTGCTAGTTGGTGTTTGTGGATGCGTTCTACCAATCTTCTGCCTGTTTGTCCTACATATAGTGGTTGTTGCAGCCAACAGCCAACAGCCCAACCAAAGAATCTCTAAGACCATTCCCACCAACACTGAAAGGCAAGCCACTAGAATATAAACAGGGGAGGAACAGGCTCAGGCTCAACCCATCCAAGACCCGAGTGGCTGTGGTTTCCAACATCCCGATATAGTCAGTTGACGCCATCGCTGACTATTGGGGGCGAATCGCTGGCCCCCATGGAGAGGGCTCGCAACTTGGGTGTCCTCCTGATTCACGGCTGTCTTTAGAAGAGCACTTGACGGCCGTGACCGGGAGGATTTTTCATCAGGTTCGCCTGATTCGCCAGTTGCGTCCCTTTCTGGATCGGGACTCCCTACACCCAGTCACTCATGCCCTCGTTACCTCCCGCCTGGACTATTGTAATGCTCTCTACATGGGGCTCCCCTTGAGGAGCACGCGGAGGCTCCATCTGGCGCAGAGTGCGGCCGCGCGGGTGGTTATGGGAACAACACGGAGCTCCCGTGTAACACTTCTTCTGCGCAAGCTGCACTGGCTCCCGGTGGTCTTCCGGGTGCGCTTCAAGGTTTTGGTTACCACCTTTAAAGCGCTCCATGGCTTAGGACCTGGTTATTTACGGGACCGCCTACTACCACAAATAGCCTCCCACCGGCTGGTACGCTCTCATAGAGAGGGGCTCTTCCGGGTGCCGTCAGCCAAGCAGTGTTGACTGGCGGCCCCCAGGGGGAGGGCCTTCTCTGTGGGGGCACCCACTATCTGGAACGAGCTCCCCCCGGAAATACGGAGGATCCTGGATCTGCGCACTTTCTGCCGTGCTCTTAAGACCCTCCTATTCCAGCAAGCCGGCCTGGCCTAATTTTTTCTCCCCTTTCTTTTAAATTTTAAATTGAAATTTTAATTTGTTTTAAATTTATTGGGATTTTAATTGTCATGGGCTAAATTATTTAATTTGGTTTTAAATTGTTTTCAACTTTGTATTTCTGTATTTTATCCTGTGCCTGTTCACCGCCCTGAGTCCTTCGGGAGTAGGGCAGTATACAAATTTAATAAAACTAAACTAAACTAAACTAAACTGACAGCAAACAGCACTCCTTACTATCACCGATGATGTTACCTAGTCTGGGTAATGAAACATCTGCAAGAAAACGAGCGAGTTCAGAGAGCGCCAAGGACCCCTCAAGATGGTGGTGAGAAAGCAAGAAGCTTGACCATTTTAGATTAACTGGCTTGTACAAAGTATCAGCTAGAATCAGAAAACTATGCACCACGTTAGGGAGGAGGGAAGGCAAGGGATAGTAAATGCCCAGACGGAGCCGACGGAGTAATTGCTAGAGCAAAAAATAAACCGAGGGCCAAAATTAACTAGCCAGAAATAGGGCAAAAGACAAGGCCAGCTGCAGACAGCACTGCGAACAGAGTGAACTAACTAGTTAGCTAAATAAATCTCTCCTGCTTTATATGGATAGGGGTGTGTGTATTTGTGTGCTACATAGACTGGCTTAGTATATTTTCTCGTTGGGAAGAGATTCTTGTAGGAATAGCATGTTTACCTAGCATTTTGAGTCTAGTGGGGAATATATATTTTTCAGAAGAATCATCGCGTTGGAAAAGAACTGGAAAAGTTGGAAAAGTAATTTCATAATCCCCTTCACTGCCAATAAAAGAAGTCCCTGGATAGCTCTTCACCCATGATAAATGGCTATGCAGTTTCTGCTTAATATACTCCGGTGAAGTATTCTGGATATGGAACTGCCTGCCTTTGGAAACTATTCTCATCAACAAGTTGATATTTAGCAACTGAGAATAAAGAAATGGCCTTCCCCAAAGAGATGACTTTGAAATGTATTCTTATCTTTATTGCCATGGTGGCTGAGAATTTTAGAAGCTGTAGTAGTCTCAACACATTATGGACGCTACTAAAGAAGCAAAGGCTTTACTTAGTTGCATGTAAAATAGTGGGATCCATTCCTTGAATGTCGCAATGTTTCCTGGAGCATTCTATTCCTCCACCCACACCCCCAAGAACACCCCAGCCTATTTGGACTTTTCCTGAAATAAAACTGGAACAGGAAAGAATTTGCAGTAATTTGGACATGGCCCAGCTCTGGAAATCTTGAAGGGAGATGGAATATATTGAATCTTTTCTATACCTCAAACTATTGCTCTACTCCAGTGTTTCTCAACCTTGGTAATTTTAAGATAGCTGGACTTCAACACTCAGAATTCCTCATCCAGAAGGCTGGCTGGGGAATTCTGGGAGCTGAAGTCCACATATCTTAAAGTTGGCAAGGTAGAGAAACACTGTTCTATTCTTTTCAGCCCCAGAATCCATAAAAAAAACTCACTCTGAATTTTTGCACTGTAGGGGTCATGGATTGGAATAGCTGGATCCAGCACTCTGTAGATGACCTAGAACAAAGAAGAAAGAGATAGCACAGAGAAGAGAAATAGCCCTGGTTGAATGCTTTGATTACAAGTTGTCCTCAACATACAACCCTTACGGAGCTTGCTGGCCAATGACCTACCCATTTTACAATCTTTCCTTGCACTGGTCATTAAGTGAGCCAATGGTTCACTACGGATGAGGTTTTGTTGAAAACCAGAAGTGCCAGTTTTTGGCAAAACTGTCCTAAAATATGGTCACGTGACTGCAAAGAGGGTCCAACTTCGGAATTTCAAATCCAGGTCCTGAGTCCCCTTTTTCAGGTTGGTCATGACATTGCTAAGTGATTGGTCGTAAGTCAAGGACTATGTATTCTCAACTTTGCAGCCCTGAAGCCAGGGGTCACACTCACCTCCCCTTCTGTAGAAGGTTCAATATCCGAGTATCGCGACTCGCAGATCACATCATCCACGCGTCTCAAGGGTCCAATGGAGGCAGTGGGGAAAGATGCTGTACAGTCATAGGCAAAATAGCGGTACACCTGCCAGGTGCGGCCAAAGTCTGCCGAGCGCTCCACCAGCATGGCTGCAGGTCGGAAGGTCTGTGGGGTAGAAATGGTCACCCAACAAATCATCCCAAACTGGACTAGAGATCTACAAGAATCACTTTGGGTGTCTTCAGGTTACCATCTGAAGTGTTGTTCAGCTTTTAGTTTTTATTACGATTCTATATTGTCTGCCATTTAAAATTACTGTATTGTTATTATTATTATTAATAGTAGCAGTACCATCATGATCATTATAGAATAGAATTCTTTATTGGCCAAGTGTGATTGGACACACAAGGAATTTGTCTTTGGTGTATATGCTCTCACTGTACATAAGGAGAAAAAAATGCATTCATGAAGAATAAAAAGATACAACACTTAATGTTAGTCAAGGTTATTAATAAGCTATCAAATCGTACTAGGAAACAATAAAAACAATATAAATTGAAAGATACAATCAACATGGTTATAGTAATAATTGGGAAGAGACAGATACTAGTAAGGAAGAGAAGAATAATAGTAATATAGTCTTAGTAAATTATTTGACAGTGTTGTGGGAATTAGTTGTTTAGCAGAGTGATGGCATTCGGGGGAAAAATGTCCTTGTGTCTAATTGTTCTCGTGTGTTTTGACTTGTGCAGTATACAGATTCTCAATGGAAGACATTATCATCATTATTAATTGTCCATGTTATATCTTGCCTGGAGTTAAACTGGATTGAGGTAGTGTGTAAATTTCACAATTAAATAAAATACTGAGATGTGATAATGATAAAGGAATAAATAAACATGGGTGAACCAGGCCCTACATTATAAATTTTGTGTAAAGGTCTGTCAGCCCTTCAAGATCAAGAAACAGACATTACAAAAAACTCCAGAGTTTTACTTTATTGATAAAGACTATCAATACTGTAGGTTTGATTTGGTTTAAGGAAGGAAGAGGAAATATCAGATTTCCATATAAAGTAAAGATAAAGGTTCTCCTCGCAATATGTGCTAGTTGTTCCCGACTCTAGGGGGCGGTGCTCATCTCCGTTTCAAAGCCGAGCCAGCGCTGTCCGAAGTCATCTCCGTGGTCATGTGGCCGGCACGACTAAACGCCAAAGGTAACACGGAACGCTGTTACCTTCCCACCAAAAGCGGTCCCTATTTTTCTACTTGCATTTTTTACGTGCTTTTGAACTGCTAGGTTAGCAGAAGCTGGGACAAGTAATGGGAGCTCACCCCGTTACGCAGCACTAGGGGGAAATCTGGTGATATTTTTCCTTCACTCTTTAAACCAAAGAGAATCAAGGTAAGACAATTCTGAGTTTCTCTCTCACACTTCCTGTTTGCCTGGGCTAAGTTTTATGAATGGTTACCACATATTTTCTCCGTGGTCATCTCTGTATTAATCCACATGGCCCTAGATTTCAGGGATACAGTCAACCCTTGAGTTAAGAAACTCAATTTAACATGGCTATGCAATATGCTGCAATGCTGGCAGGAGTGTTCCTTTAGGGAAGGGAAGGGAAGGGAAGGGAAGGGAAGGGAAGGGAAGGGAAGGGAATTTAACAAAATCATCTTTACAACTTGCCTCCAGAAGTTGTGAATGCGCCAACACTGGAAGTTTTTAAGAAGAGATTGGACAACCATTTATCTGAATTGCCTGAGCAGGAGGTTGGACTAGAAGACCTCCAAGGTCCCTTCCAACTCTGTTATTCTGTTATTCCCCTCAATAACCCATCAAATCAAGTGCTAATTACACATGTTTACATAATAGATGTAACAGATTTAATCTGATATTTAACAAAGTAGTTTTATAAGACTTTCCCCCAAACATTTCATAAGAATCATTTGCATCACTGTATACAATGGAATTAGGAAACTGCATACAAAGGTGTTGCCTTTAGATACTGCAGACAGGAAACTTGCCCATGGAAATGGGTGTCTGTTCTGTACTTTAAATAAAGGCCCTCCCTTATGAAGAACTCCATCGTGGGAACCCTCCCCTATGGTCTATGGTCAAATGGAACATACCTTGAAAGTCATGATTAAGTGCGTGAAGTGGAATTCAGCCTCTAAGTCCAGGCGGATACTGACTTGCTCCACTCCTAAAGAAATAAAGAGATGGGTGTTGGTGAACCCCAGAAAAATATCAGGGCAATGATTTCTGACCTAATTTTATTTATTTATTAAATTTATATACCGCCATCTCGCTTATTTGAAACATCTCTAGGCAGCTATTTTGGAAGGGAATCCAAGATTCCTCGGAAACTTTTGGGGATTCTCATTATAGAAAATCAATAATGGCGGTGACCCAATTTCCTGAATGACAGCTGGCCCACTGTTGCTCTTCTTCCCATCCTAACTATATTGGGCAGTGTTTCTTAACCTTGAAAACTTTAAGATATGTGGGCTTCAACTCCCAGAATTTCCCAGCCAGCATGGCTAGCTGGGGAATTCTGGGAGTTGAAGGCCACATATCTTAAAGTTGTGAAGGTTGAGAAACACTCTTGTGTATTTTCTATGAGCCATGGAGAAATCTAAGAACCATAGTAAATCCCCCTCCCCTCTATAGGTGCAACATGCCGGGCAGGGGTGAAATCCAGCAGGTACTGACAGATTCTAGAAAACCGGTACTGGAAATTTTGAGCAGTTCGGAGAACTGGTAGCAGAAATTTTGAGTAGTTTGGAGAACCGGTAAATATCACCTCTGGCTGGCCCCAGAATGGGGTGGGAATGGAGATTTTGCAATATCCTTCCCCCAGGAATGGGGAGGGAATGGGGATTTTGCAGTATCTTTCCCCTGCCACACCCACCAAGCCACACCATGCCCACCAAGCCACGCCCACAGAACCCGTAGTAAAAAAAAATGGATTTCACCACTGATGCCGGGATACCTTAGTTCCAGCAGCAGCCAAAATCCCACCACCAGCACCTGACAAGGAAGGCAGATGTCTTTTAACAAAACTTCCCCACTACCACTCAATATGTCTTGTAAATCATACAGGTGGTAGGAAAGAGTTCCTGAATTTATAGGATTCTACCATTAGGTCAGACAGAGTTGAACTATAAAGAAATAAACGCATTTGTGCATTTATGATACAAGAATGTAATTCCAGATAATATTGGTAATATATTGGATTATTTTATGTATGACTTTTATAACTGAATTTGCTAGCTTCCTGGGAGGTGTGGTTCAAAAATAAAACAAAATACAGTAAGCACAGGACAACTTAAATTACTGATATATCGCAGTAGTGAAATCCAATTTTTTTTACTACCGGTTCTGTGGGCATGGCTTGGTGGGCATGGCAGGGGAAGGATACTGCAAAATCTCCATTCCTACCCCACTCCAGGGGAAGGATACTGCAAAATCCCCATTCCCTCCCCACTCTGGGGCCAGCCAGAGGTGGTAATTGCCCGTTCTCCGAACTACTCAAAATTTCCGCTACCGGTTCTCCAGAACCTGTCAGAACCTGCTGGATTTCACCCCTGATATACCGTACATATATTCACAACATTTTTTGAAAACTAACAAAAAGTGAGGTCAGTTTCACTCCCCTAGAACTGTGCATTTTTATTTTCTTAAATGGATCCAAACAATCTGCTCTTACTTCTTTTTAAGAACATATAAAAATCCTTTTTGCAAAACAACAAAACAAAAAACAAAACCCACACTGTATTGGGCAGATAAAATATTGCTCTGGTGTAAATATTCTAAGCAAACTGTTGTTTTGATTACTTTCTTTTTGCCTGCAAATTGCCTCTTAAAAGCTGAGAATGGGGGAAAAAATGATTCATCCTGACCACCCTCTCCAATCTGGAACAAAGGATAAGAGCAACTCCAGATGAATCAACAGTAGGCAGAAGAAGCACCTGAGAACTTCGTGGAATCAGCTGAAGAAGTCCCCGTTAAGGAGATTTGATCTCTAAGCTGTGTGGGTGATTTTTGGACCCAGAGAGAGACAGTCTGGCTGCCAGAGATCAGTTGCTGGTGCTGAGTTCCTCTCTGAGTAGCTGGCTCTTCCTGTAGGAGCCCCCACCCCCCCACCTGGCAAAAATCAGAGGAAGAAGGGACTTGGTTGTACATGATTCAGCATTTCCTCTGCTGTGTGGGAGGAAAAGGAAAGCAACAGGACTCTAGGGAAGCCGTCTCTCCTACTCTGCCTAGGAGGTGACATGTCCTGAACAAAGAACACGCAGATCCAGGGCAGGCCAACCCGGTTGTGAGGTTGGCTTGCTGCAGAGAAGCACGGGGGTAGCGCAGCAAGGAAGGAAACGGCTATGCATATCTAGGAGCCCTGCTGGTAGACAGCTTATAATACCCTTGTTGTGATGGTACAGCAGGGATCAGGTCATCCAGCTCCCATTAGCTTTACCTCTCCTACACAGAGCACTGTGCATTACGGTAAAGCATCTGAAGGGTGACTTGAGCACTAGACATTAAGTGGCTTGAGAGGACTTTCTGATGTTTTCCTTGTCTATATATATAAAAGCTAAATACCATTCACTCATCATGAAATCTCCAGAACGCTAAAGCCTACAAACTTGAAATTTGGCACATATGTTCCTCATGGCTTCTAGGTGCTTGCTAAGAAAGTATTTTTTGAAATGACCATCAGATCATCAGTATTTCATATACAGTATTATATTCACACGCTCTGATGCTAAGGAGTTAGACGTTCTATTCCCCTCCCCACCTGAAAGGAACTCTGTCCCAACTGCCAGTTGCCTTATATTAACACACTCTGATGCTATGCCTTCACTAAACTGAGTGTGGGCGTGGCCAGTGTGTGACTCATCCGGCCTGCGGGCTGGGACATTCTACTCCCACTCCCCCTCTATTCCAACTTATATTAACACGCTCTGATGTTATGGAGTTACACATTCTACATTAAATTTCAGGCTTTAAGTGTCAATTTATCACGCTTGATCACATAGTTTCGTAGTGAAGCATGGGCGTCCAGCTAGTTATCTTATAAAAGGCCTTAACGCACCTTTCTTGGAAAGCTTTTACTCATGATTAAGCAATGGGTCATAAGATATGAGGACTGCCTGTATTCAACCATAAATCTTATAGTATAATAAATCTAAAGTCTAATAAATAAAGAGATTATCCAGCCTCATTGATGACATTTAATGGGGGGTGGAAGGGGGGCAGATGACCACTTAGATGATAACTTTTCCATGGTTTTTTTTTTTGCAATTTCTTCCTTTTTTTTTCTTTCCACAAAAATATCTACAGAAGAAGACGTAGCACAATGTCTTTTAACTAGTAGCAATTCACATAATCTCCTTGCCCCAATATAAGGGTGACATACAAACCATTTCCTAAGCCCATCTACATCTCGGGATGGCTAAGATAACTCGAGGACATTTACGGTCCTCTACTCCAAAAGATGGTTCCATTTATTTCATTATTTACAGGACTCACATGGTCACCTATCTCATACAATCACTCTAGGCAACAACAATCCATAAAACATAGTTAATACACCCTTCCCAGTAGGTGCTAGATCAAACACCCTTATAATCCAATACTCCATGAGGGGTCCTTGGTATTCTCTGAGCTTGGTTGTTTTCTTGCAGATCTTTCATTACCAAACTAGGTAACATCATCAGCACTGACACCTAAAGATTGGACAACTGATTTGCACTGATGACTGCCTTTACAACTCCTCAAAAACTTGTCATCCTGGCATTTATGTATGGAGATTTTCATTTCTTACCATTCTCTGACTGCCACCAGGTCTTCTTCCGATAGCGAGCAAAGGCAGTGATGACATTCTCAATGCGATGGCTGTTACGGTTGGACACAGCATCATAAGGTCGACGTGAGTCGCACACAAAACACTTTTTCTCATCCTGTTAAAGAAATGGAGCCACATACAGGCTGTTCTCTCCATAGAAATGGATTCGGGGGAGAATTTTATATGGAAGGAAACTTGAATTTTATCACATATAAACATATAGAGAAGGAGCTATTAGTTTTTGTACTGCAAAAAATTAGCTCTGAGTGCTGGAAGGTAGAATTACTAATGAACAGAAGTCCAATTACTGGGGTGCAATTACTGGGGCCATGTTTCAACAACTTTTTGTTATAGTGGTTGTTAAGAAAATGCTGCAGTCAAAGAGCAACAGCATGGTTGTTAAGTGAATCCATGGTGGCCGCATGACCATAGGACACTGCAAGCAGCTGTAAATGTGGGCGGATGGCCCAGTCACTCTCTCACAACCCTAGGAAGGAGACAATGGCAAACCACTTCTGAAATCTTGTCATGAAAACTGTAGGGACTTGTCCAATTATCAGGAGTCAACAGTGACTTGAAGGCACAAAATAACAACAACTCCAGCGGAACTGCAAAAAACTGCGCTCTTGGAACATCGTACATCTTAAGAAGGTACTTGGATGATACCTAGGACGCTGACAGCAACCCATATCAACCATTAGCACCAGTCAATGGTATTTGTGATGCATTTTTGAATGTTCAGTCGACTGAGTTTCAAGTTTAATGAATAAAGTAAATCATCATCATCATCATCATCATCATCATCATCATCATCACACAACTCAGCTAGATGTTCAGACTGGATTTGGCTTTTTTGTCTACCTATTGAGTCTTTACCAAGGACCTGGGATAGGCAAATCTGGTGTTTTACGGTGTTAGAGATATTGTCGCAGGATGGAAGCTGTTCCAAGTAAAACCACATTCTGCAATTGACTGATGGCGAATTTGTCAATGCCTATGGTGTTCAAGTGGTGCTCCAGTTGTTCTGGGATTGCACCCAAGGCGCCTACTGCTACTACTGCTATTATAACTATTGTTGTTATTGTTTCAAGGTTCAATTTTCAAGATTTCTAGATTTGTTTCAAAATTTCAATTATTATTATTTACTTTATTCATTAAGCATGAAACTCAGTCAACCGAACATTCAAAAATGCATCACAAATACCATTGACTGATGCTAATGGTTGATACGCGTTGCTGCCAGCGTCCTAGGTATCAACCAAATACCTTCTTAAGATGTACGATGTTCCAAGTAGCACAGTTTTTTGCAATTCCGCTGGTGTTATTGCAGGAAGCTGCAATTTGCTGATGTATCTTATAAAATTCTTGGACACGGTACCAAGTGCTCCGATGACAATGGGTATCACTGTTACATGTTTCATCCATAGCCGTGTAGTTTCAATGGCCAGGTCACGATATTTCATGATTTTTTCCAGTTCTTTTTCTTCGACTCTGACATCTTGGCGATGTCAATAAATTGTATGTTTCGGTTTTCGACAACTGTGATATCTGGTGTGTTGTGTTCCAAGTGACGATCTGTCTGTATTCGAAAAGTCCCACAAGATCTTCACCTTCTCATTTTCTATAACTTTTTCCACTTTATGTTCCCATGACTTTTTGGATACAGGTAAGTCGTATTTTTTTACATAATGAACAGTGGATTAATTTAGCAACTCAGTCGTGTCTAGCTTTGTAATCAGTTGTAATAAATAATAATAATAATAATAATAATAATAATTATTATTATTATTATTATTATTATACTTTATTCATTAAACATGAAACTCAGTCAACTGAACATTAAAAAATGCATCACAAATACCATTGACTGGTGCTAAGGGTCAATACGGGTTGCTGCCAGCGTCCTAGGTATCAACCAAGTACCTTCTTAAGATGTACCATGTTCCGTATTATTATTATTATTATTATTATTATTATTATTATTATTATTATTATTATTATTGGTTAATCTTTAGTGAGATTCACAGCCTTTGAGGCTGGTTAATAGCTCAGCAGCTCGAGTCCTAACCAAGGACCTAGGAACTGTTAAGGTATCGTCGGAGGATGTAAGCTGTTCCGAGTAAGGTGGTTTTTTGTAAAGTCAAAATGTTCAAGTCCGGCAATTTTAGAATTTCTAAATAGCGGGGTAGCCCTTTGGGTATTGCTCCAAGGGCTCCAATTACAATCGGGACAACACACAATTTCTTTTTCCACAGTCGCTCAACTTCAATTTGTAAGTCCCGGTACTTGGTGATTTTTTCTTGCTGCTTATCTTCAATTATTATTATTATTAAATCTTCAAAACATTTCATAGCCTGGGACTGGTAAAAACTTAACATTTTAAGTCCTAACCAAGGACATAAGAGCTGTTAAGATAACTTCATAGTATATAGATTATTTACTTTTATTCATTAAACATGAAATTCATGCTTCTATTTATAATTAGAACTAATATTATTAAATTAATTTAATAATTTATTTATTTATGTATTTAAATAATAATAATAATAATAATAATAATAATAATAATAATAATAATAATAATAATAATTGAATTTAAATTAAATTAAACTAATCATCATCATCATCTCTACCTACCTTTGCTATCCAATACTCACCTGCAAATGACTGACAATGCAGTAAGGCCGTGGGTGTCGCAGGCCACAGGTAGAAGTGACAGAGAGTCGATCAGCCCTGCCTACCAGCAGATCTCCAGTGGCTGGGTAGCAGCTGCCGTGGGAACAGCCATGGAGATGTTCAGATTCCTGGCACAGCACTCCTCCCAGCACTGTGGAGACAGAAGGTGCCAAAGGGAAATATTATCCTGGAGACAGGATAGAGCCCTAGGAAGCACTGAACCATTGGGACCTGAATTACAAGCAAAGAATAAGTTTCCATTAGCAGTATTTGGATTTGCTAAAAGCAAAGTCTGAGTTTCAGGTAACACAAAGCAGTAGTTTTCCAACTGAAAAATTATTGGAAGAGAAACTTTTTCTACTGCATAATTATTCAAGAGCAAATTATTGGATCAGGGCATTATCTGTTTATTATTATTATTATTATTATTATTATTATTATTATTATTATTATTTATTAAATTTATATCCCGCCCTTCTCCCCGAAGGGACTCAGGGCGGTGAACAGCCGAGAATTAAAATAACATACAATATAAAAGTTAAAATAATTAAAAAATAAATTAAATTAAACGGCCGCCCCAATTTAAAACCCCTAGCAATACAATTAAAAAAACTAACCCATAAAACCTATTCAGTTTAGTATCCATCAAAAAAGAAATCTCAGATAAAACACTAAACAAACTGTTGTAAGTCAAGATCGATCTGTGGTTGCCAATCACTGATCTGCAGATTCCTTCCTGTTATGAGCTGAGGCAAAGTGAAGGCCTGAGCTGGCAATAGCACTATATAAGTTACATTATTTCATCTATTTTTTTTTTTATAAATCATTTTTTTATTTATTTATAGCATACTGTTTCACTATTATGTTATCCCAGACCCCTAGCAGTTTCCTGAAAGAGCTATGTCCAGCTCTTTAAGGAGCAAAAAGCAGAATGGCAGCATTCAGAAGCTGACCAGAAGTGACCACAAAATTGTAGTCACATTCCACTTGAAAACCCAGCCTGGCTGCCACTGTTGAACACCTAACTTTGACTCCCAGGGTCAAGGCTGGTAAAACCTAACTATTTTTCCACAACATAAAGCTAGCACTGGATGGTGTGGGAATAAGGGGAAAAATGTCTTTTAATATTATTCCTATAGCTAAAAATAAATTAAGCTTAAAGTTGGACAGAAGATGAAGGAAACATCATGGGAACAAAGTGGAAAATTGCTGCACAGGCAGTCCTTAACGTACGACCGACCAGTTAGTGACTGTTCAAAGTTACAACGGTCACCCCAAAAGGTACGTTACAACCAAGCCTCCTACTGTCCCCTCCTCCCTTTAGACACATGACTGTATTTTGGACACTTTGGACAAGTGGCCTGCATTTACAGTCATTTGCAGACTCCTGCAGTTATGTGACGGTGATTTATAAAGTTTTTGCCAAAAAAATGGCATTTAATTATCAGCTTACTATGGGTTTGGTTAGCGACCATGGCATTCGCTTAATGACCACCAGAAAACAAAGATATAAAATCGGATCATTCATGTGATAACCTGCTTTACGGATTTATGACCATAATTGCCAGGCTCCATTACGGTCATAAGTCAAGGACTCCTTGTAATCAAGGGAAGGCTTTGCTGTGCAAGTGGGGGGAGCAAACCCTGGGGCGCTTACAACTAGGTGTCCGAAGAAAAGGAAGGATTTAGAACTCTAACACCACCTCTGAAAGTAAAAGAAGACCAACAAAAAAGGCAGAGCATTCAGAGCTAAATACTTCAACAAAATTCACTACATTTAATCAGAAAAATGTATGGCTCAATCCTCTGCATATTTACTGAGCAGTGATCTCCTGGAGGCTAAATGGAATTGATTTCCAGGTAACTATATAAGTTATTTTCCCTGAAATCACAGTGTTTTATTGGCTGCATAATACCCATTTTAAAGAAAACTCATCTTCAATGCATTCTATTTCTTTACTAGGAAAGAAGTATTTTTTTTCCGGATTCCTGAAGAAATAGTTTATGGAAAAAAATACCTGTTTTACTGTATTTGTTTTTTTTACAGGGTCTTCCTGTAAGTACAGCTTATTTTCCATTTGATGTGCTGCTTTGACTTGTTCCTTCTTTCTTGACAATATACAGGGAGCGACTGGCAAACACTCCACAGTCTTATGCATTCCATAGCACTTGGCCCCCAGTCAAGTTTTTTTAAAACTTAAATACGCCTAACCCCCCTACCAAATAACATCCATCATCACATACCATCATTCCAGAGATGTCTTTCTCAGTCTAATGGGGGAAGAGGAAAAAAGGGGCCAAATCATTTTGTTCCAAACCAAAGCTCCCTCCAAATACAAAAAAATATTAATTCTGCATATAAACACATTTTTAAAAAATGAAGATTTGGACTTTAATGAGGATAGAACAGGGGTGGTCTTCAGTCTGGCTGTTTATTATTCAGATTTAAGAGATGCTTTTCAAATTGTTCTCTTCCCCCTCGTTTTATCTTTACAAAGGAAGCCTGAGATTTTAATACAAGACTCAGATGAATTGAAACTCTATGTCTTAGGCAGGTGTGAACTGCAAAACTGCCTTGGATAAAAGTTTACAAGAGCCCCACTCAAAATGTTCTTTTTTTAAAAAAAGTAATAATTATATAAGAGTCCTAGAGGACAACCATTTAAATATGAGCCAGCAGTGTGTAGCAGCGGCCAAAAAAGCCAACACTGTTCCAGTCTACATAAACAGAGAAATAGAATCAGGATCACATGAAGTGTTAATACCACTTTATAATGCTTGGTAAGGCCACACTTGGAATATTGCATCCAGTTTTGGTCGCCACGATGTAAAAAAGATGTGGAGACTCTAGAAAGAGTGCAGAGAAGAGCAACGAAGATGATTAGGGGAGTGGAGGCTAAAGCATCTAAAGAACGGTTGCAGGAACTGGGTATGTCTAGTTTAATGAAAAGAAGGACTAGGGGAGACATGATAGCAGTGTTCCAATACCTCAGGGGCTGCCACAAAGAAGAGGGAGTCAAGCTATTCTCCAAAGCACCTGAGGGCAGGAGAAGAAGCAATGGGTGGAAACTAATCAAGGAGAGAAGCAATTTAGAACTAAGGAGAAATTTCCTGACAGTGAGAACAATTAATCCGTGGAACAACTTGCCTCCAGAAGGTGTGAATGCTCCTACACTGGAAGTTTTTAAGAAGAGATTAGATAACCATTTGTCTGAAGTGGTGTAAGATTTCCTGCCTAAGCAGGGGGTTGGACTAGAAGACCTCCAAGGTCCCTTCCAATTCTGTTATTCTCTTCTATACACATCCAGAGATTGGTGCAGTAGTTAAGGCACCAAGCTACAAACTGGGAGATGGTGAATTCTAATCCTGCATTAAACAAGGAGTCAGATGGGTGACTTTGGGACCGTCAGTCTCTCTCAGTTTTTGGAAGAAGGCAGCAAGGGAAAACCACTGAAATTTGCAAGAAAACTGCTGGAACTAGTCCAGGCCATATCCAGGAGTCAAAACTGACTTGAAAGCAATACAGGTTATCCTCAACTTACAATCACAATGGAACACAAAATTTCTGTTGCTAAACAAGATAGTTGTTAAGTGAGTCCCATTTTGCAACCTTTTTTGCCACCGTGGTTAAATGATTCACTATAGTTGTTAAATGAATCATGCTGTTGTTAAGTGAATCTGACTTTCCCCATTGACTTTGTTTGTCAGAACCCGGCTGGAAAGATTACAAACCATGATCACATGATCCCCAGAAAAGTGCAACCATCATAAATACAGGTAGTCCTCGACTTACAACCACAATTGAGCCCAACGTTTATGTTGTGAAGTGAGACATTTGTTAAAGTGAGTTTTGCCCCATTTTACGACTTTTCTTGCCACAGTTGTTATAAGCGCACCACTGCAGTTGTTAAGTTAGTAACCTGGTTGTTAAGTGAATCTGGTTTCCCCCTTGACTTTGCTTGTAAGAAGGGGGCAAAAGGAGATCCCATGATCCTGGGAATGCAGAAAAAGGTCATAAATAGGAACCAGTGGCCAACCATCCGAATTTTGATCACATGATCATGGGGATGCTGCAAAGGTCATCACTATGAAAAATGGTCATAAGTCACATTTCTCAGTGCCGTTGTAACTTTGAACAGTCACTAAATGAACTGTTATAAGTCAAGGACTACCTGTAAATAACAGTCATCATGCACCTGAATTTCGATCATGTGATCATGGGGATGCTGCAACGGTCATTAAGTGTGAAACTCGGTTCTATTTTCACCATTACTTTCCATGACGCTGTAACCAGAGCCCTGGTGGCGCAGCAGATTAAAGCACTGTTATTAACATCAGCTGCCTGCAATTACTGCAAGTTCGAATCTCGCCAGGCTCAAGGTTGACTCAGCCTTCTATCCTTTCTAAGGTAGGTAAAATGAGGACCCAGATTGTGGGGGCAATAAGCTGACTTTGTATAAATATACAAAAGGATGAAGGCTATTGCTTAGCACGTTGTAAGTCGCCCTGAGTCTCCGGAGAAGGGCGGCATATAAATAAATAAATAAATAAAACTTCCAACGGTCACTAAATGAATCGTTGTAGGTCACGGACTACCTGTCATCAATTCAGAGCTGGTTTTAAACCGGGAGTGATTTCAATTTGATTTGGGGTGAGTCGCATTCCCCATCTGCGAAATGAAGCTCAAGGCTATTTGATGTGATAGTGAGAAGAAGGTGGAGGACAGATTCCAACATGCTCTGCGAATTCAAGAACTGACAGTGGCTTTTTGTCATCGCGATCCTCCATCCATCTATCTATGCTCTGCCCCAGGCAGCTGCTAGTTTGGTGATCCTCACGCAGAGACAAATCACACCCCTTGGCCCTAAAAGATCCTAGCAGATCTTTCAGATCAAGAAGGGCTTCCTTCCTCCAGATTCTTCATCCTAATTCTTCCACCTGTTTCTATGGCTCATGCAAGGGTGGGGCTGGAAAAGAGAAATGTCAAAGCTGCCCTCCCCTCCCCTTCCTTTAGGCCTGAGAGCGGAAGCTGCAGCACTGCCAGAAATAACCCTAGCGGGGATTGGCTCTGTTGTTCGGCCAGCCTGGCCCCGGCCCAGAGATGTGGGGGCTGAGAGTTGTATTTGTGAACGATGATGGCTGAGTTTCAGAAAACATCTCCTCTCGAGAGGCTGCGGCGGGAAGGGGGGGGAGGCGATGGCACAGCCTCAAGCAGGGATCACAATCGTGTGAGTGGGGGGTCCTGCTGGACGCCACAAGCATGAGATTCTGTCCACCCTACCCAAGCTTTTACTGCAGGATGGCATGCAAAGCATTCTTCCAATCCACCTGCTTCTTCTAAATCCCGTTCCCCCAAGCAGGGACGTCTCAGCTGCCAGGGAGGTGCGGCAAGTGGGAGCCTTCAATCTCCCCACCACACGCTCTCGCATTGCGATGGTGCTTCCAGGCAGCTGGCCAACTCCCTGAGCCTCAAATCCTCCGGAGCCAAAACTTCAAAGGGAATTGGGAACAAAGGCTCCAGCTGGTGGAAATGGGTGTGTGGCTTCCCCACACCACCAAGGTTGGTTAGAAATCAGGAATGCACAGACCACAAACTCCATGGACTCCAAAAAGGCATTAGATATGGAGATACGGAGGTTAAAGGGGTCGACAGATTAAAAACAGGTAACCGATAGACCCGTATGATTATTTAAATGGATTACAACTCTCAAAATTGATAGGCATTCTGGAAGTCGATGCAAGGCGATCAAACTGGTCAGTCCTAGAGGAGATCAATCCTGACTGCTCTTTAGAAGGGCAGATCCTGAAGATGAAACTCAGATACTTTGACCACCTAATGAGAAGGAAGGACTCACTGGAGAAGAGCCTCACTCCAGAGAACGAGGTGGCTGGATGGAGTCACTGAAGCAATCGGTGAGAGCTTAAATGGACTCCAGAGGATGGTAGAGGACAGGAAGGCCTGGAGGAACGTTGTCCATGGGGTTGTGATGGGTCGCACACAACTTCGCAACTAACAACAACTGGAAGTCAGAATCTTTACCTGAGAAAGGCACCACAGTTAGGGAAGTTTCCATAAACTCGTATTCACAAGTATAAAACTCTGATCCCACTGGTAAGGATGCACCACAAATGAGCCTCTCTCAATTATTAATGCGAGGACTGAATCAAAGAGATTCAGGAGTAAAAATCGACATGCCACGTGCCATTTATAGGTAAGGGGAGGCTTTCCTCCCTGCTCCTATGACAGATGGTGCTTCTTGATATTTATCTTCACAGTGGATATGATGCAAGCCCTTTGGCTCTCAGGAACAGCATCTCCAGTACAGCACTTACTTCAGTATCTCCTTCACTCCCTGAGTTTCTCCTGCACAAAAAGTCATAGGACTGAGCTGCTGGTTATCAGAGCAGAGGGTGAAAAAAATCAGGCCGTTAGTTAAGTCTTGGGGGTCCGTGGCCCGTGGCCACAAAAGGTATTTTAGGGGGATCCGTGGTGAAGGAAAGGTTGAGAACTTAGAAGACTACAGGTAATCCTCGACTTACAAATTTACTTGCTGACTGTTTGAAGTTACAACGGCACTGAAAAAAGTGACTTAAGACCATTTTTTTCACCAGGGGTCATGTGATCCCCCCTTTTGTGACCTTCTGACAAGCGAAGTCAATGGGGATGTTAAGTTAGTTACTAACTTGAACAACTGAAATGTGGCAAGGAGTCACAAAACAGGGCAAAACTCAGTTAACAAATTTACTCACTTAGCAACAGAAATTTGGAAACTCAATTATGATTGTAAGTTGAGGACTACCTGTAGTTGGGACTCCCCCATCCTCATTCATCCCCAAAATAGAGGGATCATTCTCCTATTGGCATCTCACCCACCCACCCCCATAGACACCTACACTAATTTGGAGCAGACTGCTACACTGAAACTCCCAAAACTGGACTCAAAACCCTTTGGTGTGCCTTCCAGTGGACAAGAGGTGTCTCTCCAAGACCCCTCGGCCCTACTCAACGGGGCCCGAACACCCCAGGGAAAAAAAACCCCAAACCCCAAAATCACAATGGCACTATTACACCGGGGTGCTTTCCTCTCCTCTCCTTCCTCTCTCCTTCCCAGCTAGTCTGGAGTGTGCACCCTCTTCTCTACCAGTGTAACCAACTCTTCCTGCCAACTTAGGTCTGACCTAAGAGTAGTACACAAAATTATCTGCTACAACATCCTACCTGTCAATGACTACTTCAGCTTCAACCGCAACAATACATCAGCACACAATAGATACAAACTCAAGGTAAACCGCTCCAAACTTGATTGCAGAAAATACGACTTCAGCAGCAGAGTGGTCAATGCCTGGAATGCACGACCGGACTCTGTGGTTTCATCCCCAAACCCCCAAAACTTTAACCTTAAGACTGTCTACTGTTGACCTCACCCCATTCCTAAGAGGTCTGTAAGGGTTAGGGTTAGGGTTAGGGGTGTGCAAAAGCACACCAGCGTGCCTCCCATCGCTGTCCTACTGTCCCCATTTATTTGTATCCTTATGGTGTATTCATAACCATGTTTATACTTATATCTGTTATCTTATACACACTTGACAAAATAAATAAATAAAATAAAATAAAATTAGGCATGTCCGGCGGGGTTTGACAAGCCAAGCCTGAGGCAGGTCTCCCCATTTCCCAGAGGGAGCAGAGATGGACGCGAGGAAGACTCACCTGCCAGGAGGAAACCCCACACTCTGATGCCCGGTGCCGTCGGCCTGGAGGGAGCCATGGGGAGGAGAGCTGATCCACAGGGGACAAGCCAAAAGATGATGCTAGGAAGGGGAACCCAAGGCGGAGATCCTAGAGACAGGACAGGGCAGGGCAGGGCAGGGTTGCCCACAGCTTTTCGCTTCGCCCGAGACCGCGCCTCTGACTCGGGACTTCTGCAGCTGGCCCGGCTGGGTCACCCTTTTTTCTTTCTTCGTCCCACCAGCAGCCGCTGCCCACCCCGGGCGCTCACCTTCCCCAGCGCTGCGGGGAAATAAAATAGCAGCTCGTTTCACGCCGGCGTCACGGCTGCTCCAAACATTAAACTTCGTCGGAAAAAGTTAGCCACAGGGCCGAAGGAAAAGCGCGGGCCGGATTCTGCTGGGATCCGGGGGTGCCCGAAAACCGCAAAAAAAGAGAGGCCCGCGCCCGTTTGCAAACTCGGTCTGCACCGTCCTAAAGTTGGAAAACGCTGCCGGGACCCCCCCCCACTCCACCCCCCCGATGGTTTGTTTATTTGTTGGCTGCATGCCAGGGGAGCTGCTAAGCCATTTGAGTCTGAAAATATGTACTTCAAGTTCAGTGTCAGCAATTATTTAAAAAAAAAAAAAAGCAAGAGAGCTTTGCCGATTTAGAATCTTTTTATTATTATTATTTTAAAATCCCTTCAGGTTTTCAAACAGAAGATGGCATGGATACAACTGTCCTGAGAAGCAGGGTGGATTCTGACATGTCAATTATTATCCACATCTGCAAAATGTGGCCCTCATTTACTTAGCAAATTGTCAGGCCGGGAGGGTCCGGGATGCTCATATGATTATATATGAATTATATATGAATTTTATATATATATATATATATATATTTGGGCAGCAATTTTCAATGGAGTGTTTTAAAACCATTTGTGACACTCTGTTATTAGCCTTTCTGCTTAGTTACGATGAAGGAAGTGGTGTTTGCAAGGAACTACTTTGATTAATGGAAGCAGCTCAAATGGATTAGTGCGATACAGGTAGTCCTCCATTTACAACAGTTCATTTAGTGACCATTCAAATTACAACAGGACTGAAAAAAAGTGACATGACCGTTTTTCACAGTTGCAACCTTTGCAGCACCCTCAGGGTCATGCGATCAAAATTCAGATGCTTGGCAACTGGTTCATACTTATGACCATTGCTGTGCCCCTAAATCATGTGAACAGGTTTTTGCAACCCTTTGACAAGCAAAATCAATGGGGAAGCCAGATTCCCTTAACAACCATATTATTAGCTTATCAATTGCAGTCATTCAGTTAACAATTGTGGTAAGAAAAGTCATAAAATGGGGCAAAACGCACTTACCACGTGTCTCACTTAAGATAAATTTTGGTCTCAATTGTGGTCGTAAATCCAGTATTGGCATATCATGAAGATGCAGGTTTTGAAAAGTTGGACTGCGGTTGTTGCTGCTTGGTAAAATGTTGCTTGGTTAAGAAAATACAGAAAAGGAGCAGGTTCAAGAATAACACTGTGAGCCAAATCTTTTCTGGTTTCTTGGCTTGTGGCAGGCATTGTACAAACACAAAAGGATTTCTTCTCTAAACATTAAAAGATAAACTTGTGGCAGTTCGAAAACTAACACATTTATTCTGTTTTGGGCTTTCGTGGATTACATTACTTTCAAAAGCTCATTCAGAATAAATAAATCAGTGTTTAAAGTACTGTGGGTTTTTTTTTTTTTTTTGCAACAGATTAATAGCCACTCTTAAAAGTCACATTACATCGACTAGTTGTGCAGGCCACTGGATAGAAGGGCTGTATCCATCTGTTGGTTCTGGTTCTCAATGGGACTTCCGTGTTTGGGGCACTGGGCCATTAAAACTGGAATTTAAGCACAGATGGACTATATTGGCACAGTGGTTAGAGTGCAGTATTGCAGGCTAACTCTGCCCACTGCCAGGAGTTCAATCCTGATGGGCTCAAGGTTGACTCAGCCTTCCATCCTTCTGAGATCAGTAAAATGAGGACCCAGATTGTTGGGAGCAAAATGCTGACTCTGTAAACTGTTTAGAGAATGCTGTAAAGCACTATGAAGTGGTATACAAGTCTAAGCGCCAGTGCTATATTCTTTGAGAATCAGTTTGTATCAGGGTGGATAAAAATCAATGATTTTTTTTTAAAAAAATCAAAAAAATCAGATTTTTTTTATTTAAATCGGATTTTTTTTATTTAAATCAGATTTTTTTGATTTTTATCAAATTTATTTTAATAAAAAACTTTTGGGGTAAAAATCTATCGTAAAATAGTTTTCTATTTAAAATACATAAATCTAAGCTGGAAATGGAGCTTAGTTATGTAGCATGAGGCTGTATATTCTGCAACACTGGGACTATCGGTGAGTCAACAGTGGGTCAAAGGAGTAGCAGAGATGACAGTTGCTCTTTAAAAATTATGATTTAAATCGAGTTGATTTAAATCAAGCCTTTTTACTAGTGATTTAAATCATGATTTAAATTGTGATTTAAATCATGATTTAAATTGTGATTTAAATCAAATCCACCCTGGTTTGTAATCATGGTAAAAAAAAACCATATTCCTCAGATAGATTCCACATGAAGAATTAAGTGTAAAATGTCTGCGTTCACTCAAATTTTCTGGAGTTTAGGCCTAGGGCTGTCCCCACTGCTGAGCAGAAGTGCTACATTATACACCCATCCTTAAGATGGTAGAAAACTCCCCAGCATAATATTTTGGGAGTCCACTGCCAATCCCTCCTTATTTCTACTGCATTTCATGCCATGGTGTGAGGACAAAGTAAGGGCCATGTCATAGCAACATGACAGAAAAAATAATTATGTTTAATCTAATGAATTGATAAAGTTGCCCAGTCTGGACACAGATTCTAAGAGTGATGCATAGTGCATTATAAAATAAAATGAGAATTCTGTTAAAATCCAGACAACCAGGAAATTCCAATTCTATCCCTTTCTCGATGGGAAACCCAATAATCTCAGCCCTAAAGTCTGAAGAAAAAGTCATGTTTTTAATTGCCTTTCTGAAGACCAACAAGGCTGGAATCAGCTCTACCCATGAGGAGATCTGGAATGATTTGCAGACAGCACAGCAAAAAATGGCACACCACTTGGGTCCCATCAAATGTGATTGTTTCAGGAAGGGATCTAAAGCACGGCCACTCAAGTATGTAGGACTGACAGATATATTTGGGAAAAGGCGGTCCTGCATATAACCCAACCCTGTGACTATGGAGAGCTTTATGGATGATAACAATACCTTAAATTTCACCTGAAAGATAATGGGAAGAGCCAACGCAGCTCGCAAAGTAGTAGTGTTACATAAGCCCACTGAGGTGCATCCCTCACACATTTTAAATTGTCCTCTTTGGATCCAAATTGTGTCATGTCTCCAACACCCTTTCCCTTTTAGGGAAGGTTATTCAGAGAGCTTTAGTGAAAGCAGATTATCTGACCCTTTTCAGTCAGGGTTTTGTTCCATTTATAGTACTGATATGGCCTTTGTTCTAGTTGTGGATGACTTCTGGAGGGCTCTGGACAAGCGTAGTGCATCTGTCCTGGCCCTTCTCTCAATAGCCTTGGTAGTACAGTGGTCTAAAGCACCCTGTTATTAAGACCAGCTGCCTGCAATTACTGCAGGTTCGAATCTCGCCAGGCTCAAGGTTGACTCAGCTTTCCATCCTTTCTAAGGTAGGTAAATTGAGGACCCAGTTGAGGGGGCAATAAGCTGACTTTGTATAAATATACAAAAGAATGAAGGCTATTGCTTAACGCATTGTAAGCCGCCCTGAGTCTCCGGAGAAGGGCAGCATATAAATCAATTTTTTTAAAAAAAAAATAGTATTTGATTCTGTTGATCTAGTGTTCTTCTGGATTGACTCCAGGGATTGGAGGGCGGGCACTGTTTTGCAAGGCTTCTCCTCCTTCCTCAGTGGCAGGTTCCAGGTGGCATTGAGTGTGGGTGAGAAGTTAAACCCTTAGGGGCTGCAATGAGGCACCCCTTCAGAGCTCTGATCTTTCGCCCCCTTTTTTGACATTTACACAAGGATTTCTACAATGCACTCTACTAGGAGATGTCCTTGAAAACAATCCAGAAATCACAAGCAATTGAGAATGCAGTGGTGTGTGCAGTTCTGGGCACCAAGAGGTTGTCCATGCTGCATTACTACTACATGATCTGCCCTGGCTTCCAGTTCTTTTCCAGGTGCAATTCAATGTGCTAGTTATCACCTTTAAAGTCCTGAAGGGCATGTGGCCAGGTTAGTTGTATCAGAGTGTATCTGCTTGCTCCAAACCAGATCCAATAGCATGGTTATTCTCTGCGTCCTTTCCCTTAACTGGGAAAGGACGACCTAGATCAGGGGTGTCAAACTCAAGGCCCGTAGGCCAGTTTCGGCCCATGGGGTGCTTAGATCTGGTCCGCGGGGCCATCCTGGAAGCGAAGGACCGGTGGTGCCTCTGTCAGCAAAAACAAAGCTTGGGAGGGCCATGCGCGGCCCTCCCAGGTTCCGTTTTTGGCCACTATGGCCTCCTACCACCCTCTGCCAGCAAAAATGGAGCTCAGCAGGGTGTGCACCCCCCCCACGAGCTCTGTTTTCACTGGCAGAGGGCGGCAGGAGGCTGTCGCAGCCGAAAACAGAGTTTGGGAGGCCGTTTTCGCTGGCAGGAGTGATGTCAAGCTGACCACACCCACCTTGGCCACACCCACCCTGGCCCCCAAGGTCAAACAACCCTGATGCATCCCTCAATAAAATCGAGTTTGACCCCCCTGACCTACATGGTGAGGCTCTTGGTAGCTACCCCTTTCTTTTGGAGCAACTTTCCCCCTGAGATCTGGCTCTATCCTCCTAGTTTTCAAGAAAACATTTTCACACAAGCATTGGGATAACGTGCTGGCGGGAGCCCAGGCAAGTGGTCTCTTGAATGTGATGAGAGAAATTGTTTTATTATTGGTTGTATGTGAGATGGGAAGCTATATAAATCTTTCAGATAAATACAATTGTAGCTCCCAGGTGGTTTTCAAGGGCAGCCACATTGTGGTAATCCAGCCAGGTGGTGACTAGTGTGTGACTTTGAGCGGGGCCTCTCAATCCATGCAGCTAGCACACAATATGAAATGGTGCAAAGACTGTCTTCGTGACAGCTGCCACCAGCTCTTCATAATGCTGCGCGTGTAAGGGTGTGTTTGTGCCATGGTTATGTACAAATGAAAAAAGGGACTCTGTTACAATCCGATTAGTAATTCTCCTGGAGTTTTTCTAGTGTTGCTTTTCTTCTGTATTGGTGTATTAGCCACAAAAAAAATCCAAATTTGGGGGAAAGAACCCGCAGGTAGAAATGCTTGTATTTGAAATGATATGACCAAAGACATCAGGTAGGTGTACTTAATACAACTCAAAGACACACATTGTTTATAACCCTTGCATTGGGTAGCACTTTATAATCCTTTTTTATAAAAAAAAAAATGAATGATAAGTATTTTCTGCCAATACGTTTAGAAGTATTAAAATATTCTGAAATACTGCTTCAGTAGAAGGGTGCCATTTCTGATTCAAAGGAACATTATAAAGTTAGAATTTTTTTGGGCATTTTGTGGGTGGCAATAGGTGAGATTTGAATCAGTAAGAAGTGGCTGTTTTACACCAAACAGATCTTTATGTTAACTGATATTTTCATAAGGGACACTCAGGAACAGTTAGTCCTCCACTTAACAACCATTCGTTCAGTGACTGAAGTTACAACAGCACTGAAAAAAGTGACTTAAAACCAACCTTGCACTTACACACATTGTAGCATCCCCACCGCCACGTGATCAGAATTTGGGTACTTGTCAACCAGCATGTATTTATGATGGTTGCAGCATCCTTTGGGTCACCTGATTGCCACTTGCAACCTTTTCAGTTGGCTTCTGACATGGAAAGTCAATGAGGGAAGCCGGATTTGCTTAACGACGGCATAATTCACGTAACAACTGCAGTGATTCTCTTAACAGCAGCAAAATGGGTCATAAAATCAGACGTGACTCATTTAACAACTGCCACGCTTAGCAATGGAAATTCTGATCCAGTTGTTGAGGACTATCCTTAGTCAGGCTCTTTTTTTCCTCATTTATAGCCCCCATGTCAATATTCCCTGATGGGAATAACCCAAAGTGCAATAACCCAGAGAGCATGGAAAATCAGCTGCAATTCCAGTTGCAATTTATGGACCAAGAGGGCGAGGTATACATGCTTGGAAGAAAGCCATGGTCTTGTCTGGAACGGCTTTTTTAGCAACACGATGATGAGACTCCAATTAGTAGTACACACAAATTCAACCAACCTTCCTGGATAAATAAGCCTGTCATTTTGCTTTCAATAGCAGCCAGATATTTCTGGGAAGTTTACAAATTAGACATGAACATAAACTTCTCGGTGTAATGTCCGTAATGATTAATGCTACCCCAGAACATGGATATTAATTTTAGCCGTGGTACAACCATATAGCAATTCAATTTATATATTTATTTATTATTTATTAATTCAATTTGTATGCCGCCCCTCTCCGAAGACTCAGAGCGGCTCACAATGCATTTAAAATCATTATAAAAAACATTTAAGAATTAAAAACATTAAAACTCATTCACACCATTCATGGCCGGATCTCGCCGGATCGCAAGAGCGAGATCAACGGCCCCAGGCCTGCCGGAAAAGCCAGGTCTTCACCGCTTTCCAGAAGGCCAATAGGGTGGGGATGGTCCGGACCTCAGGAGGTAACTGGTTCCGGAGAGCTGGGGCAGCCACAGAGAAGGCCCTCCCCCGTGGGCCCGCCAGCCGGCATTGTTTAGCTGACGGGACCCGGAGGAGACCAACTCCGTGGGATCTTACCGGTCGTTGGGAGTTACGTGGTAGAAGGCGGTCTCGAAGATACCCTGGCCCTGAGCCATGTAGGGCTTTAAAGGTAATAACCAACACCTTGAATTGTGACTGGAGACCAATAGGGAGCCAGTGCAGCTCGTGGAGAATTGGTGTAATGTGGGTGTACCTAGGTGCACCCACGACAGCTCGCGCGGCTGCGTTCTGGACCAACTGTAGTCTCCGAACACTTTTCAAGGGTAGCCCCATGTAGAGCGCATTGCAATAATCTAACCGTGAGGTGACAAGGGCATGAGTGACCGTGAGGAGAGCCTCTTGATCCAAGTAGGGTCGCAATTGGTGCACCAGGCGAGCCTGTGCAAAGGTCCCCCTAGCCACAGCTGTCAGATGTTGCTCTATATAAGTGAGAACTGTTGTTCTTACCAGTCTTATACTCATGAAATGTTGCTGGATTTCTCTATTCTATTCCAGTATTTTGTTTCCATAGTGAGGATTTAAAAATTTCTTCCTCAGAGTATTGTTATTATGGCAGACAACTAAAAGCCTCATTGAAGCCTCTAAATGTCAATTTATGGAGTTTTATGGTACTTTAAAATTGTTTTAAACATAGTTGCAGCGTGGTGAGCACAGAGTTACAAGGGAAGGGGGACACATCCTTATATGAACAGCAAAATTTTCTTTTGACACATATAGGAATGTATCTTTGCTTTTTTAAAAAGACTGGATTATCTAAGATTGTAAAAGATGCCCAACATACTGTATACTAAGAACAAATGATTTTCCTTCTTAATGGTACCGTAGTAAGAAGATCTATTTTGTGGTCATATCCGTCCTGAAATGCAACAATCTACAGTATTTTTCAGATCTTTCTTATCTCCGATTCTTGGAGAGTTTGGCCAAGGAACAGTCAGGATATATACTTAAAAAATTAAATTGGAAGGATTTCTTTGGAAGGATAATCAGGAACAAATAAATAATCACATGGAGAAGATATTGAATTTAAGGGCTGGAAAATCTCCATTCTAGAACTGGGTAGTTAGTTATTCCATTGTCCAGTGATCTCTCACTCACAGGCTAGGATGAGTTGAGAATAAAATCATGGTTTCAAGTCACAAAAGGACATGTTTGTGTCATGCATGGCTGCAAGCGTGGGGAAAATATTTTTCTTTTCCATCAAGTCCACACATTATACTTTGATTCTCTACACAGCATGCCTGTAAGTCCCAATGGGTATAACGCTGAATCGGAAATGTCTAGGAATTAAAATCAATTTTCTACAGTAAAAATAACACTCAGGAAGCGGGAGGGACAGGCTAATTTCCCTGTTTTTTCTAAGCTGACCTCCTTGGATGTTCTCAGGAATGTAGCTCTCCATTTCCGAATTTCACCTCCAGATTCTGCAAGTGAAGAACACGGTGGAGGGAGCTGACCTGCTCCAGTTGTTATAGATAAAGCACAACAAAACTCATCCACACAACTATGTTGTTACGTTGTCCTGGCGTTTCAAAAAGAGAAGGGATTGCCTGCAGTCCAGTTTGTCAGTTTAGTTCCACTTCCTATGGCTCCAGACTCAAAAATTCCGCTTCTACAGCAGTTCCATAGGTGAATAATCTGGTTTTAAATGATCTTCTGCAAGTAGACGGTTAGGCTAGCTTGTATATAATCTGTACTAGTTGACTTGCCAGTGTCATGTCTGCTTATTTCTTAACACAGTACCCATTTCCCCCCTCCTCCATGCTGTGGGTGGACAAACTCCCATCCCTGCTAAGGAGAGAGAAAGAGCAGGCTCCAGCTTTTCCTATGTACAAAATGGGCTGGTCTTCCAGACGGACTGGAATGTGCTTTCCCTAGCTTGCTCCTTTTCATGCGGAGAGCTGAGCATAGTTCTGAATTCTCTAATGCAAGTTAGGCATGTCTCCCCCTCCTGCTTTTACGTGAGGTGTCCCCCCCTCCTCACTCCCGCTTTTGAGAGATCTTTATACTGGCAAATGGAGAGTCCAGAAAAGGACCTTCTTGGAGGGGTACAAAATGAAAGAGATCTATTAAGTTCCGCCAATGCTGTTTGCTACTGCTACGATGCTGTACGATGGGAAGGGACAGCAAAATAAAGTTTTGCTAAAGGCTGTTTGTCAAAACATGCACTGCGCATCCAACGGATCCAGCAGTCTGGGTTGGTCCGACCCTGCCTGCTTCAATCAGCTGATTCATTCTAAAAGGGCAATCTTATTTCCAGCCATAGAATAGTATCTTGTTTCTAGTGTCGATCTAGGAATAAGCCTTTAGGCATTGCTTCGGGAGACCTACTATAGATACTTCCCTTCATCTGCCAAGCTCTGTGAATTTCGGCATGTCATTTCCAGATACAGCTACGTATGTGTGAGGGGAAAAAAAAAATCAGGGTTACACGATACAAAGGCTGCTTATCTATTTTGTGAACTAGGAACATTTGGAACCTTGGCCAGTATTTCTTAGCTGGAAAATAAGAACTAATTTCTTTCGATCAATTGATCAATCATCTGCGTGTGTGTGTGTGTGTGAGTGGTGGTATTCATCCGGTTCTATACGGTTTGGGCGAACTGGTAGCGGCAGCTGTGGGAGGATCCACCCACCTGCCCGGACATCATCATGTCCCATTTTTGACACTCTGCACATGCGCGGAAGCAGGGGTGGGTTCTACTTACCTTTACTACCGGTTTGGAATGGGAGCATGCACGCGTGTGTGCTTTGCTTGCATGCGAGCATGCGCTTCTGTGCATGCGCAGATCACCCGTGATGTCGTCGTGGTGGGTGGGCGGAGCATCCCGCTGGTTTTACTACCGGTTCTATAGAACCGGACCGAAACGGGAGCAATCCACCACTGCGCGGAAGTCCCTGCGCATGCTCACATTTGCGAACCGGTAGCAAAGGTAAGTGAATACCACCCCTGGTGTGTGTGTGTGTGTGTAAAATTGAAATAATTGATAATAATACAGTGACAGACTGAAGCAACAACATACTGGATATATCCCTATGATGTAGTTTATCATGCTGTAGGTATTTTTTTTACAAAAACAAGTTTTTATTGATAAAATTTAGCGAAGTATGAGCACAGATGAATGAGTATGAAAAATCAAGTCATTGCCATGCAGGTTAGGTGACAGATTTCATTAGCCTCAAATTTATCCAACCTGTTGAGAAACAGATGGAAAAGTATTACTGTATCCTAATTGGGGGGAGCAATAGACTTTTGTATGGCATTAGAGACTTATTATAACACGTCTCTTCTTCCTTTCTAGCTTAAAAGCCAGCCGTGGGAGGAACTACCACAAAAACACACTTGTTTTTCTCTTTCTGTTATAGGTAGTCCTTGATTTACAACCATTCATTTCGCAAACATTCAAAATTACATCAGCCACTGAAAAAAGCGACTAACAACCGATTCTCATATTTACTGTATAACCATCAAGCATTCCCATAGTCCTATGATCAGAATTTGGGTGCTTGGCAACCGGCATGTATTTACAATGATGGCAACATCCCAGGATCATCTGATCACAATTTGCAATCTTCCCAGACGACTTCTGAGCAGCAGAATTAGCGGGGGAAGCTAGATTCATTTCTCTGGGGGGCAAAAAAAGGTTGTAAAATCCCTTCGCTTCTGCCTTGCTTAGCAATGGAAATTCTGATTCCCATTGTGGTCATAAATCAAGGACTACCCTGCCTGTATCTGGAAATAAGTGAAGCATTGTTCTTTCCTTTTATTTAGAGATCATGTTTAGCTTCTGCTATTAATCCCTCCTCTTAATACTGTGGGCGTGATAAAAGTCAGAGAGATTTAATATTGGTGTGAAAAAGACATGTTTGATTTTTGTCTGACACCCAGCTATTAATGTACATTTTTTCCTCATGTTGGCTGAGAATGATGGGGGTTCGAGTCCAATATGTTTGGAAAACACTAGGATAAGGAAGTCTTCATTAAAAGCCTAGGCCAGGAAAAATTGCCTCAACAAAGAAAAGGGGATTCCCAAAGATCTTTCCATCGCAAGTAGATAAAGTAAAGCCGAAATATCTAGCTGCAGTTTCAGAGTTCAGGGTTCACAGGAATTCCTTGAAGCATAAATAAGATTAGTGTATCAGGAGGCACAGATATATAAATATACACCAGAAAATCAGAAAGGTCAAAGGCTTTATTACTACAAGGAAAGAACATTTTAAAATTCCACTTTGTAGACGTCTAGCTCCATTAAGTTAGGAAAACCCGTAAAGGTAGTGAGGCATTTCTTTATCTCCAGATAATTACATCTGTAACAGGAAAACATTACATGGAGGAGGGCATACTATATTGGGCTAAATATCTACCTAAGTAGCTTTGAAACACAGTCTTCTCTAAACAAATAGGTAAAAAAAAAATGGCTGTGGGAATCGAGTTGAATGATGGATGGAAGAAAAAAGAAAGAAAAAGCAAAGACCTCATAAAATCTAGGATTGCCTTCAATGCCCGCTGTATTGTACCGGATGGGTCTGAAGGGGAGGAGGAGACATGCAAATAAGGTAAAAACTTCAATTCATTTATTTTTCTGCATTTGTCAACACGGTTAAAAGAGAATCTCTTATCTATCTCATTCCAACAAATCATCTCTAACTGATCATTTGCTAAGTTGTCCAATTCTCCATCTCCATCTAATGTTTAATCAAACGTTGGAGGAAAATTCATCCACAGACTTTGGGGGAACCCTCTTCTCTCCTTACATTTTACTTGTACAGGGGAATAAGAGAACCAGAGTTCATCCTAAACTATTAAGATTACAATGGGTATGAATCTATTTCAATCTTTTTTTTATTCTTCCCAGCCCAACAGAATGTTGAAAAGAAATTATGTAAAGGGATTTAGGATTATGCCTGCCTATCAGTCGGTCTGTGTGTCTTTCTATCAGCAAAACTGATGTAAACTGGATATTTAAGGGGTGTGTGCAGAGGGAGAAATCAAGAAAAGAAAAATGGAGTTAGAAAATGGGTTAGATCTGATGAAGAATAATAAAGTTCAGAAACATGCATCCCAGTCCCCATTAGGGGACTGGAGGCTAAAACATATCAAGAATAGTTGCTGGAGTTGGGTATGACATGATAGCAACATGTTCCAATATCTAAGGGAGAGGGAGTCAACCTATTCTCCAAAATACCTGAAGGCAGGACAAGAAGTAATGGATGGAAACTAATGAAGGAGAGAAGCAACCTAAAACTGAGGAGACATTTCCTGACAGGACAATTAATCAGTGGAACGACTTGCCTCCAGAAGTTGTGGATGCTCCAACGCTGACAGTTTTTAAGATGAGATTGGACAACCATTTGTCTGAAATGATATGGGGTTTCCTGCCTGAGCAGGGGGTTGGACTAGAAGACCTCCAAGGTCCCTTCCAACTCTGTTATTCTGTTATCCCTATGGGAGACTCATAATAGGATGCTACCAGCTGCTCTATTCTTAAGCCTCCACTTATCCTGGTCAGGTGGCCCAAAATAGAGCCACTCTTAAAGGCCTGGAAAGAATTCTAGAAGCCATGCTAAGCATGCTTTCCATAACTTGCTTTTTAAAAAAAATAATATTAATGTGTGCTGATGTCTATGGTAACCCAAAATAATCATTACTGACATTTTTTTTAATTTATTTTTTTAAATTTGATTTATATGCCGCCCTTCTCCGAAGACTCAGGGCGGCTTACAATGCGCTAAGCAATAGCCTTCATCCTTTTGTATATTTATACAAAGTCAGCTTATTGCCCCCACAAACTGGGTCCTCAATTTACCTACCTTAGAAAGGATGGAAGGCTGAGTCAACCTTGAGCCTTGGCGAGATTCGAACCCTGCAGTAATTGCAGGCAGCTGGTCTTAATAACCAGCTTAATAACAGGGTGCCTTAAACCCCTGTACTACCAAGGTCCCTCCATTAACTCACTAATGGAAGTTCCTCATCTGGAGTGGGATATAGGAGACCTTCATAAGTATTCATAGGAGGTGAATATTGTGTCATGACCTGCAGTCTTCTCCAAACCAGCAATGTTGGACTTAAAACCATACAATAGTAAGTTGAAAATCATCATGGAGATCTTTTAGTCCAACCTTGGACTAGAAGATCTTTATATCACGACATACAAATGGTTGTTCAGCCTTTGTTTGAAAACCACCAGTGATGGAGCGGCCATGACTCCAGGAGGGGTTTCACTGCTTAATGGTTGTCACAGTTAGGAAATTTCTCCTAATTCTGAGTTTGTATGTGTCTTGCTGTAACCAACACCTAGTTGCTAACTGATGACTATGGGAATTGAGGGAACCAGGATAGGAAAATCTCTTAGAAAATTATTGTTTTTGTGTATATGTGCATTACTTTATTTTAAAAAAATAAGGACACCAATAATTAAAAAAGATGTCAGGAAAGATCAGTAATCTCAAATGGCAGTCAATTAAATTAGCTTTTATGGCATTCATATTGGCAGCCTGGATGATACAGAAATGATGGCTGTTTCCACACTATAATGAAAATAACATTGTGAATGGTAAGAAGAGGGTACTGAAAGAGGAAGTATTTCCATAACCAGGATAATAATTTGGTGCCTTCAAATCATGGTTGACTGGTGGCAACTGCCTGGATAAGTCCCTGCTGTTTCCTTGGCAAGATTGCAGAAGTTGGTTTGCCTGTGGCTCTTTTCTAGGGCAGAGAGTGAGTGACTGGCCCAAGGTCACCTCGCTGGTTCATGCCTTAGGCAAGACTAAAACTCATAATCTCCTGGTTTCTAGCCTAGTGCCTTAACCACTACACCAAACTGGTTCCCATTCTACGACTACAGGGGGAATATTCTATCTCTCCAGCTGATACCTTCAGAAACTGGCCTATGTTCCAGAGTTCTGGGTCAAAACAAACTAGACATATTGTTTGTACAAAACATTCACATTAAAATCATCCTATTAACGCCTGATCCCAGGTAGATTTAAGTGCTACACTCAGTTGAGGATGAAATGATCTGGGTTACATTAAGACTCTGGATTTACTGCCAAAGTCTTGTCTCTAAGAGCCAATTATTGACGTCAGTAGAAAGCACCATACCATAGTTGTGTCTGGAGTTGGCAGGAAGCCAACCCAAAGGGCTGTCCACAGAAACCTTGACCTTAGCAGGTAGCATAGGCAGTGGCTTTGTCTTGGATATACCGCAGTAATTCCAGTGCAGTGTACTCCAACTCCTGCAGTTTTGTGGTTTTGCTCGTCATTTCTTTCTCATTGTCCTCAAAGCGCTTCTCCAATTCTGAAAGAATAGCCAGAAATTTTTAAAATTTGAGACATTGCAGACTATGGAACACTTTCTTTACTCTGGTGCCTTCCAGAAGCATAGGGTTTATACTGCTGCAACAGCCAGAATTTCTATCCAGCTTGGCAAAGATGCAACTTTAGTTACACTAAGATGCAGACCAGGAATTCCATCGCATCTAAAGGCCCCAGATTAGGAAACACTGTCCTGAAATAGCAAGGGGTTTTTTTTTTTGCTTTTAAGAAGGGGAGTGAGATGCATGAAGCAAAATGCCAAAGCTGTTACATTATGAATGATGGATTCTGATCGTACTGTTACTTCAAAACTCCAAACTTTGGTGATGATAATGGCTCTGAATTTAATTTTTACAAAACCTGCCTTGATTTGAATAGCTGCACTATTATTAATTTAAATATTCCAGCATCTGCTAAAGTAACCTCAAACCCTATTCCAAGTCAGAGTTCCCTTGAAATCATAGCCTCTTTGCATTTTGAATATTTTCTAAAAACCGCGAGACGATTTTCATTGTGCAACTTATTGTGTTATGTTCACATGGCATGCTTAGCGAGGTCCCTAACTCCCTAAATGATCAGGATATATATTATCTGGTTTTAAATTTTGTGTATTTATGTATTTTATTGCTTGGCTGTTCACCGCCCTGAGTCCTTCGGGAGTAGGGCGGTATACAAATCAAATAAACTAAACTAAACTAAACATCATCTGTTATTGTTCAGTAGATTGTTTAGCCTGGGG
This sequence comes from Pantherophis guttatus, assembly GCF_059756535.1. Lineage (NCBI taxonomy): Eukaryota > Metazoa > Chordata > Lepidosauria > Squamata > Colubridae > Pantherophis > Pantherophis guttatus. The sequence continues at coordinate 249,233,474 of NC_142064.1, forward strand.
TAGTGGCACCCTGGACTACGTAGTCTCAAAGGTGCTTTTTTTTCTTCAAAAGGCAACTGGATTGTTTTTTTTCCCTGAGATAGAAGGAGAAGAAAACGTTTCGCTTCTCATCCAAGAAGCTTCATCACTTCTGATGATGTGGGGGGAGGGGGGAATAGGATAAGTATTGACAGTTGAGATTGGATGGGGTGGTGGTGGAAGGATAGATTCTGATAGGATGGGGGAGGGGGCGGAATGGAAGGATTGTATTTCTTTGCAGTCATCTGGTCATTAGTACTCTTTCTGAGACCTCTAGAGGCCACTTGGGGGTTTATCTTTGTCCTTGGGGTCACCTGAATCAGGGTGCAATTGTTTGTGGAATCTTCTTGGAACAGTTGCAAAAGTTGCATTGTAAACTAGAGATAGGTGGAATCTTACTCCTCCCCCTCTGTTGAGGGAGGGGTGTTCAGTTCTAACACAGATGGATTACAGGTAATCCTCGATTTACAACAGTTCATTTAGTGACTGTTCAGAGTTACAACATCACTGAAAAAAAGTGACTTAGGACTGTTTTTCACATTTACGACAGTTGTAGCATTCTCATGGTCATGCTGATTTATATTCAGATGCTTGACAACTGACTCACATTTATGACGGTTGAAGTGTCCCGGGGTCAGATGATCTCCTTTTGCGACCTTCTGACAAGCAAAATTAATGGGGAAACCAGATTCACTTAACAACAATAAGCTGACTTTGTATAAATATACAAAAGTATGAAGGCTATTGCTTAATGCATTGTAAGTTGCCCTGAGTCTCTGGAGAAGGGCGGCATATAAATCAAATTTAAAAACAAAACAAAACCATGTTATTCATTTAACAGCTGCAGTGATTCACTTAACAAATGTGGCAAGAAAAGACGTAAAAAGGGGGAAAACTCACTTAACAAATTTCTCACTTAGCAACATAAATTATGGGCTCAATTGTGGTCATACATTGAGGACTACCTGTGTTTACCCCTCTTTCAAACCAATAGTCCTCTCTATCCAAAATGTGGACTTTGTGCTGGACAATGTAGCTCTGTTCCCATACCACCTGTCAATAAATATCCATCATCAACACCAATGTTTATTTTTTGAATATATTTGAGAAGATACATGAGGTTGGGATTTAGCCAAACTCTCCTCTTGGATTCTCACCTTCCAGTTTTCTTTTGCTGTTGTTGGCCTTATCTAGGAGGTTCTGGGCTTCCTCCCTAAGATTTTTCAGCCTGAGCAGGACATCCTTGGGCTGTTTCTCCAATTCGTCCTGCAGCTTCTGGTAGTTCTGTTTCACCTCGTCTACCTCCTGGACACAGAGGGAAAAACATCATCACAAAGTGAATGGGTAAAAGTTGGCAATCAATCCCAGAGTAAATATGGGTGAAGAATGGTGAGGTGGTTGCCTTTGAGCCAACCGCTAGTCTATTTCCAGCAAACCAAGCAGATGAAGAAATTAGGTCCCAGAAATTAAGAACAGTATCTAGGTTTCCATACCACCTTCAGAACTGTTAGTGGACTTTGCAAGCCATTTACAAACTTCTAGACCCGTGATGGCAAACCTATGGCATGCGTGCCACAGGTGGCATGCAGAGCCCTCTCTGCGGGTACATGAGCCATCGCCCCAGTTCAGCTCCATCGTGCATGTGCATGCGCCTCCTGCCAGCCAGCTGGTTTTTGGGTCTCTGCTGTGCATGTGCGGGGTCAGGCGAATGTGGGAGATGCATGTGTATGTGCGGGGGGTGCGGTGCACATGGGGGGGTCGCGTGCTCATGCGTGGTGGGGCACACCGGGGGGGGTGTCAGCACGCGGCGACAAAAAGCCTAGCCATCACTGTTCTAGACAGATCAAATGAAACCATGGCCTATCTCACAATTTATCTAAGTCAGCAGCCGTTCTGCATTTTTCTCTTGATGTGCTTGATCACTTGATCATGGCTTGTCATTTACCATGTTTCTACTCTGCCTGCAGGCTTTATTTTTGGCACTTGGGGGATACTTTGCAGCGGTGACCAATATTTCTCCTGCAATCCTACTGATCTCTATTTTCCAGATATTCTAATTAACAGATGTAAAGCATACAAAGAGTATAACCTCTGGCAGAATTAACATATACACACACGTAGATTAATTGATTGTGAGTTCATTCTTCTGTTCCCTAACTGTGATACAAACAGGCCTTGGTAATCTTTTTAATATGCTGTAACTTAATGATGTTGCCTTTTGAGTTGTTTTTCAGAGGCAGATTTGGCTATTTCAGTTTTAATGAACAGTGGTCTTTTGTGTCATCCCTCAACAGAGTTTCTGCTGTGGGCCTGATCTAGTATGCTTTCTTTAATTTCTTTAATTCAATTTAGTCACGGCTCAACTCTGAATCGATTCTAGGCGGCTCACAATATAGCAAAGCAAGATAAAAGCACAATACCGCACAAAATAAATTGACAAGATGGGATCCAGCCACTCCATACAAAAACATACACAAAACCTACATTTAAAAAAAGGGGCCCCATCCACCCTCACCCAAACCCTGAGCACATAAATGCTTCATCAAGGTTACGATTGATGATTAGGGAATGGGATCTGTTCAACATCTACTGGCCATTTCAGATTGCCATGAGAATATTTCCTCCTCTCTCGCTGTTGGGCATTGCCCTCCATTACCATTTTGGTGGCATGAGAGACTGATGCCATGTGGTTCCCATAGAGACATCTGCCTATCTAATGCCTGATTGATGCTTTCCAAAGTACTCGCCAGATCTTACAAGGTCTCCTTAAAAACATGGAAACTAGAAAGAGAAACATGGAAACTAGAACAAACTAGAAAAAATGCAGAGAAGAGCAGTAAAGATGATTAGGGGACTGGAGGCTAAAATATATGAAGAACGGTTGCTGGAACGGGATATGTCTAGTCTGATGAAAAGAAGGACTGGGGTGACATGATAGCAGTGTTCCACTATCTCAGGGGCTGCCACAAAGAAGATGGAGTCAAACTATTCTCCAAAGCACCTGAGGGTAGAACATGAAGCAATGGGTGGAAACTAATAAGGAGAGAAGCAACTTAGAACTAAGGAGAAATTTCCTGACAATTAGAACAATTAATCAATGGAACAACTTGCCTCCGGAGGTTGTCAATGCTCCAACACTGGAAATTTTTAAGAAGATGTTGGATAACCATTTGTGTGAAGTGGTGTAGGGTTTCCTGCCTAAGCAGGGGGTTGGACTAGAAGACCTCCAAGGTCCAAGGTGCAGGAGACCGAGTGCTGCCTTTCACACCCACTGGCCATGCCCATCATGGCCACGCCCACCCAGCCGGTCATTAGGGCAGAGAACCGGTTGTTAAGTTATTTGAATCCCACCACTGGATGAATACTAATAATTTGAATCATCTTTTCTACAAAGCCCTGTGCAGAAAGACAACGGACCTTTCAAGGGAAGGAGATATACAGGAAGTTCCAAAGAGGAGACGAAGATAGAGGCCATTACCAAGAAGGAGATACAACAAGGTGGGGGAAAACATGTCAAGTAGCAGTTCTGGAATTCTTCTGTTTTTCAACCTTGGCAACTATAAGATATGTAGACTTCAACTACCAGAATTCTCCAGCCAGCATGAATTCTGGGAGTTGAAGTCCACACATCTTAAAGTTTCCAAGGATGAGGAAAAACTGCACTATAGTGTGAATCTACAGTTCGTTACTACCACTATGGAAAACAGTTGCCTTTAATGAAAGTAATGACAAGGATGGGTCTCTCACATTTTTAAGCCGGAGGGCTATGTTAGTGGCACGCTCAGCTTTTCCCGTGGCCTGCTGAGCTTGGCGTTGATTATCCTGGGACTTCTTTTGTAAGGTGGCCACATCCTGTGCCAAGTCTTTCAGACGCCTTTCCAGTCGCAGTTCCTTATTGAGGAGTGTTTCAAGCTGGCTCCCAGCCTGAGAGAAAAGAAAGTCACAAAGCATGATTAAGGGTTGACTTTTGAGAAAGGTTACATCCACATTCAGGGCACATTCACACAAAAATGAGTTTTGGAATTGGGACTCCTCCAGTATATCTTTGGCACACAAAGATTGGAATTAATAGAAAGTTAATAGAGTAGAATAATGCTTCCCAAATGTTTATGGAGATTCTCAGTCATCCAGGTCATGGTTGTCCCAAAGGTGCTTTTTCAAGAGGAAACTGAACTTTCTGGTTTTTCTTTGAAGTCGTTTCGCTTCTCATCCAAGAAGCTTCTTCAGCTCTATAGCTTCCCACGAGCTGAAGAAGCTTATTGGATGAGAAGCGAAATGTCTTCAAAGAAAAACCAGAAAGTCCAGTTGCCTCTTGAAAAAGCACCTCTGGGATGCTTCCCAAATGTTTCCTTCATTACCCCAAACTACTTATCAGAAATTCCCTAAAACTGACTTTAAGTCAATTTTATTTATGTCCTGCCTTTTTTTGGGAGGGAGGTCAATTGTAACTTTGAATAGTTGCTAAGTGACCAGTCAGAAGTTGATGACTACCTGTATGAGCTGAAAGTTATATCCAAATGTATGTCAGAAAATATTAATTAGAGTCAACTGGGTTAATGTGGGCATATAGGGAAGTCAGAATTCATAGGCTGGTAATAGTTGCAGTACAATGAATAACGAATAATAGAAAAAACAAACATGAGTTTGGGGGAAAATACACAACATTCTAAATCAATGTGATCCTATAGAAAAAAAGTATTCCATTAGATTTCTTAGGTGAATAGGCATAGATGATATGTGAGACCGCAGAAAAAGTGATTCGGTTATTCAGAAACCCACAAATGAATAGTTTGGCAACTGCTGTTCAGAAATAATTATATGTTGGGCTGTTGGACTGAGCTCCGAGCTTGGCAATTTGGTTGCAAATGTTTCGTCACCATTTGAGCGCACTGATGATGTCTCCTTGAATGGTGACAAAACGTTTGCAACCAAATTGCCAAGCTTGGAGCTCAGACCAATAGCCCAGCTACTTATATTCAAATACATTTCATAATTATATGTTTCTTTAGAATATACAACAATGCTTTAACCATAAAACTATTCATGTGCAAGCATAAAAAAAACCTGATTGATTTGATTGTCTATGATGAAAGCCTTGAAAGAATTACTGAAGGTCCAAGTATATATAGTAAGAAGGTCTGAATGTGAGATGTCATGAGTGGATCAGAGAAAAATCATTTTGGAAGAAAGGAAGGAAGTGAAAGAAATGAAAAGTATACTAACTGCAAGAGAAAGCATGAGCCTCACATGAAACATCATTAGAAGATAGATTAATCTCCTAATACAGGAGGAGCCAGGATTAATAGAAAATGAGTGTAAGGAAAGGGGATTTGGAAGTGATGTGGAACAGAATGATAAGAATTAAGCTGCAGACGACAGGGGGTTTGTGGAATTACATTAATATGAAATATGAAAAAGAATGCTTGCTGGAAGGATGAAGTTGTAGATAAGAAAAATTGCATAGAAGAAAATGATTGCTGCAATAAATTAGAGAAAGATACTGTATAATATATAGGGCAATAAAATGATAATCGTAAAGGATGCACAGGTAATCCTTGACTTACGATCTTAACTGAGGCCAGAATTGTCCCAAAAATGCTTTTTCAGGAGGCAACTGGACTTTCTTGTTTTTTTTTTTTTCTTTTGAAGACTTTTCGCTTCTCACCGTGACCTGGTTGACTGAGAATCTCTATAGACTTTTAGCTATACAATTTGGGATGAACACCCTTTGAATGGTGTGAAAGTAGGAATGGATTTCCAGAAGAAAAAAATTGCAGACTACAGGAACCAGGAGCACTACTCAGGTGACCCTGAGGACACAGATATACCTCCACGTGCTTCAGCGACCCTCTAAAACAGGCCTGTCAAACTCCCGGCCCACGGGCCAGATGCGTCACGCGCTGGCCACGCCCAGTTTAGAGAAGGGGGGAAAAAGTTCCGATACGTCACGTGACACCGCCATGATGCCGTGAGTTTGACACCCTTGCTCTAAAAGGATGCAGATTTACCAGCTGTCTGCAAGGAATAGAAATCCTTCCATTCCCCACTGCCCTGTCAGAGCTGAAGAAGCTTCTTGGATGAGAAGCAAAACATCTTCAAAAGAAAAAACAAGAAAGTACAGTTGTCTCCTGAAAAAGCACCTTTGGGACAACCATGACCTGTATGACTCAGAATCTCTATAGTCTTTGAGGCCACAATTATAGTCATAAGTTGTGTTGGTCATAAAATTGTTTTTTGCAGGGGTCACAGCTTTGCCGAACAGATCTAAGTGCCAATTTTCAGCAAAACCATCATAAAATGCTGTTACATGATTGTGGGAGGCTGCAAATGACTGTAAAAGTGACCATGTTGCCCAAGGACCTCAAACTTGATCATGTGACGATGATGAGGGCAACCATCAGAACTTCAAATCTGAGTCATATGTAGCCCCAAGGCAGGCCCGTCGTAACTTTGAAACGGTCACTAGTCAGGGATTAGCTGTATCTATTTTGCTGCTAAATCTGCCTTCTGATGTTTAAGAATAATAAGATGCCAGAGAATTTTTTAAAATCTTCCATAATCAGAAAAGTAACCTTCTCATTTCCATCTCATAAACAACCCCTCAGTCTGAAGTTTTAGTGCTATACCATTTTGCTTATTTTAATTATATCGTAAAATAAACTGGCAAGATCGGTATATATTTGACAGATGGTACTGATTATGGATTACTGGGACCATTTCATAATAGCCATGATAGGATTTTGTACAGTGGTGGGTTTCAAAATTTTTTACTACTGGTTCTGTGGGTGTGGCTTGGTGGGCGTGGCTTGGTGGGCGTGGCATGGGAAGGATACTGTAAAATCTCCATTCCCACCCGACTCCAGGGGACGGATACTGCAAAATCCCTATTTCCTCCCGATCACTTTGGACTCGGGAGGCAGAGATTAGATGGGGACGGGGCCAGTCAGAATTTTTACTACCGGTTCTCCGAACTACTCAAAATTTCTGCTACTGGTTCTCCAGAACTTGTCAGAACCTGCTGAAACTCACCTCTGATTTTGAAGCAGAAGTGACTGTTTTGTGGCACCATAAAAGTCTAAATTTATATTTATGTGTGTATATGTGACATTTTAGCATTACCAATTTGGTATCACAAATACATCTCTCATGCATCAATGGTAATTCCATAATGTTGGGGGCATGTACAATACATATTATATTCAGGTTAAGACTAGATTGGTTGACATTCTGTATGCAGACTGACGCCAAGATCATTTAAAAATGGACTAGAAGAAGTCAGATAAAGCAGGGGATACTGTGAGGATGAGATAAGCTATATTTAATGCATTAACCAGAGGCCTTTCAAAAGGGTGCTGATATATGGTGAAGTGATCTTGCAAACAATGACGGATACTTAAGAGAGGGAAGTGTAACTCCTTCAGTGAGCTTGGTACTATTAGGCACTGCCTCTCAACCCTGATAACGTTAAGATGTGTGCTGGCTGGGGAATTCTGGGATTGGAAATCCACTCATTTTCAAGTGGCCAAGGTTGAAGAACATTGCTATTAGGTACCCAAAGCTTCATAGAATCATAATCCACTGGCTTAATACAGGTAGTCCTCGATTTACAACAGTTCATTGAGTGACCATTCAAACTGGTCCATTCCCATTTGCGATTTTTGAAGCCTCCCCATGATTCACGTGATCAAATTTCAGATGCTTGGCGACTGATTCACATGTATGACGGCTGCGGTGTCCCAAGGTCACGTGATCACACTTTGCAACCTCCTGACGAGCAAAGTCAAGGGGGGAAAGCCGGATTCACTTAACAACCGGGTTACTAACTTTATCAAGTGCAGTGATTCACTTAACAACTGTGGCAAGAAAGGTGGTAAAATGGGGCAAAACTCACTTAACAAATGTCTCATTTAATAACAGAAATGTTTGGGGCTCAATTGTGGTCGTAAGTCGAGGACTACCTGCATCAAAGAGCTTTTGCCCTCAGGAAATATCCATGACATTTTCAGCTTTGGAGTGACATTAAAGGGCATTTTCTTAAATGCCAGTCTTGGGTGATGCTGAAAAGCAAAAGAGGATTGGTTCATTCATTATGTGGCCATCAAGTTGTTTTCAACTCCTAGAGACCACTTAGATAAAGAGTTTTTCCGGGACATTCCTGTCTTTCAGGTTTCTCAAAGGTTGCACTTATCGCCACTGAACGAGAGTCCAAAAGTGGTTTGGATCTGGTTAATCCCTGGATGGGAGATGTCAAGAAAATACCAGGGCTATAAATTAATTTGGGAATACAAATACAAGTCCCAAGAGAAGGCAGCAGATTGATTCTTTGTTGACAAGAAAATGGCATGCACGCAGCCCTGAAAACAGGAGGAGCTGAATTTGAGTCTTACCTCCAGAATCATGGAAGGGCAGAATGAAAGGGCAGATACAGAAAATACTCCGGAACTGTCCACTGAAATAGCCCTTAGACTATACCACTTCACGGTGCTTTTACAGTCCTCTGTAAGCGGTTTTACAGAGTCAGCCTATTGCCCCCAACAATCTGGGTCCTCGTTTCACCCACCTCTGAAGGATGGAAGGCTGAGTCAACCTTGAACCTGGTGAGATTCGATCTGCCAAATTGCAGTCAGCCGGCAGTCAGCAGAGGTAGCCTGCAGTACTGCATTCTAACCACTGCGTCACCACAGAATATCTGAAAAGCTATCCAGGGTCTTGATTACCTCACAACTCCCTTCCTTCCCAAAAATTAGAAACTTCTGCACTTCACCTGTTTGACTTTGCCTTCCACACTCTGGATGGCTTCTTTTGTCTTTTTCAGGGCCTGCTCAGCTGCCTTCACTTTGTTCTTGGCACTGTCCAGTGCTCCAGATGTTTCTGCCACCGTTTCCTGTACACCTTCTGCTTTTTTCCTGTGGAGAAGAAGCACAACAAAACAAAAGAACTTCATCACATTTCACCAAGGGTAACCGTTATTGCATATTAAGCTTTGGGGACGAAAGTATAGGTAGTCCACAGGTTACGACAGCCATCTGGAGTGGAATTTCTGTTGCTAAGCAATGCAGTTATAAACCACGATGATATGTAACCACATCATTTAGGCGATAGCAATCCCAACAGTCCCAGTTGCTATCATAACCAAAAACCATGCAGCTTGTTAAGAGAAAACAAACTACATGACCAGAGTCCTAGGCAAAGCCTTGATAGTACAGGGGTTTAGTGCACCCTGTTATTAACACAGCTGCCTGCAATTTCTGCTGGTTCGAATCTCTCCAAGGCTCAAGGTTGACTCAGCCTTCCATCCTTTCAAAGGTAGGTGAAATGAGGACCCAGTTTGTGGGGGCAATAAGCTGACTTTGTATAAATATACAAAAGGATGAAGGCTATTGCTTAACGCATTGTAAGCCGCCCTGAGTCTCCGGAGAAGGGCGGCATATAAATCAAATTAAAAAAAAAAAAAAAAGCAGGCTCGTGGGTGAGGAGCTACGGCTGAGTAGAACTGAATGTGGGTTGGCTGGTGAGGGGCTGGGGGAGGGCAGGAAGGCGCTCCTTGAATGCAGGGAGACCAGCGGGTACCACTAGAGAGCATGGGCAGGAAGGTGGGTACTACAGAGATATCTACAGGTAGTCCTCAACTTACAGCCGTTCAAAGTGGCAACATTTAGTGACCGTTCAAGGTTACCACGGCACTGAAAATGTGACTTATGACTCTTTTTCACAGTTACGACCTATGCAGCATCCCCACAATCATGTGATCAAAATTCTGATGCTCGGCAACTGGGATCGTTGCTGTGTCCCGAGGTCATGTGACCTTCTCACGAGCAAAGTCAGCGAGGAAGCCAGATTCACTTAACAACTGGGTTAGTAACTTATCAGCTGCGGTCCTTGAGTTTGATACCCCTGCAATATGCTAAGGTGAGGGCTGCATCCTCACAACATAGCGAATCACAGCACGGGTCCCGTGCTAACCTTTGAACTTCAGAAGGGGATAATAAAAGATGAGAGGGACCCATCCTACCCAAGGTCACATGCTCTCGTTGGCCCTTAAGCTTGGATCCCGACTAAATGACCTGATCCTGCAAAATATGTAACATTGTGATTTCCTTACCGAAAAATTGAATGAATAAAATGGGTTGGTTTTGTTCCTGCCAGAGACACTTACCTGGCCTGTTCTGCTTTCGTCAGCAAATCCCTAGCAAGGGTTAGGTTTTGCACTGTACAGTTCAGGATAACATCCACTCTGTTAAGCTGGCCAATTCTGTCCCAGATCTCCTTAATCAGACTGTCGATCTCACTTTGGCTGATGGGCTGGGGAATGTTCAGGACCTGTTGGGCCACCAGCTCAATGCTCTCTGGATCGGCACCTTCCTCTAGGGAGCAAAAGCACAGGCCTTTAATGTCCTCCTACCCTGCAAACTGTCCATCCAGCTTCCCAGTCACCAGCCTAGCCCCCTCCCCCAAAACCAATTATTACAATATGAACATTGTCAGGACACACTTCCATTACTAAGATCCTTATTCTCCTTCCTGCGTAGGGCAAGAATGGGTGGAAGCTTTACAGAGGGAGATCCAAACTCAAAATGAGGAATTTTTAGCCCCCACAAATCCTCATTAGCCTGACTAGGTGGCTCAGAGGCTAAGACAAGTGAGCTTGTCGATCAGAAAGGTTGGCAGTTTGGCGGTTCGAATCCCTAGTACTGGTCTCCTGCGTGAGCAGGGGGTTGGACTAGATGACCTCCAAGGTCCCTTCCAACTTTGTTACTGTTACTAATTTCTTGAGCGTGAGAGTCCCTAGAATCATGGGAGCTTCATCCCCGGAAGTTTTCAAGTAAAGGTTGGATAGCCATAAATCTGTAGATATTCTCAATCATCCAGGTGAGGGGTCTCCAACCTTGGCAACTTGAAAACTTGTGGACTTCAACTCCCAGAATTCCTCAGCCAGGCTGAGGAAGCTGGCTGAGGAATTCTGGGAGTTGAAATCCACGAGTCTTAAAGTTGCCAAGGTTGGAGACCCCTGATCCAGGTCATGGTTGTCCCAAAGGTGCTTTATCAGGAGGCAACTGGACTTTCTTGGGTTTTTTTCTTTTGAAAACATTTCACTTCTCATCCAAGAAGCTTCTTCAGCTCTGACAGGATAATGGGGAATGGAAGCAGAGATGGGTTTCAGCAGGTTCTAACCAGTTCTGGAGAACCAGTAGCGGAAATTTTGAGTAGTTCGGAGAACCGGTAGTAAAAATTCTGACTGGCCCCGCCCCCATCTATTCTCTGCCACCTGAGTCTCAGCTGATCAGGAGGAAATGGGGATTTTGCAGTAACCTTCCCCTGGAGTAGGGTGGGAATGGAGATTTTACAGTATCCTTCCCAAGCCATGCCCACCAAGCCACACCCACAGAACCGGTAGTAAAAAATTTGAAACCCACCACTGAATGGAAGGTTGGATAGCCATGTGTCTGGGGAGAGCATGAGGATTCCTGCTCTGGGCTGGGGATTAGATTAGAAGATCTCCAATATTTCTCCTAACCCTATGATTCTACGAAGGTGGGATTTACATTTTATTAAGGCAGCAGGAGAATACATTTACTTTTAGACATACTTTATTTCAGGTTTGGTGTGAGCAATGCTCTGGTACCTGCTAGGAAGTCTTTTATCTTCTGGATGAATTCTCTCAGCTTGGCTGTGGACTTCTCCACCTGATTCCGAGCTCCTTGAGCATTGTCCAAGATGTCCTGAGCATGATTCCTGGCATCCTGTGCCAGGTTCTGGACTTCTTGTACCTAGAATGGAAGCTTCAGCTTAGTATTTCTCAGGGGCATCTAGTAGGGGGATCAAAAAAATGATGCCGTGACCATGTAATGCAGGGGTGTGAAACTCAAGGCCCGCGGTTCAGATGCGGTCCACGGGGTGCTTAGATCTGGCCTGCAGAGCCATCCTGAAAACAGCCCTGGCACCTCTGCCAGCAAAACAGAGCTCACGAGGGCTGCGCATGGACCTCCTGAGCTCCATTTTTGCTGGCAGAGGGTTGCCGCCGCAGCCAAAAACAAAACTCGGGAGCCAATTTTTGTTGGCACCACGGGCGCCCCCGACCCGAATGATGTCAAGCTGGCCATGCCCACCCCATGAGGTCAAACACAACCCTGATGTGGCCCGCAATGAAATCTAGTTTGGCATCCCTGATGTAATGCATGTAGGGTGGGCTTTGTTTGAACAATGGTAAATACTATCTTGATTTTTTTTTCAATTCAACCTGTGCACTTTACTGTAGTGGGTTTTATTTATTTATTTATTTGATTTATATTTATTTATTTGATTTTATTTTTTTATTTTTTTTGGACACTTTTGTGACTTAACATTGGAACTGTTCACAACAGGAACAGTACCCTGACTTTTAAGGAAGAATGCTTATTTACAGGTAGTCCTCGACTTACAACAGTTCATTTAGTGACCATTCAAAGTTACAACAGGGCTGAAAAAAAGTGACCTGACCATTTTTCACAGTTGCAACCTTTGCAGCGCCCTCGGGGTCATGCGATCAAAATTCAGATGCTTGGCAATTGGTTCATACTTATGACCATTGGTGTGCCCCAAAATCACGTGAACAGGCTTTGCAACCTTTTGACAAGCAAAATCAATGGGGAAGCCAGATTCCCTTAACAACCATGTTATTAGCTCATCAATTGCAGCCATTCAGTTAAGAGTTGTGGCAAGAAAGGTCATAAAAGGGGGCAAAACTCACTTAACACACTTTTTTTTAAGCCATTCCTGGGGACAGGAGGAGTTAACCAGAAATCATTAATCAGCATGTGTGAATCAGCTGCTCAACACAATAAGTCAGAATACTTAGCAAATCAGGCTTAATATCGTCTGCAAAATAGTACCATTTAAAGGCACACATACGGTTATACATTACTGCATATTGTTTTTATAAGGCTTTTAGTTCCTTTCTTTCTTTTTTCTTTTTAAATAATAATCTGGTGTAAAAGTGTGTTAGAATCCGAGTCCAGGGGAGGACTAAAAATGTTGACTAGCCTTGAATCAGTTGATGGGGAGAAAGCTGCGGAAAGCAGGCCCTCCCATTGCTTCTGTAGTAGTTTCTGTTGTGAATGCAGAATCACCTCATGGCGATATGCGTGGCAAACAAATTTAATAAATAAATAAAATAAATTAGTCTGGCAAGATTCCTATCAATAGGCAAGTAGAAATAAGCACACCATTCTGATCAGCTCCCTAGGTCATCCTGGTTCCTTACACCTGACAAAAGCACATATGTACGTACATACATACATACATACATACATACATACATACATACATACCAGTGATAGGATCCTCCCTGTTTAACAACCAGTTCGGTGTTCGTGCAATTTGCGTGTGCTGGGCGTGCACTTTCAAGGAATCTTCACTTCCCAGTTTCTTTGGAGGAGTTACACAGCTGATTTGCGCAGCAATCTGCTCTACCGCGCGAATCAGCTGAGAAGATAAAGGTCTGAAAGTAGCACGGACGGGCGGGTGGGCCCATCTGAATGTCAAGGTGAACCGGTTCGCTCCCAGCTGATTGTCGGAGCTACCGGGTCTCCCGAACCAGTCCGAACCAGTAGAATGCCAACCCGATACATACATTAAATCAACTAAGAAATGTGATCTACAATTTAACAGCATCTCTTCACAGGATGCTTCCATACAGTTAGCCTGGCATTGTACCTTGTTAACAATGGTGACCAGCTGACTTGCTGTAGTCTCCAGCCGTTGTGAGAGATTCTGGGCAGAATGTAGGGCTTTGGTGGACACAGGAAGAGCTCCAGTACACTCAGGGCCTCCACAGTGCCTTTGGCCTGAACTGTCCTTACAGGAAGCTCCTCCACAAGGAGCGTCTTCACAGGCCTCTTCTCCAGAACCTCCGCAGATCTAGAACAAGACAACAAACCAAGATTATCCAGCGAAAAGAAATCTCCGGTGAACAGTGGACCTCATCAATAGACCAAGAATGAAAATGCTGGACTCAGGAACAAGGAGCAGGAAAGGGATATGAATTCAATGTGCATTTGACTGCAAAATTGTCTATTTTTGCTTGTTTGTTTAACCAATATGCATGAACCTAAATTTGGCATTTTTTTCCCAAATTCTGCAATGTAATTTCTATTAAAAATAACATATGAGGGAAAAATCTCAACAAAATACAAATTGCCATGCGTAAACATCTATTACATTAGGGAATGCGGTGGAATGTAATATGGATTCCCAGGGGCGAGGACTGCTTTCCAGAGGGCAAAGAGGAACAGAGCTTGGAAAGTTTGCTCAGCAGGAAGAGAGTTAAAACTAGCAGTTCTCAGAGTATAACTTATATGTAGCTGTAGCTATGTAGATAGTTGCTTTAGTCTGGCAAGATTCTGTCTATAGGTGAAGAACAATAAAGGAAACTACTCAGAAGCTTCTCCCTATGTCGTTCTTGGTTCTTGGGGCCTGACAGGGAATATTTTAAAAATTGTGTGTATTAGACACCATTGCAAAGAAAAATGTACATGATTGGAGATCGCATCAAAACCATACATGTTTAAGTGACCATTCTTATAGAAAAGTTCTCAAATTCAACCTAGTAAACCTGGCTGGCTTGCAAAAATCAGGAATTGGAAAAAAAACCCCAAACTTTTTAGAACTGGCAAACTTGCAGAACCAGAACTGGCACTTTGGTCCATCTGTAGTCTAACCAGCAGGCGGTTTGGGCAGGGCTACTATTTCTATCTCCGAGCAAACTCCTCTCAGCTTCTCCCACTGCTACTCCTTCCCTCTTACGGAACTTACTTTCTGGTTGATCCTGTTTAGGCTGAGGGCATCGACTTTTCGTTGGATATTATTCAGAGTCCTTTGGCGAGCAGCTGCCCTCTTGCCAAAATCATTTCCTCTTTGTCTCAACAGCTCAACAGTGACCTGCCGGGTATGTTTGGCTTGGACCACGGGACTTTGACGCCCTCGAACGGAGGCATTGGCCTGCCTCATAGCCTGTTCTGACTGCTGGAAGTACTCCACGATGCTACGGAAAGACTCTGCCGGCAGAGGAAAAACAGGGTTTAATCAAGAAAGGAACATGAGTTGTATGGATGCTCCTTTTACGTAACATGGCAACTACAATTAGAACAGAATAACAGAGTTAAAAGGGACCTTGGAGGTTTTCTAGTCCAACCCCCTGCTTAGGCAGGAAACCCTATATCACTTCCGAGAAATGGTTGTCCAATCTCTTCATAAAAACTTCCAGTGTTGGAGCATTCACAAGTTCTGGAGGCAAGTTGTTCCACTGATTCATTGTTCTAACTGTCAGGAAATTTCTCCTTAGTTCTAAGTTGCTTCTCTCCTTGATTAGTTTCCACCCATTGCTTCTTGTCCTACCCTCGGGTGCTTGGGGAAATTGTTCAACTCCTTCTTCTTTGTGGCAGCCCCTGAGATATTGGAACACTGCTATCATGTCTCCCCTAGTCCTTCTTTTCATCAGACTAGACATACCCAGTTCCAGCAATTGTTCTTTATATGTTTTAGCCTCCAGTCCCCTAATCATCTTTGTTGCTCTTCTCTGCACTCTTTCTAGAGTCTCGACATCTTTTTTACATCGTGGTGACCAAAACTGGGTTCCTTACCACTGAAGCTGCCGTTTACCATCTTTCCCAGCTGACTTCTAAGGTAGTTGACAGTCTGGTTCAGTTCGTCTACTTCTTCATTCAACGCATTGAGGTGGCCCCTCTGCTCTGTGACTTTCCATTCAGTGCTATCCAGGCACGAATCTGTATCTTGCAGGTAGTCCCACAGCTTATCCATGTCTGCCCTAAGAAAAGGAGGGTAACATAATGGCACAGGTCCCACTCCGCCATATGCTTTTTGGCCAAGACATTCCTTGCAATAAAGATAGGATATACAGGTGGTCCTCGACTTACGACAATAATAGAGCCCAAAATTTCTGTTGCTAAGTGAGACAGTTTTTAGGTGAGGTTTGCCCTCATTTTACGATCTTCCTTGCCCCAGTAATTACATGAATCATTGCAGTTGTTAAGTTTGCAACATGGTTATTAAGTGAATCTGTCTTCCCCATTGACATTGCTTGTCAGGAGGTTGCAAAAAAATGATCACCTGACCCTGGGATACTGCAACTGTCATAAGTAACGCTCTCTACATGGGGCTCCCCTTGGGGTGCACCTGGAGGCTCCAACTGGTGCAGAATGCGGCCGCGCGGGGGATTATGGGAGCGATGGAGCGCTCCCATGTGACTCCTCTCCTGCGCGAGCTGCATTGGCTTCCGGTGGACTTCCGGGTGCGCTTCAAGGTGTTGATGATCACCTTTAAAGCGCTCCATGGCTTAGGGCCGGGGTACTTATGGGACCGCCTTCTGCCACCAATTGCCTCCCACCGGCCAGTTCGCTCTCACAGAGAGGGCCTCCTCAGGGTGCCGTCAGCCAGACAATGTCGGCTGGCGACCCCCAGGGGGAGAGCCTTCTCTGTGATGGCGCCTACCCTCTGGAACAATCTACCCCCAGAGATACGAGTGATCCCAGACCTCCAGACTTTTCGTCGGGCCCTTAAAACCTATTTCTTTCAGTTAGCCGGGCTGGCCTGATTTTATATTGGTTTTTAAAATTGATACTGATTTTAATTGGAATGTTTTAAATTATGGGCCAAACTTTATTTAATTATTTTAAAACTATTTTAACTTTTGTGTACAAATGTTTTATTTTTGGCTGTTCACTGCCGTGAGTCCGAAAGGAGAAGGGCGGTATGGAAATTTAAATAATAATAAATAAATAAATAAATAAGTACTGTACATGCCAATTGCCAAGCATCCAACAGTTGTAAATGTGACAAATGGTCATAAGTGACTTTTTTCAGCGCTGTTGTACCTTTGAATGGTCACTAAATGAATGGCTCTAAGTCATGGACTAGCTGTAAATGAGACGCAGAGGCAAAATAATTCAGTGATCTGTATTCCCCTCATGGGGGATATCCTTCTGCTTTAAAAGAAAAACTTCAAAGTCAAATTCAGGAAGATTTGAAAAAAGAAAAACAAGGAAAGCCATAATTTAAGACACTCAATGGAAATTAGCCACACATAAACTATACAAACATGAATAGGACAGAGGACTTGCAGCAAGGGGTGGATATAAATGAAAATACAGAAAGAAAATAATTCAGTGATGCCTATCCCCATTATTCTCTTCCTCTCTTTTAAAGGTTTAGAACTTTAATTCAGGAAGACTTTTCAAAGGAAAGGATAGACATCTCTGTGGTTTTGAAAAAGTCATTCAAATAAACCCTAGAACCGTGATGGTGAACCTGTGGCACGTGTGCCACAGGTGGCACGTGGCGCCATATCTGTGGGCACGTGAGCGTTGCCCTAGCTCAGCTCCAGCATACATGCGTACACCAGCCAGCTGATTTTCAGGCCTTTCGGGCCTACCAGAAATCGGGAAATGGGCCGTTTCTGGCCGCCAGGAGGGTGAGGAAGGCCATTTTCGCTCTCCCCAGGCTCCTAGAAAGCCTCTGGAGCCTGGGGAGGGCAAAAAACAGGCCTACAGGGCCCACCGGGCCATCACATGCCAAAAGCAGGGGGAGCACGGGGGAGGTCGTATGTGCATGCATGGGGGGGCGGGGCACATTAAATTATGGGTGTGGGCACGCACACGCTTGACACCCCCACGCTGCCTCACTCTTTTGGCACGCAACGGCAAAAAGGTTAACCCTCACTGCCCTAGAACTATCATTATAAGTAAAGTTCCAAAATGGTATGAACTATATAATTTTCAAGACCCTGTGTGTACGTATTGTTGCTTCTGTGAGAGGTGCAGTCCAAAGTACAGGTAATCCTTGATGTTGGATATTTATCCTATGGTTGGGTAGGTAATATATAGAAAAACTATATTTTGTGACTTTAAATGATATAAGAAGAATGATTGGCTGTGCTATTATCAGGCAGCCGTAAAAGTAGACAGGAAGCCCCGGAGCTCCTGCTCCTGCTATTTGATGATTGATCTCCTGAAGAGGGACTGTGTGTGACTGAAGAGAACTGTAAGCAAACTATGTTTTGTGTTGGAGAGTGATTATTCGAAGACGTGTTATCATTGTTTTGAGTAGGGTTGCCAGGTCTGCTTCCAAAAAATAGCGGACAAGCCGGTGTGTGTGTGTGTGTGTGTTAAGTAGTAAAATTTTTTTTAAAAAAATTACAATTAAATTATATATTTTCTTACAAACATTTTAACACGTATTAAAATAATCACTTCAAAACTTTACTTAAAATTCAAAACATCAAATATATTATAATAATATGTAAAATATGAAATTACATTTTACTTTGCTGTCGTGTGTATTTTTTATTTGACTGCGCAGCTTTGATCAATTCTTTGTGTTTAAGGAATAATTCTTTAATTTCAGTACAACGTTGAGAAATATTAAAAAATATACAATCATAAAGCTTTTGAATAAAAAAAATGTCCACTATTTTGTGAAAAGAAATAGTGAACATAATGTGAAGAAAGTGGACTGTCCGCTCAAATAGTGGACACCTGGCAACCTTAGTTTTGAGAAACCAAGTTTGTGTTTTCACTAAGAGTAAAGAATGCTTTTTTTCACCGTTCAGAGTCTGTGAGTATCTGTGTGTTTAACCAGCAACGTATCTCTTTGCTGTCCGGTCTGTTGCCTACTATGCAGAGGGAAGTTTTACCCTTAACACTTGACTTATAACAGTTTGTTTAATGACCATTCAAACTTACAACAGCACTGGGAAAAAAAAGTGTCTAATGACGGTTTTTCATACCTACAACCGTTGCAGTATCTCTATTGTCACATGATCAAAATGCGGAAACTTAAGCAACTGACTCATACTTGGGCTCAATTGTGGTCATAAATCGAGGACTACCTGAACAGTGCCTCTTTCAACTACTGTCCACCAGGGGGCCATAGGCAACAGATAGAGAGAGTAAGGATTTACTTTGGGTCCCTTTCCCACCTTGCCTGGGCTTTGTTCACTAATCTGAGGTCACTTCCTTCTTCCTTGACACAATTGGGATTGGAATGTCAGTAGCTAAGGCAATCATTAAGTGAACTGCACCCAATTTTACGACCTTTTATGTCATGATCGTTAAGTGAATAATCACAGTCGTTAAGTGAATTAGATGGTCATTAAGTGAATCTGGCATTTGTAGTTTTTTTACCTAACATGATTTTTTTGGCCTAGAAGTCACTGTCAGAACAGACTTCTAGGCAAAAAATAGTAAAGTAATAGGAAGTGTAGGAAGTTAACACCCACCCCTTGCCTAGAAAAATGAAATATTCTAGGAAGTATTAAAAGGGCAGAATATTACACCTCCCTAGATGAGAAATGGAGAAACATGTTTTTTAGGCAGGAAGCAGACTCACTCTTAATAGCTCTCACGAGATCCAACAAAGGTAGGATTAGCCCTCAGCCATAATAGGAATTGCCCCAAACCCTCTTCATTACATCATCACCCAGCAAGATTCAACCAGGCCTGGGACTCAAAAGACAACCTACAAAGTTACCCCTGCATGGCCCCATGGGAGTCTAACAACCAATCAGAATGCAAGCTCAAATTCAAAGCCCAACAGGGGGTATAAATATATGCCTCTCTCCACCACATGTGATTTTTTTGTTTTTTGCCCAGGACCCAAAAACCCCATGTGGTCCTATCCACCATTAAACCAACTTTCCAAGTAGTCTCCATGTTTCCAGTGTTTTTCTCCCTACTTGGAACTGAACCCAGATGGACATTTCTTCCAACAATTATAACGCTTAAGATCATTTTAGTGAATTCTAGGCAAAGTCTGCAGCTTTAGAACTGTACAGAGAATTGACGGTAACTGACTGAGAATTGACTTATGATGGTCTTATGTATTACTTCAACATCATCCATCTCCTCCCACTTATGACCGTATGACTGTAATTTTGTTGCTGGCATCCTTATGATTTATATTGATATTGTTTCCTGATTGCTTATTTGTACCCTATGACTATCATTAAGTGTTGTACCTTATGATTCTTGATAAATGTATCTGTTCTTTTATGTACACCGAGAGCGTATGCACCAAGACAAATTCCTTGTGTGTCCAATCACACTTGGCCAATAAAAAATTCTATTCTATTCTATTCTATTCTATTCTATTCTATTCTATTCTATTCTATTCTATTCTACTCTACTCTACTCTACTCTATTCTATTCTACTTTCAGCAGCTGATGATGATAATGATCATCATCATCAAAAAGCAGAGTGTGTGTCATGCACAGAAAACAAACAAGAGACCATATCTCCGTTTCTCCTACCTGTTCTCCCCACCTCCTGCCTATTGGCATACCTATTTCTCCTACCTTGTATCTGCTAGGAGGTTGTTGAGCTGCTGCAGCACAGAACCACTCAGACTCTTTCCATCCATCAGAAGCTGCTCCACCCAAGCCAAGCTGCTCTCCAGGCTGCGCAGACGGCTGTTGCTGGCTTCAGGTATTGGGCCGCCTTCCTTCAGGGCCCGCACTCTGTCCTGCAGCCTTTGCAGCTGCTCATTGAACTGGTTTAGCACGAGATCCCACTGGCCAAAGCACTTATGGCAGGGAGAACAGTGGGGAAAATTCTTCTGGAAACCACGTTGGCACTGGTTACAGTTTCTCCCCGTAAAGCCGCCGCGGCATAAACAATGTCCAGTGAGACGGTCACACTGCGGACTCTCAGAGCCGATAGGGTCACATTTACAAGCTGCAGAGGGTAAAGACAGAGGTCATATCCAAGAAAAGTTAATAAGCTAATAAGAGAGAGAGACAGAGAAAGAAAGAAAGGGAAAGAAAAATTAAGGAAGGAAGGAAGGAAATAAGAAAAGAAAGGAAGGAAGGAAGGGTCATCGTATATAATTGTTAATATTATTTTTTTATATTTTGGATCCACTACTAAATTATAGGGACGCGGTGGCTCAGTGAGACACTGAGCTTGTCGAGCGAAAGGTCGGTAGTTCAGCGGTTCGAATCCCTACTGCCGTGTAACAGCGTAACAGCGTGAGCTCCCATTATTTGTCCCAGCTTCTGCCCAACCTGGCAGTTCGAAATCACATAAAAAATGCAAGTAGAAAAATAGGGACCACCTTTGGTGGGAAGGTAACAGCGTTCCGTGCGCCTTTGGCGTTTAGTCATGCCGGCCCCATGACCACGGAGACGTCTTCGGACAGCCCTGTTTCTTCGGCTTTGAAACAGAGATGAGCACACTGCCCCCTAGAGTCAGGAATGATTAGCACATATGTGCGAGGGGAACCTTTACCTTTACTAAATTATAGAATAGGTTTGATAGGAGATGGAGGTTAGAGCAAGATACCAATTTGGTATCTTCCCCAAGTGTGCAGCTTCAATTTTTTAAAAAAAATTGTGAATGCAACATTTAAGATCAATGTTTATTTAATATAAATAAATAACACAATAAAGAAAATCAAGCACGGATACCAAAATGTGGGGGCATAAACAAGCAACCTGAAATGTCATAAAACTAATATATTCTGCTCCCTCATTATAAGCCTACCATTGTATGTGACATTTCACATTTTCATTTGTATGGAGATAGTTCCATTTTCTAGCTTTGATTAGAATTTAAGAGTTTTTGATTCTAATGAGAATGATGGCAGGAGACATCTAATATGCCAAATTGGGGAAAGCTGGTTTACAATCTGGTACAATTCTGAACTTATTTCCCTGAGAACAACCTCCCAAACGGGTGAAATGCTCCCGGTTCGGACCAGATCCCCAATCCTGTAGCAATGATGGCGGGTGGTTCGGAGAACCGGTAGCGAAAATCCCTGCCCATCCCACCATGCCCAGCTGAGCTGCACGATCATCAGAGGCTTTTTTTTTTTTTTACTTTTAAAAGCATTTTTTTCTTCGGCCGAAGAGATTGTAGAAAAATGTTTTTAAAAAGCTCTGACGAACTCAGCTGAGTTGCCTGATCGTCAGAGCCTTTTTTTTTCTTTTAAAAGCAAAAAAAAAAAAAAATGCTTTTAAAAGAAAACAAAAGCCTCTGGCGATCAGGCAACTCAGCTGGGATCATCAGAGCCTTTTAAAAACATTTTTTCTACAATCTCTTCGGCCGAAGGAGTTGTAGAAAAAATGCTTTTAAAAGTTAAAAAAAAAAAAAAAGTTGGCCACGCCCACCCAGTCACATTACTCATCACCACCACCAAGCCATGCCCACAGAACCAGTAGTAACAAATTTTACATTTCACCACTGCTCCCAAACATCCAACTCTTAAACTGATAGGGTTTTCAATCTGCTGTTTTGTGTGCGCATTGTACTGTTGGTAGAAAGTGCCTGATTACATTTGATGCTCATATTTACCTAAGCACTGATCTTCAGGGTCGCCCCAGTGGTTTTCTTGGCAATGAGAACAAACGCGGCCTCCAAAACCTGGCTGGCAGTGGCACTGCCCTGTAAACTGAGTAAAAATAAAAACGGGGGGGAGGGGGAAGCAATTTAGAATGAGGGCAGTGATATAGCAGAAGCCCCAAAGTCAGCGGGCCTGTTTTAGCACCTCTCATTTGGGGTTAACTTTCCAAAGTCTTAGTCCTCACCATGTTGCAGTCTGCGCGCAACGAATGGGTCGGATCACAGTTACATGGCTGGCAGCCTAAGTCGCTGCCGAAACCCCAGAAGTTCTGGGCACATCTGTCGCAGTTCTTTTCCACCACGTTGGCACGGCAGGGGCAATGGCCTGTAGTTTGATCGCAATGGCAGATGCCTTCGGAGCAGTGGGTGGGCAAAGTGCCCTGTTCATTACAAGTGCAGCCTGGGAGAAAAAGTAAAGGATTAGCATCAGTAAAGTTACAACTTCCCTGCCTGTCTGGCTCACAGCTTTTCCTGCCAAGAATTTCTCTGGAATCCACAAACAGAATTTCTGTTTCACCCACCTGTGGGATCTGGTGTGATTCACGAGACGGCAGAATGTGTAGCATTTAAGAATTTCAGAAGGAATACATAAGCATATATTGATTTTTGCTTCAGGTGCAGTTGTAAGAATCACATAGGATCTTTCACTGAAGTCTTTTTTTAGAGGTCTCATTTTCCACCACCCCCTGAATCTAGTTTGGGAACAGCTCCCAAACACCATTTTGCCAGTGTGCAGCTGTGCCAAGATATTTGGGTTAATACACACATCCATTGATATCCCGGCCCAGAAGATTTTTGAGGCTTCTCTGGATTGATTAAGCTATTAGCTGTTCAGGAGGAATGTTTCATACATGACCAGGCAAATATACATGCACTAATTCAGATGGATAAATGCGCAGACCGTATATGTGATTTTGGGAGGAAGGAGAGAGAAGAGCTGTTTGAAGGAGTGGGAAAGCACTGGGATCTTCTGGAGTTGTTGGGAGACGGGAGCAGAGAAAATAAGCCCTGATTAGCTGCCCTACTTCTAAACCAGTTTACTTCGTTTTCTAGGAATCCAGCTGAAATTAGTGGAAAATACAAAATATTGGGTGAAGTTGAAAGAAAGCTGGGATGCGAATCAACATGGGGAAAAGGGGCCAATATTGACTCAGATACAGAAACTACATGAAAGAAGGCTCCACATTTTCTCCCACTGATACCAGTGTAAATAGGCTCCAGTCCCAATGATTGTTCACAGCATTACTGGTGTGAATGAGAATTGAAATGTCGGTCAGAAACCAGGAGGACAAAAATGTGATTTTTGAATATAAATTCAAACAAAGACAGGACAACCATTTGACCAAGATGGTGTAAGGTCTCCTGCCTTGAGCAAGGGATTGGATTGCAGCTGGCACTCGAGTCGGACAATGAGGCGGCTGGAGAAGATGTGGTGCCAGAGGTGGGGATTCAGCCAGGGCCTTCAGAACCTCCAGAAGCTCCCTTAAATGAAGAGGATGAAGAGGAGGAGCCAGGAGTGGCAGGAATGGCTCCTCAGGAGGAGGTCTCCTTGAGAGTAAGGCTTGGGGCTAATTGGCCACTCCCTTAGCCTATTTAAGGAGGAATGCCGACTGAAGCAATTTGCAGGGAACAACTTAGTTTACATACCTTCGTGTCTTGTCTTGCTTATCTTATCAGCTTCCTGCAAATTGCTTCTGGGCATTCTGCCAACCATAGTAAGTTTTCAGTTATTATTTTTTGAATTCTTGGGGGCTGTTAATGCAATTAATTAACAGCCGTTGTTGTAAAAGACTGGTTTATTCAGTAAATTAAGGTTTGAACAGACTTTGTGTGTGCTGCATTCTTTGGTGTCCGTAGCTGGGGCAGAACAATCCCCAATCCCCGGGCCGCAGCCCACTACCGATCTATGGCCTGTTTCAAATTGGGTTACGCAAGCAATGGATAGGCATGCACTCACAAAGCTCCAATCGCGCGAGTGGCAGGCAAGCGCACATGTGCGAAG
Organism: Pantherophis guttatus; assembly: GCF_059756535.1. Classification (NCBI taxonomy): domain Eukaryota; kingdom Metazoa; phylum Chordata; class Lepidosauria; order Squamata; family Colubridae; genus Pantherophis; species Pantherophis guttatus. The sequence goes on from NC_142064.1 coordinate 249,257,883, forward strand.
CTCCGCTTGTGTGAGTGGAGGGTGCTTGCGCTCACGTGCAAAGCTCCACTTGCACGAATGGAGCTTTGCATACGAGCCTAAGCATCCTCCACTCATTTGAGTGGAGCTTCGCGGGCAAGTGCCCACCGCTTGCACACGAAGCTGCATTCATGTGAGCAGAGGGCACGTGCACCTGCCACTCACAGCCCCTCCCCCGCTGCACCGAGCCAAGCTGGGGACCGCTGTTCTATATTCTCTCAACCCAATCTACTTTATCAGATTGCCGCTGGGAGGATGAAATAATTCCCCCACGCACCATACTGAGCTTCCAGAAGAAAAGAAAGAGAGAAAGGGAGAGAAAGGGAGACATGATAGCAGTGTTCCAATATCTCAGGGGCTGCCACAAAGAAGAGGGAGTCAAACTGTTCTCCAAAGCACCTGAGGGTAGGACAAGAAGCAATGGGTGGAAACTAATCAAGGAGAGAAGCAACTTAGAACTAAGGAGAAATTTCCTGACAGTTAGAACAATTAATCAGTGGAACAAGTTGCCTGCAGAAGTTGTGCATGCTCCAACACTAGAAATTTTTAAGAAGACGTTGGATAACCATTTGTCTGAAGTGGTGTAGGGTTTCCTGCCTGGGCAGGGGGTTGGAATAGAAGACTTCCAAGGCCCCTTCCAACTCTGTTATTCTATTCTATTCTAAATGAAATGAAATAAAAACTTATCATAATCTCAGAACTTCAAGGAGACCACCCAAAAGCCTCTTCTCATTCCCCCATGAATTTCTGCCTATCATTCAAGCTGGCTCAATCAAGAGCTCTGGTGGCGCAGTGGTTAGAATGTAGTACCAGTTTTGCAGGTACTAAAGTCTGCCGACTTCAGGAGTTCAATCCTGACTGGCTCAAGGTTGACTCAGCCTCCCATCCTTGTGAGGTGGGTAAAATGTGGACCCAGATTGTTGGGGGAAATATGCTGACTCTGTAAACCGCTTAGAGAGGGCTGTAAAAGCACTGTGAAGCGGTATATAAATCCGAATGCTATTGCTATTTCACTCACGTCGGCAGCTCCGTTGAAAGGCATTGCCGTAGTAGCCAGGCTGACATTCGGCACAGTGGGGTCCACCAGTGTTGTAAAGGCAATGTAGACACTGACCAGTATGTGGGTCACAGGCCTCGGGGTCACTGGGGTCAATGTTATTGTTACACTGACAAGGGCGGCAGGCACCACCTTCCTGCCCAGGGCTTCCAAAATAGCCAGGGGAACAGCGATCACATCGTGGCCCTGCCAGAAAAAGAGCAAGTTATCCATGAGATTTTTTTTTTTTTAAATGGAACTTTCTCCTTCCTCTTCCTTCCGCTACTTTACAATCAGCCAATACTACTGAATTTCTGAGAAATTGGGAGAAGGGATTGGGTTGAAGTTGGTGGAGGAAATTTGGATTCATAGGATTTCTGGTGTCCAAAGTCAGATATTGGATAACCATTTGTCTGAAGTGGTGTAGGGTTTCCTGCCTAAGCAGGGGGTTGGACTAGAAGACCTCCAAGGCCCCTTCCAACTCTGTTATTCTGTAAATAATTACATTCACTGTCCCAGTTGGGTATGTACCAGAGGTGCTATTCAGCAGGTTCTGACCAGTTCTGGAGAACCGGTAGTGGAAATTTTGAGTAGTTCGGAGAACCGGTAAATACTACCTCTGACTGGCCCTGTCCCCATCTATTCTCTGCCTCCCGAGTCCCAGCTGATCAGGAAGAAATGGGGATTTTGCAGTATCCTTCCCCTGGAATGGGAAGGGAATGGAGATTTTACAGTATCCTTCCACTGGAGTGCGGAGGGAATGGAGATTTTATAGTATCCTTCTCCTGGAGTGGGGGGGAATGGAGATTTTACAGTATACTTCCCCTGCCACGCCCACCAAGCCATGCCCACAGAACCGGTAGTAAAAAAATTTGAATTCCACCATTGGTGTGTACTGTATGTCTGTATGTGCATGGAAGGGAGGGAAAATTAGCAGGAGATAAATCAAGTGATTGCAAATCTTAAGACTGCACAATCCTGCTCCCTGCATCGGTCTGCAAAAGACATGGGAGTGGGGGTCTCAAGTATCTTCTGACTGTATTCTTTTGGTGAGTCACATGTTGGGCAGGCCAACTTAGCATAACTGTGGCAAGAGTCCGATAATGCTTCAAAGGGATACTGGAGAAGGTGGCCTTGCAAAGGATGGAACATCACAGAATTCTGAAACTTAAATTATTGCAGCAATCATACACCTTCCTTGACCCAGGATACAGGTAGTCCTCGACTTGCAACCATAATTGAGTCTGTTAATTACAGATATAAGTCATGGTAGCTGTTAGGAACCTGATTTTATGACCTCTTTTGCAATGATTGTTAAGCGAATGCCATAGTTGTTAAACAAATTCCGGTTCTCCAATGGGCTTTTTTTTTGTTGCCAGAAATAAATGCCCAAGACAGCAAAAAAACCTACAGAAAATTAGAGTCATGTGATCACGGGACATCACAAATGGCCGTAAACACAAGTCAGTTATGAAATGTGATCACATGACTGTTGGAACTTTGAAATGGGATCATAAGTAGCTGTGGAGGTCTGCTTTAACTCTGAACTGTCACTAAGCAACTGGTCGTTAAGTGAGAATTACCTGTATACCTTACCTGTGTAGCCAGGAGCACACAAGCAAACGATCTGATTTGTGTCTCTGTCAGCCTGGCACGAAATGCCGTGATAGTGCCGAGAACCTGGATATCCAGGACAGGGACACGGCCGACACTGTTGCCCTGATCCCAGGACTGGGTCTCCATAGTATCCATCCAGGCACCTGCAAGTGAAGCAAAAGTCCAAGAAATGATCAGCATCTGAAATTATCACGACCTTTTCAAGGTTATTTTTCACAAATTACCATATTTTTCAGAGTATAAGATGCACTTTTTCCCCCCTAAAAGGGGGTGAAAATTTAGGTGTGTCTTATACACCAAATGTAGCCCCATCCACCCACTGGCCCTCACCCTTTGGCCTCTGCCTCGCAGCAGTTACCCCCTTGCAAGCAAATAGCAAGAAAAAACAGCTCCTTTCAGCTTCAGCACAGCCTAATTAGCACAAGTTGATTGGATCGGCTTCCCGACTCTCAGCTGATTTGCTCTCAGCTGTTTTGCAAGGCTCTGCTGCTTGCTGCAAAGAGGTAAATTGCTGGAGCAGATTTTTTTTTCCCTTGTGCTAATCAAGGTATGCTGAAAACGAAAATGAAAGTAAAGCAGGCTGTCTGCTGTTTGCTGCAAAGGCAAAATTGCTCAGAGGCAGAGGCAGATTTCTTTTTCTTCTTTTCCTCACCAAAAAAGGTAAGTGTGTCTTATACTCCGGTGCGTCTTATACTCTGAAAAATATGGTAGTATTGTCCAGAATGGGCACTTAAATCGATATTATATCAAACCTGCTGCAGCAGATTCTGTGAAGCACTACCAACATTATAATGTCCAATGAAGAAGATGGTCTTATCAAATACAGGTAGTCCTCAACTTACAACAGTTCATTTAGTGTCCGTTCAAAGTTATAACGACACTGAAAAAAGTGACATGACTGTTTTTCACAATTACAACCTTTGTAGCATTTTATTTATTTATTTTATTTTATTTATTTATTTATTTTGTCAAGTACGTATTAAATAATATATATAAGCATGAATTGAATACATAAAATGAATATAATTAAAAGGAACATTAGGACAGGGATGGTAGGCATGCTGGTGGTTTTATGCAAGCCCCTTACAGACCTCTTAGGAAAGGGGTGAGGTCAACAGTAGCCAATCTAAGGTTAAGCATCCCCATTTTGATCATGCGATCTAAAATCAGATTCTTGGCAAGTGTCACTTCAGGTCTGAAATAGATGCTCTATTGCTACTTGATGGACATTAATTACTGGATTCCAGCCCTGAGTAAGGGTTAGACTGGATGACCTATAAGTGTCTTTTAATTCATAATTTCTATAACTCTACAAGTTAATATTGCACTCTACAGCACCCTCCAACATATTCCTTCTTAACATTTCCCTCCTCAAACTCATAGGTAACCTACTTTCTGCTAAACTTTCTATGCCAGCAATTGTTTATTTAGTTACGCAATTTATCTATCATCTCCTTATTGACCGGTTCATAGATGTCACACAGGTTCTTCCTAAAATAACTCTGCAAGCTCAGCTCAGCTCTTCCCCTGAAGATTGGTATCTACGGAGTAAGAATAATGCCATTCTTAGGGGAGAATAAATGAAAGGCTCTTTTAGATTGCTTCGAGGCTGAGAACAAGATGGGGGAAGAATACCACTTGTATCTTTGATCATTAATCCTTTCCAGCATAAATAGATACATCTCTCAAAACATTTTATTCATTGAAAATGCTTAATCAATAGTTCTCAGCGCAACATTTCTACCATGGCTTAATGAAGTGGGTGGGGCCTTACTCTTAACTTTCCATTGGTCTGCCATACTCACCTTTCACAATGGCGGCCTGCTGTATAATCTCGGCATTCTTGACAGGCTCCGGTGTGTGAATCACATTTCTCTGCGTGCCCGTTACAGTGACAAGGACGGCAGTGAGGGAAGCCCCACTGGTCTAGTGGACACTGTTCACACTGGCGTCCCACGATACCCTGCTGGCATCGGCATTGCCCACTGACTGAGTCACAGATTTTGGAGACCGAGCCCTCAGGGGAACAAGCACAGGCTGTGAAAACAAAAACTCAGGGATCAACAAACATGGAGACCTTGATAGATAGAATTTAGGATAATTGGGAAATTGTGTTAAAGAGCATTATTTGAACTAAGAACTATGTTTAAATGTTAAATTGCTATATTTCTAAAATTAAAAAGATAAAGATTTAAATTTGATAAAGTAATAATGGAATAAAGACTTAATGAGCCTAATGAAACATAAATATGTTTGAATTGTATTATCAATAGTGAGGATCTAGGGTAAGAATGGTTGCATTATGAGTTATTAATTGAATTAAGACTTAAGGTGGGTTAATAGAAGGGTTATTGTTTTGATTAAGTAAATATGTGTTGATTTTTTTTCTAAGATGGTATTAGTTGTATATGTGATCTAAGATTTAGAAATAAGTGCTATGGCAAAATAGAATAGATAAAATTTTGTTAAAGATTTTGTTAAAAACTGAACAAAGTGATGACTGGATCAAAGCTCTGTTCCGAAAGGATGTAATCTGTATGTTTGGAAAAAAATAAAAAAACTTTTTGCAAAACAAACAAACAAACATGGAGACCTTATTCTGATGGTGGGTCAGGAAGGCTTATTCAAGGGTGTCCATTGAATGAGAACGGAATTGCAGGGATGGAAGTAATTTGTGTCATTACAGGCAGTCCTCGGCTTACAACCGCAATTGAGCCCAAAATGTCTGTTTCTAAAGCAAGACAGCTGTTAAGTGAGTTTTGCCCCATTTTACGACCTTTCTTGCTGCAAGGGTTAAAATGATCACTGCTGTTGTTAAGTTAGTAACACAGTTGTAAAAGGAATCCGGCATCCCCATCAGCTTTGCTTGTCCAAAGATCACAAAAGATTACCACCTCTTGTTAGATACAGAACAGCAACCTGGGGAAAAAGCAACTGTCATAAATATGAATCAGTTGCCATGTGGCCAAATTTTGATCACGTGACCATGGGGATGCTGCAATGGTCGCAAATGTGAATTGGTCGTAAGTCCAATTGGTCGATAGATTGGGGTGTCACTGAGTTATCTGTTAGGCTATCTATTCTGCTGAACAGATGGAGAATAGATTTGTCCCAGTGGAGGCACAAGTTTCCTGATGCAGCTATTATGCCCATCTCACCTCTGGCACAAAACACTTTTTGGTTTTTTTTGTTACCTACAGTATAGCAAAGGCAAATAGAACATCTCCTTCGAGGTGACCTCAGCTCCTGGTAAGAGCATAGTGATGACCATGAGGTTTTCCTGGTCACAACAGAGAAGTGATTTGCTAGTCTGTTGTCTTTTCAGAGATGCTGTTTTTTTCCTGCATCTCAAACTCTAAATGCTGCTGTAATAAAAATTTTCAATGCAGCCTTTGAATTACTGTTGTGTGGATAAGGAGGAAAGACTAGATAATATAATCTCATGTGGCCCAGGTTCGGTTCAAATGTAATCACTGTTGGATATTTAAGTATTTTCTATCATTATTTTGGTTTTCGTTTAGTTGAGTACTGCATTTGTTCCAGGGGTGGGTTCTACTTACCTTTACTAACGGTTCGCAATGGAATCGCGCTTCTGTGCATGTGCAGATTGCCTATGATGACATCTTGGGTGGGTGAGCGGAGCCTCCCGCCGGTTTTAATACCGGTTCTTGTGAACTGGTCCAAAGCGGGGGCAACCCACCACTGATTTGTTCCCCCAACGTTTGGGCTTTTTAAAAAAGTAGCTTAATATATCATTACATTTTTTTCTACACCAAATTTATTTTTCGTGTGTGTGTGTGTGTGTGTAAAATATTAGGTATCTTAAACTATGTAGTTTAATTATAAAACAATAACATATTTGATTATATTCTTACTTAGTTTATACTATATATAATCTATCATCTCTCTCCCATCTCTCTATTATCTCTCTTTAATCCTAATCCTAATCCTAATCTAAATCGAAACTGACATCGCTTGTGCCACAATATGAACAAAGAGTACCTTTCTTTCAACCAGCTGTTGCATACCTCTCTGACTTAGGATGCTGGTTGTTATTGTGCTTGTGTGTTTCCTTCCAAGCATACACTTTGGAAAAAGATAAAAATGAATTAGCTACTCACAACTGCAGCCGTAAGGTCCAAATCCGTAAGTGCCTGGGATACACCGGTCACATTGCCGACCCATAACGTTGGGTTTACACTGGCACTGTCCTCCCAGTTTATGGCAGACGCTGCTGGTGGAACCCTGGAGGTCACACTGGCAGGCTTAGGAGGGATAAAAAAACAGCAATGTAAGAATTAGGGTTACAGGTGGAACACAAAAGACATTCTGCAATCAACTAAGATTGGACAGATCTTGGATTTTTGGGTCACAAGATGAAGGATGTGAGAGAATGCCTCCCTGGAACACCGAATAAAACTTCTCCCTCTAGAGCTGACTCAGAAGGCAAGAAGTGTTAGGGACATGCCTGCTTATGTTATGCAGTAGATTATGCAGCAGAACTCCAAAAAGCTATTGGAGATAATGAAATAATCAAGGAATTAAGACATAGTTTTCAGCAGTAATCAGGCTACTGCATTCCTGATATTCTCAGCATTTGCTTTATTAGCTTGAAAACTTTAAAGGTTTCTAGACTTCATGATTGTAGATTTTAAGACATCTCAGCCACTGGTCTGGAAATAATGTTTTCTGACTGCGGAATTCAGAAACAATCATTCACAGCAAAATTCCCTTTCTTATACTTCTCTCGTAATGCCTCCTTAGGCGTTTTAGTCACCACCCTATAAAAAAGAGGTTGAGACTCTAGAAAGTTTGTTTTTAATTTTTATATGTATGTATTTGATCTTGGCTGTTCACCGCCCTGAGTCCTTCGGGAGAAGGGCGGTATATAAATATAATAAATAAATAAATAAATAAGTGCAGAGAAGAGCAACCAGGATGATTAGGGGCCTGGAGGCTAAAACATACAATGAACGGTTGCAGGAACTGGGCATGACTAGTCTAGTGAAGAGAAGGACCAGGGGAGACATGATAGCAGTGTTCCAATGTTAGAGGGGCTGTCACAGAAAGGAGGGGACAATCTATTTTCCAAAGCATCCGAAGGCCAGACAAAGAATGGATAGAAACTGATCAAGGAGAGATCCAACCTAGAAATAAGGAGAAATTTCCTGACACTGAGAACAATCAACCAATGGAACAGCTTGCCTTCAGAAGTTGTGGTAGCTTTATCACTGGAAGCTTATAAGAAGAGACTGGACAGCCATTTGTCAGAAATGACATAAGGTCTCCTCCTTAATCAGGAGATTGGACTAGATGACCTACAAGATCCCTTCTAACTCTCTTATTCTGTATTCTTATGTACAAATGGAGCTCACCAGGGGTGGGCTGCTGGGGGTTCGCAGGGGTTTGGGAGAACCTCTAGCTAAGATTATGTGCAGTTTGCAGAACCCCCAAATCCCATTCCTGGCTGGTTCCATCCACCCCACCCCACCCTGCCCAGGAGTCCCCATATGGCCCATTTTGGATGCAGGTAAGGGCAGGGCGGGCACAGAGGCTCGGGGAGGGCAAAAAACAGGAAGTTTGGGAAGGCTGGAAATGGGCCTGTTTCTGGCCTCTAGAGGGCCTCCGGAGCCTGGGGAGGCCGTTTTCGCCCTCCCGGAGGCTCGAGAAAAGCCTCTGGAACCCGGGGAGAGCAAAAATGACACACACACCCCGTGGTGCAGGAGGCTGACTAGGCCACGCCCACCATGGCCACGCCGACCCAGCAACTGGGCAGAGAACTCTTTGCTAAAATTTTTGAAGCCTACCCTGAGGAAACTTCCAGCCTTCAGACCAAAACTTGCTGATTATAGGAAATATTTTGCTACATTTGTCCCCATTTAATTTTCAGACACTGGGCTCTATCCTTGCCCATAGCATTATAACACCAATTTCAAGAAGATCAAAGCCGGAATTCCCACCATTGGTCCATACATGTTTGTTGACGATTCTTAGAATTCAACATCCTTGGAGAATGAGATACTAGCCCTCTCCTACCTGGGGGTGGGTGGGGGGGGCATTCTTTCACTTACGCAGAGCCCCGTCGTGGATTATGGCAGAAATGCTGCAGAGCAGGTGGGCACAGGTCTCAGGCAGGTCAGGCATGGTGGCCATGCGAAATAATTCCAGGCATGTGTAGTGTTCCAGGGCCTCCCGGCGCTCCACAGAAGCTGGATCATCACCATGGAGACCAGGTAGTTCTGTCACGTGGGGTAAAAGAACCAGCTGTGGGATAAAGGGGGGGAGGAATCTTAGAGCGGGGGGGAACACTAATGGAAGGAAAGATACATGTCCCAGGATAATGTTGCAGGATCCAATCTGGGTCCATCACTGGCACCAGAGGTTTAGTCTTCCGAGCTTTCGTGCTCGTGCTGGAGCCCATCCTCAGGGAACTTCTTTCTCACCAGTTCCCTGAGGATGTGCTCCAGCATGAGCCTGAAAGCTCAGAAGACTGAATCTCTGGTGCCAGTGACTGAGCCAGACTGGATCCTGTGAAAAAAAACATTGTCAAATATCTCTCACTCTCTAACACCTCCCCCCCCCCATCTATCTACCTCATTTACCTCTCACTCAATCTTTCCATTCACAAAATGCTCAGGTAGCTTGACACATTAACACATTACAGGTATTCCTTAGCTTACAACCATTCGTTTAATGACCGCTCAAATTTACAATGGCCCTGGAAAAGGTGAGTGATGATCGTTTTTCACACTTATAGTGTCCCCATGGTCACGTGTTCAAAATTTGGATGCTTGGCAACTGGTTCGGAATCATGCTGGTTATAATAGGCCCAGAGTCAAGGGATTACCTTTTGTGATCTTCTGACAAGCAAAATCAATGGGGAAGGCAGAGTCACTTAACAACCATGTTACTAAACTTAAGAACTGCAGTGATTCCCTTAACAATTGTGGCAAGAAAGGCCACAAAATGGGTCAGATCTCAGTTAAGCGTTTTGCTTAGCAGCAGAAATGTTGCGCTCAATTGTAAGATCGTATATCAAGGACTGTCTCTTCACCAGACCATAATTTGTTTACTAGTAGCTTCTGGATTAAAACATCCCAGGGGTGGGTTCTAAAATTTTTTACCACTGGTTCTGTGGGCGTGGCTTATTTTGTGGGCGTTGCTTGATGGTCATGTGACAATTATTTAGGATTTAGCAGAGGTACTGGTTTACCAGGCTTTTAACTGCTTGCAGAACTGTACCGATCTACCCATTTATTTTTGCAGGCACCGGTCTACTCATTTGTTTTCTTTTAACACTGATCAGCTGTAGGGCGGCCCTTTGAAGCCCCGCGGCAAGAGTTTAAACAGTTTTTTTTTTCCCTCTAGCCATCAGCTGGGACTCAGGAGGCAGCAATAGATTGGGGGTGGGGCCAAATAAAAGGTAAGAATAATGTTCTCACCGAGTCTACCAGGATGAAAGCTCCAGGATGGCGTTGTGCCACGCCTGCTCGCTGGAACCGCACGATGATCTTGTAATGGTTTCTGGGCTCAAAGCAGAAGGGCCTTGGCAGAAGCAAGTATCTGGGGAGCAACGATAAGCAAAGATCTTGTCAGGAAAAAACACATTACGTGAATGACAGTAGAGACAGATGCCGGCAGGATGAAGAGCTCAGTTCATAAATCAAGAAGGTTATGATAGTAAGCTTGGGGAATGGATACCTGCACTTGCCAGATCTGAAGATCAAAGGCAATTATGTTGAGAAGAAAGACGTAGGGCCAGATCACCTATAAGCCCATCTGCTGAGCCAAACTATTAAGCATCTTGTTAGAAAGAAGGAGATGTCCCATAACCCAGCGGTAATCTTCGGACTGCAGTGGTGGGCTCCAAATTTTTTAACAATGGGTTTCCTGCCATAATGACTGGCTGGGCGGGCGTGGCCAACTCTACATCACTTGTGTGGGTGGTTCCCGTATGGGAGAGGCAGGGTTGGGGAGGGAATCTAGGTGTCTCTGGTGGGGGGAGGAAGAAAGATCCAATGCCCAGCAGCAGAGATGGAGAGGGAGAAGGGGCCAGTAGCAGCCGCTAGCATTGAGGAGAGAGTGCCACACAGAAACGGGAGCACACAGGAACGCTGCGTCCTTCTCCCTCTCCGTCTCCATTGCTGAGTGATCCCGTGCAAAGAAGGGGGCTAGCAGAGAGGGGAAGAGTGCGAAGTTGCTGCTTCTGGGATGAGGAGACCCGGAACTTGTCTGGATCCGGCTTACGCGGCTTCTCTTCCTCTTGCAGCCAGCTTTTCTGGGCCGTTTTCAGGCTGTTTTTCGGGCCATTTTTGGGAGAGAGGGAGAGAGAGAGAGGGAGAGGGAAGGAGAGAGAGAGAATCTATAAAGTGAAAAGGAGAGAAATAGAACAAGATTGGAAAGCCAGAGAAAAGAAAATCCATAAATTGATCAGAATCTCTCACAAATGTTAGAAACTAAATTCATGCAAAATGGAATTTGTGTGTAGAGAAATAAGCCGTACAATTAAAAAAAAACCTAGATAGACACAACAGACTTTGAAAAGAAATATCGAGTTAGTAAGTATTTTAGAAAGAAATTATGGAAGTGATGAGTCAAAGTCTCATGCAAGATCAAATTCCACTGGCACACGCAGAGGCCCTTGGCCAAACCAAAATATCAATAACTTTCTAACCACATAAAACACAGGAGCTTTTCATTTAATTATAGGGAAAAAAATCAGTCAATCCAGCACCAAATATCCAGATGAAAGAAAAGTCAGTTGTGCCAAAACACAAGTTTCAACCTTACAATGTTACAATTGGAACATGGGTAAAGAGACTTGTTGGTTAAGTCATTATTTGGCAACCTATCTACCTCATTCAGAGAAAAGATACCAGGTGCCATTATCTTCCATTTTTAACCCTTCTTTCTTCTCCCACACCTTCTTCCATCTTTTCCTTACCAGTAAAAATCCCTTAAGGATAGAAAATCAGAGTACTGCACAGTGTCTTATTAAAAATGAATAATTACTATTTTTCAGAAAATTTTAGCACTTTGTTTGCTGTAGATTTTTTTGTATTTTGTATCTAAGCACTGATGATGTTACCTAGTTTGGTAACAAAATGTCAAAAAGTTAAAAATGGCAGCTGCATCCACATGATCAAAGTCCCACCCCTTTTTAACATGTGACACACATAGAAAGAGGCAAAGTGTTGAGTGCGTGATCACAGCTCCATCCTAACATTTTAAGCCTCTCTGCAGACATTCATCTGCTGAATAATATATTCTGTTCTTGAGTATCAAAGGACTCTGGAAAATATGGAATTTAGCCCACAGCGCTGTTTCATTTTGTCAGGCACATCCTAAAATCCATCAACTAAAGAACAGTCATTAGTGATGGGAAGCCAGTGAAAACAAACAGTAGCAGACTCTGTAATAAACCTCTCCATTGAGTAAGCAATTTGGAATAAGATTAAAGAACAACGTTTTAGTTTAAGATCTCTTGTGTCCACAAAAATTGCCCGCCAGCTCCCATCCTTTTTTCTCACCTGGAGGTATGAGGCAAACTCCCTTGATACACTTGCTCGGAGGGCAGCAAGTTGCCACAACGTGGACTCACTGGTAGGTCCTGCGAGCTGACACTGACAACAACTTCCCAATCTTCTGTGGACTGAAGAGGAGATACAACAGGTTTAAAGACAGAATCCCAGAGTAAATAGTGCCTTCTCAAATTTTCACACAGAGTGAAGATCCTTCATGAGAGCTTTATTTATTTATTAGATTTGTATCTCACCCTTATTACTTGATAAGTAATTCAAGATGGCAAACATACATAATATTCCTTCCTCCTCTTATTTTCCTCACAATAACAATCCTGGGACGTGAATTCAGCTGAGAGGGAGTGACTGGCCTAAAGTCACTCAGCTGGCTTTTATACCAAAGGCAGCACTAGAACTCACATTTTCCTAGTTTCCAGGCTGGCACCTTAACTACTGCACCAAACTTCATAACTCTTTCTGACTCAAAAAGTGTTCATAACTAAGATTCATTATTAAAAAACAAATCAGTAATCACAAAATTAAATCCAGAGAAAAAGATAGGCGTGGTTTAGAAACCACTAAAACCTGACCAAACATTTATTATGATCATAGCCAATGGTGAAATCCAAATTTTTTTTTTACCGGTTCTGTGGACGTGGCTTGATGGACGTGGTGTTGCTTGGTGGGCGTGGCAGGGGAAGAATACTGCAAAATCTCCATTCCCACCCGACTCCAGGGGAAGGATACTGCAAAATCTCCATTCCCACCCTACTCCAAGGGAAGGATACTGCAAAATCCCCATTCCCTCCCCACTCCAGGGGAAGGATATTGCAAAATCTCCATTCCCACCCCATTCTGGGGCCAGCCAGAGGTGGTATTTGTCGGTTCTCCGAATTGCTCAAAATGTCTGCTACCAGTTCTCCAGAACCTGTCAGAGCCTGCTAGATTTCATTCCTGATCACAGCCCTTCTTTCTGTCAAGGAGATCTTGGTGACCATGTATATGGAGTCAGACACCACATTATTCTCAGAACAATCAACCTGTGAAACAGATTTTTCTGAAAAAAGTGACTGGCCCAAATTCAGGTGATATCAGCCTTCCCAAGTAGACCAGACAGCAAACATGACCAGATGAGCTAATTCTACTTGTATGACTATATGAGGCTTGTGTAAAGGTCATGTAAGGCTATATGAACAGAAACGTGCAAGTCTCCGTGTGCACATTTCCCACTTTTATAGTCTGAAAAGCTAGGTAGGGTCCCTTCTGAGCTGCTTTCTCTCCCCATTATGCAGTTGTGGGCTATGCCATCTCTTATTCCCTTGGCAGAATGCCTTCACACCATCTCTCAAGGTCTTTCTCACATACCAATTAGATGTAGTGAGTTCCAAAACCTAACATGGACTTGAATCTGGGTCTCTTTTGCCCCAGAATAACAATGTGATATGTTCACACTCTGGTTTTTTATAATTTAAATATTTTCACTGCCAGCATAGCCATCATTGGAGCCAGTTTGATGTAGTTTTTAAGGTACGAGACTAGAAACCAGGAGACTGTGAGTTCTGGTCCTTTCTTAGGCACAAAGCCAGCTGGGTGATCTTGGGCCAGTCACTTTCTCACAGCCCTAGAAAGGAGACAAGGACAAACCACTTCTGAGATCTTGCCAAGGAAACTACACTATCAGCAAAGCTGAAGGTCATAGTTGGCCTTATATATGTGGACTTTAATAATAACAAGGATAGATTTGTATAATTACAAATAGCAATAACAATAGCTTTTAGACTTATATACCACTTTACAGTGCTTTACAGCCCTCTCTAAGCGGTTTACAGAGTCAGCATATTGCCCCCAACAATTTGAGTCCTCATTTTATCGATCTTGGAAGGATGGAAGGCTGCGTCAACCTTGAGCCTGGTGAGATTCAAACTGCCAAATTGCAGGCAGCCAGCAGGCAACAGACGTAGCCTGCTGTACTGCACTCTAAGCACTGCATCACTATATACATGTATGGCTCATGTATACATGTATGAATTGAGAACTGCTCTCTTCCTTGGAACAGTCCAAATATATATCACATTGCAATATTCAATATTCCAGGCTCAAAAATTATAGCAGATCTCTTGTGGTAGTGGGATCTCCAGCTAGACTGGAAGGAGGTATTAAAAGAGTGCTTAGCTTAGAGTCATTGCACTGTAGAAAGTGGCATAGCTTGAACTTCCCCAGAATCTCTGAAGCCTTATCTCACCATTCCCAAGACAATGTACATAATCTGGTGCAATTCTTATAAAATAGGATGACTAACAATAAAACTTCTGCTAATTCACAAGTGGTTCTTGTTGCTTGCACCTGACACTAAATAACTTATTTTGCTTCTTCTTTTACTATCACCCATGCAGTTGTGGTTAAGAATATGAGACCTAAATTGAGAAGATGCTTCTGCAAGTCCATTTCTTAATCTTAGCACTTTGACCTAATAATGACCTACCAATATGTATTCGTGAAAAGCACAAGTATAGATAATCAAAGCAATTGTATTAGAAAAATGAATTTTTAAAGATTTCCTCCCAAATGATTTGCTACTTATTCTAATAAATCATTCTTGCTCCCATGCATACGCTGAAGATAAGATCAGGACTTTGGCCGTCAAAAGCCCACCTGTCTTCCCTCCAACAATTTCTACCTACCTCAGGTTCATAGCGGAACAAGATGCCATATTCCATTGGGTAAGGAATGTTGTCAATGTGGAAGGATAGTCCAGCCCCATCGCGCACACGGGCAAAGCCTGGCCCTGTCCATGTGATCATATGGCCTGTGTGCTCCCGCTGTACAACTTCCACATCAGGCTGTAGATAAAAATGCAGTGTCAGCAGCAAAGACATGGTATCGTAGTCTTCCCAGTGTTTCTTATTCATACCCTCCTGGCGCTTCCTTGAGTATGTTTTTAGCACCTTGATTGGCAAGTGGAAACAGCCCTTTGAGGAAGCCTTCCCTGCTACAACGCGGAGCTACTGTTCCAGCAAAACCACGTGCCTTTCTTACAAGCTCAAGATGTTTTTAAATAACGACAGAGAGAAGCACAATGGATTTAAGTTTTATTCTTTTACCTTTTGGCTTAAAAAAACCCAGAGCTCAACAATTTCCAGGCATCCTCTCCCATCTCTCAAGCCTATATTTCTTTCTTTCTTTCTTTCTTTCTTTCTTTCTTTCTTTCTTTCTTTCTTTCTTTCTTTCTTTCTTTTTTTCTTTCTTTCTTTCTTTCTTTCTTTCTTTCTTTCTTTCTTTCTTTCTTTCTTTCTTTCTTTCTTTCTTTCTTTCTTCCTTCCTTCCTTCCTTCCTTCCCTCTCTCTCTCTCTTTCTTTCTTTCTTCCTTCCCTCTCTCTCTCTCTCTCTTTTTTCTTTCTTTCTTTCTCTTTCTTTCATCATCTAATCTATCCATGGATCCATCCATTTTCACTTTCATCCCTACAACACAATTTATTTTTCAGAGAAAAAAATAACATAGGAAATAGAGGTAGTCCTTGACTTATGACTGATCCCTTAGTGACTGTTCAGAGTTACCATAGACCTCTTCGGGGGTACTTATGAACTAGTCCTGAGGTTCCAACAGCCACACACATATACGCCGCAATTATGTGACAGCATTTTGAGCAATTGGCATGCATTTACACCTGTTTGCAGCATTTTATGATCATATGACCTTGTTTGATGATATTTTTACCAAAAAGTGGCATTTACCTCCAGTTTTCAGCAAAACTGGCTCGCAGCAAACGATTGGTTTGCTTAATGACTACATCATTCACTTAATGACTGCCAAAAGAAGGGTATAAAATCAGGTTGATCAAGCTCCATTACAGTCGTAAATTGAGGACTACCTGTATCTAATTTATATACTGCCCAACTCCCTTTGATTCTGGGATGCAAGAGGTATGTACTATGGAAGGAGTTAATATGTTACCAGACCCATAGCTGTCTATAAATTCCCCTAAACTAGGACTTCATGTGCAGTGCAGGACAATGTCCCTTCACTGGGATCAAAGTAAAATTCAGCTGTCAGTCCTGTGACTCGGAAAGAAGATCTCATCTTATTCTTTCTTTCCTCCTTTGGAAGTTGAGTCTTCTGGGGTAGCCCTACTAGTATCTCAGAGAGCTCTGGGCAATCCCATTTTCTCTTCCAGCATCATTTTTCCCCCAAGACGTTTTCCCACAGTCACCTTTTGTTGAAGCTGTCGAGCTCGCGAGAGCCCCCCTCGCTGCTGCAGGAGTCTCATCGTGCTGTGCTGGCGCCTCAGCCTCACTCTGCGCCCATTCTGGACTCCGTTGTAATATTCCACACAATCCACAGGCGATTCTTGCCTCAAGGGACCCTGTCACCGGGAGGAAAGCAGATCTCACTGCAATTGTTAGGGGTGATTGTGTCTTTCTGCTTTGGCCACCCAACAATCCAAAGGAGCTAAAATCTGAAAGGGCAAAATGGAAAGGAACCACGGACCTTACCCCAAATTTCTCAAGATTGGGGTGTGCTCTAAATACTATAAAAATACACAGACAAATATAGCTGTTGGACTACAACGGGCGGGGGTCAAACTCAATTTCCTTGTGGGCCGCATCAGGGCTGTGGTTGACCTCAGGGGCCCAGGTGGATGTGGCTGATTGGGTGGGTGTGGCCAACTGGGTGGGCGTGGCCAGTTTGATGACACTCACTGGGCATGGCCAACTGGTTGGGTGTGGCTGACTGGGTGGGCGTGGCCAACTTGACGCCACTCCCCAAACTGCTGGCATGTTTCCTCTTTGCGCTGGGTAGTCCAGGCCGAAGCCACACTGGCCCGATGTTTCCTCTTCGCATTGAGTAGATTGAGCCGAAGCAATGCAGGCCGGCCCCTTACATTTTCCAGGACAGCCCCGCGGGCCGAATCAGCGGATCTTGTGTTAGATACTCCTGGACGAGGCAGAGGCAATACATGGACCTCTCAACTTCTCTTTCACAGCGGCCCACAGCACCTTGAGTTTCTGCACCAACAAGATTTGGTGTGTGAATTCAGCACATGGATGGGGTTGATCTCGTCCCAAGTTCAAAAAGAACAGGCTGAAAATTGTCAGCCATATCCTTTCCAGTAGGATAATACACTACAGCATCTCTGGATAGCCTCTTGCAGCCTTTTAGTAGGCTAGGACATTGGATTGTATTCCCTAGCACTTAAGCAGTCTTCAAATATGCCTTAAGCCAGCCTCAGACCACCTGTATCCTCTCCCTTCCTTATTTAATTCTTAAATAAATGACAATGGTTTTCTAGACACAGACAAAGCTCAATGCAGATACAGCAGTTTTTCGTCCTACCCAGTTCATTCCCTCCTCCTTTGCCTGGCACACTTACTGGGAGATCTGGATCAGTTGGAGGAAGACCGGTGGCATGTTCAGCTTCATACATGTAGTAGTCCAAGGGCATACAGAAAAACCCTGGCTGCACATTGTTGCACTGACGACCTATAAGGTGGGGCCTACAGGGACACTGGCCATCGTTCATGGAGCATCTGGAGACAGAAGGCACAACAGCAAAAATAAACCTCTTTTAGCTCCCGGTAAGTCTTTGAACAATGTAAGTGGAGTGGGAATTTCAAAAAGCAGGCAACATTCAACAGTGCCAATGGCTTCAGACAGGTTGTCCTCGATTTATGACCTCCATGGGGGACCAGAATTTCCATTGCGAAGCAAGGCAGTTGTTAAGTGAATTGCGCCCAATTTTACAATTTTTTGTTAAGCAAATCACTGCAGTTGTTAAGAGAATTATGTGATCGCTAAACAAAACCAGCCTCCTCCATTGATTTGGCTGATCAGCACGTGCCCCGCTCCCTGTGTATGCATGCACGGTCCCCCGCATGCCCCCACCCTCTGCACATGCGTGCGCAGGGCCCCCTGCATGCATCTCGCCCCCTCATATGTGCGTGCACCCCCCTGCATGCCCCCTGCCTCCCCGCAATGTGCGGCAGAGACTCCAAGACCAGCTGGCTGGCAGGGGGTGCGCACACATGTGCGGCAGAGCTGAATTGGGGCGACAGCTCGCGTGCCATCAAAGAGGGCATTGCGCGCCACCTCTGGCACATGTGCCGTAGGTTTGCCATCATGGCAATAAGGAGTATCACATTTTATGCAGCCCGTGGCTCTCCCCAAATTCTCCGATTCAGTCTTGCAAAACGCAATGGATGTTATCACAGCAGATAGCTGAGGCTCCCAAAATTCCACCCACGCCCTCTCTTGCAATCCTTTTCTTGCCTTGCCATGTTTAGTTTTGCGATGAGAAAAACAAATATTTTTTTGTCTGCTTGGCTGCCCTAAGCCCTGTATCAGGTCATAGGACACTACAAGGCAGCTTGCCAGCTGCAGAAAAAGGGGAGTGCCATGTTCCTGGAAGGTTCAAGGGGAAACTGGCCCACCTCCAAGTCCCAAGAAGTGTTTGCATCTTACATCTCAAAATATCTGTGTTGTGAGTTGAGATCTTGGCAATTGAGTTGGAAGAAAATCGGCCCAGCTCCTTGGTAGAGGTGCTAGCACGAGAATCCGACCCCGTCCCAGGCCATAGAGGTGCTCAGTGTTGTGGGCTGAACGGGCCAGGCATACAGCTGAATGAACAGATAGTCCTCAGCTTATAACCATCTGCGTAGTGACCATTCAAAGTTACAACAGCACTGAAAAAAGTGACTTATGATTGTTTTTCACACTTACGACCATTGTAGCATCCCACCGTCATGTGATCAAATTTCAGAAATTTGGCAACTAGAATGTATTTATGATGGGCTGCAGTGTCCTGGGATCATGTGATCACTTTTTGCAACCTTCTGACCAGGGGTGAAATGCTACCGCTTCAGACCGGTTCGGGCGAACTGGTAGTAAAAAATGCTACTGGTTCGGGCGAATCAGTATTTCTGAGGATCAGCTGGGTGGCGATCAGCTGTGACATGTGATTTATATTAGCTAGAATCATCGGATTTCCTGCTTTCTAGCTAATCTAAATTGTGTGGCACAGCGGATTCCCCCCCCCCTCACTGTTCTACTTACCTTTACAGACTCGGAAGGCTTCGAAATGTTCCTTTTTTAGCACTGCGTGGGCGTGCCTCAAGCACACATGCATGGGCAAAGCGCACGCTCAGTAGCAGACTCACAGAACCAGTAGCAGACCTCAGAGGATTTCACCCCTGCTTCTGACCAACAAAATCAATGGGGAAACTACGTTCACTTAATAACCGTGTTACTAACTTAACAACTGCAGTTATTTAATAACTATGGCAAAAGGTTGGTAAAATGGGACATGGCTCACTTAACAACTGTCTTGGATACCAACAGAAAAGTTGGCCTCCATTATGGTCGTAAGTTGAGGTACCACCTTTATTTCTGTCTGGCTTCGTCTCATCAGATGGTTGGTTCACCCAACCAAAAAGGAATGTAACTTGGAGGGCACTAGGACACAGAGGATAATTTTTACAGTAAGTATTGCTAAGCTAAGCACAGCCTTGGGGGAGACACTGAGAACACAGTAAAGTGGCCCCCAAGGACCAGGCCCTGTTCCCAAAGCACTTTGGTCTGGTGCCTGATGGTTTTCTCGAATTCATTAGGGTATAAGTCACCATTTTGTGAAATTTCACTCAAGAAAGAAAGAAAGAAAGAAAGAAAGGAAGGAAGGAAGGAAGGAAAGAAAAAGAAAGAAAGAAAGAAAGAAAGAAAGAAAGAAAGGAAGGAAGGAAGGAAGGAAGGAAGGAAGGAAAGAAAGAGAAAGAAAGAAAGAAAGAAAGAAAGGAAGGAAGGAAGGAAGGAAGGAAGGAAAGAAAAAGAAAGAAAGGAAGGAAGGAAGGAAGAAAGGAAGGAGGGAAGGAAGGAAGGAAGGAAGGAAGGAAGGAAAGAAAAAGAAAGAAAGAAAGGAAGGAAGGAAGGAAGGAAAGAGAAAGAAAGAAAGAAAGAAAGGAAGGAAGGAAGGGAGGAAGGAAGGAAGGAAGGGAGGGAGGAAGGAAGGAAGGAAGGAAGGAAGTCCAAGCTGCATGAAATGGAAGCAATTCTACACATCAGTGTTAATTTGAATTAACAAATGAATGGATAAGCATTTGTCTAGAGACATTGTTAGGTCATAACAACATTACAGTTCACAGCAGTGCTCAAGCATAGCAAGGAGTGTCTTATAAAATCATAAATCCCATTGTTTACAATGAAATTTAGAAAACGTGAAAAGTTTTTAAAAAGTTAAACATGCAAGTTAAAAAAATGTTTAAATGTATTTTTGATATCAAAAACCTACAATCCCTATCTGTGCACAATGCTGAAGAATGTTAGTGCTGTTGCGGTAAACTGCTTAAGGGTGTCGGTGTTGTTACGGAATTTGACCACTAGCCACTGAATCAATTTGTGAAGCTCTATTTTCAGGAGCTGTCAATTCAGAATTCTCAGCTATGGAGAAGCAGATGGTCTCTCGGGAGCCACTTAAAATGTTTCCTTCTGCCCTTTGGTGTCTGCTCACTGCAGTCCTACCTATTGTCATAGGCACCTCCGAAATCACAAGCACAGCTTCGGCAGCCTGCCACGTCGTAGCTCAAACCCCAGTATTCAGGCTGTGGAAGAGAAGGACCAACACACCCATTAGGGAATGGACTCAAAGAATGCATAGTAGAAATCCAATTGATACAACCCTCACTCACCAAACACTGGTCGCAGTATTGCCCAGTGACAAAACGCTTGCAATAGCAATCACCGGTGATCTGGTCACAGGGGCTGCTATCTGTGGTGATCCCACGAGGGTCACACCTGCAGGCTGAGAACACAGACCAGTAATTTCCATGTCTGGTCTTTAAAAAGTGGGGTAGGCAACCTAAAACTCATGAGGACCGATAGAAGAGAATATTTGTAGCTCAGGGTTGAACTGTGAGGCCTCTGGTGCTCTTTGAGCTTGATTGTTTTTTCATTACCCAACTGAGTAACAACATCAATGCTAGAAGGGAATGGGGTTTGCCTCTCTGCTCTCCTTAACAGATACATACAGATCAGGGGTGGGTTCTACTTATCTTTACTACCGGTTCGCAATGGGATCTCGCTTCGCTCGTGCGTACGCCTTGCTTCTGCGCATGCGCAGATCGCCAATGATGACATCCGGGGCAGTGGGCGGGGCCTCCCGTCGGTTTTACTACCGGTTCTTGCGAACCGGTCCGAGCTGGGGGCAACCCACCACTGATACAGAAAATCAATATCTACATATCCAATTTAGTCATGACCCAAACCTAATTTTGGAAAAAAGGGTACGGAAGGGGAAATCGGCCACAAAAAAAAAAAAAAAAGTGAAGTTTTTGGTCAGAACTCGATTTGATCGTAGTCAGAAGCATTTGTGACCAGAGGTTCTACTGTATGATTAAAAGGAGACAATCAAAAAGATAAAAGATTGCACCTCCTTGCCAGCAATCAACATAGATAGAATAGAATACTTTATTGGCCAAGTGTGATTGGACACACAAAGAATTTGCCTTTGGTGCATGTGCTCTCAGTGTACATAAAATCTATAAGTGATAAATCATGATCATTGTCATCATAAGATTACATTCATCATAAATCGTAAGATACAACACTTAGTCATAGGATACTAAATAAGCAATCGACATAAATCATACGAGGAAACTAAATAAAACAATATAAACCATAAAGATATAAGCAACAAAGTTATAGTCATAAGTAGAAAAGGAGATAGGTAATAGGAAAGATGAGAAGAGTAAGAGTAATACAGCCTTACTAAATAGTTTGACGGTGTTGTGGGAATTAGTTGTTTAGCAGAGTGATGGCATGGGGGAAAAAACTGTCCTTGCATCTAGTATAAGCAGAGATTAATACCTAGATTAATACTAGACCAACAATCAATTGGTAAGCAATATTTCAACCAAGGAATTATCAATTCAGACATACCGTAAACAATAGCTTAATGAAGGAATTACCAAGAACACTCCGACCAACATTGATGGAACAAGCCACTTGTATATAAACAAAAAGCAAACCTCACATCCTTCTAGCATTGATGATGTTACCTAGTTGGATAATAAAACGTCTGCAAGAAAATAACCAAGTTCAGAGTGCACCAAGGACCTCACAGCTCAAGAATGACATGCAACCAGTGGGTGGGATTCAGCCAGTTCGCACCACTTCGGGAGAACCGGTTGTTAACTTTCTGAGCAGTTTGGCAAACTGGTTGTTGGAAGGAATCATTAGGGCAGAGAACCGGTTGTTAAATTACTTGAATCCCACCACTGCATGAAACCCTCAACCCTCACTTTACACCTTGCAAAGCACCTCCAGATTGTGTTGCGATGAGGTTTGAGGCATACATTTCTCTGCTTAAACATCTCCCCCCCCCACCAAAGCCCAACATAGCAGACTCAATGGCTGCAAAGTTAGAGGGAATGCCTAACAGCTTTGCTCCACCCAACATGGTGCAACCTCAACATTCAAATTCTGCTAAGAGAATTCACGTAGTACAAGCTATTTCTTCACCTTGCTCCATAGAAGTAATTTCTAAAGAATTTCCATTCCATAGTTGTTTAAAGAAAAAAACACTAAGGAACAGGGAGTACTGTTTAAGTAAATATAGACAGAAGGGTGGGAAATAATAGGCTGCATAAGAGATACTGGAAACTGCACTGATAGAGCCTGGTTTCCTAATCTCTCTAAGCCAGTGGGCACATTTGGAATTTTGAGAGCATGCTAGAGGTTGTCTCAAAGAATGGCTGTCATGTTGGGTTTGGCCAACTAAGCTTGGTTTAGACTTCTTCAGAACTGCACAAATGCGTTGACACACTTCTACGCTGCAAAGGGGTTGATGGATAAGCATAGGTTGCAGATGATTGCAGGCAGGCCAATGCGCACAACTCCTAAATCTCAACGATGCATTGTGTGGAGATGTGTGTCCTGCATGCTCATTGGTTGATCTGACTTCGTGTTGGGAGTCAGGTGGTTTTAGAGCACCCCTAGCCAGAACATTAACAATACTGGAAGTATGAACGCAACAGCTATGCAACTGTCTCCGAACGACAGGCACATACGTTCCCTGATGTGCAATCAGTGGTGAGTTTCAAATTTTTTTACTACCGGTTCTGTGGGCGTGGCAAGGGAAGGATACTGTAAAATCTCCATTCCTTCCCCAATCCGGTTTGTGGGGGCAATAAGCTGACTTTGTATAAAAAAAGAACACCGCTTGGGGGGGCCGAAAGCCCTACTAAGCAGGTATATACAAAAGTATGAAGGCTATTGCTTAACGCATTGTAAGCCACCCTGAGTCTCCGGAAAAAGACGGCATATAAATCAAACCAATCATCATCATCATCATCATCATCATCCAGGGGAAGATTACTGCAAAATCCCCATTTCCTCCCGATCAGCTGGGACTTGAGAGGCAGAGAATAGATGGGGGTGGGACCAGTCAGAATTTTTACTACCAGTTCTCCGAACTACTCAAAATTTCCACTACCGGTTCTCCAGAACTGGTCAGAAGCTGCTGAAACCCACCTCTGCGTGCAATCATGCTGAAGTCTAACCCCAGCTTTATTCCCATTTTATCTGAAGGCAAACAAAACACTAGGTTTCAGTTTTTAAAAAATCTTCTACAAAGCCTCTCTGGGGATTACAAGGGCCCAGGCTCCAGATGCATTGCTAAAAATTTGCCTGCCTCCCTCTGCTGTGTGCTTACTTTTACATTCTCTTTTTATTTAATTTTTTAAATTAAAGCAAAGCATATATACACATGGGGTGTGAGCAATGTTAAGCATATTGGCTTACAAGGAAGTCTTCAGAATTCTGGCTTGCACAGAATAGCACAAGACCCTTGCGATAAAACTGGATGGTGGTTTACCCTTGTGGCACACTGGTCCAAATGTGCCAAAACTGACTGGCATATAGACTCAGTATGATTAACGTTGATAACCTAGTTTATACATTGTCCGTGTTAGTTAAAAGCTTTATGTGAAAGCCTTGATTGTCCGAAGCCACAGTAGATGGTGGAAGTCAGCATCTATAGATCCATCAGGTGACGATCGTAACAGATGGAAGAGGGAGGCTTGGAATATAAGAGGATTAATTGGTAGTGAGAATGAATGAATGCATGAAAAGAAACAAATAAAAATAGATCTATTGCATACCCATGAAATTAAGGGAAAGGAGGTGACTTTTCTATAGTTATTCTGCTCCACTAGGACTCAAGGAGTGTGACAGGTACAGAGAGTCTTCGACTTATGAAAGTTCATTTAGTTACAACGGCACTGAACAAAGTGACTTATGGCCGTTTTTCACACTTACGACTGTTGCAGCATCCCCGTGGTCACGTGATCAAAATTCAGATGCTTGGCAACTGGTTCATATTTATGACGGTCACAATATCCCGGGGTCATGTGATCACCTTTTGTGACCGTCTGACAAGCAAAGTCAATGGGGAAGCCAGATTCACTTAACAACCATGTTAACTAACAACTGTGGTGATTCACTTAACAACTGTGACAAGAAAGGTGGTAAAACAGGGCAAAGCTCCCTTAACAAATCTCTCGCTTAACAACAGAAATGTTGGACACCATTGTGGTCGTAAATCGAGGACTACCTATAGAATCTCTATACCTGTAAAGCCACCCGGTTTTCCCAGACAGCCTTGTTACTTACGTTGGCAGCCAAGAGGATCGTTGAGGCCGTAAAAGCCTTCTTTGCAGCTGTCACAACGCACACCTTTGACGTTCTCTTTGCAGCGACACTGTCCCGCAATCATGCCCAGTGTTGTGTCGGTGTGACTGTCGCACACACCTCCATCCGAAGAGCCTGCTGGGTCACAGTCACAGGCTACGAGATGAAAGAGAAAAAGGGTGTATGTGGCGGTGAACCAATTGGTAAATTGGATAGGCAGAACAATGCCACGCCGCTATTCATTTCATCTGCAAAGCATGCCAAAGGCTCTGTAAAACCAGTCGCCAATTGATGGCGACTTTCAGAAATAGTGATTTGTTAACCACTCTCTGCACACAGCTTCAGGAATACTTCAGGGCTAACTATAAAAAAAAATAAAGATTTTTTGGGCCCCTGTCCCTATTGATACTGGCCTGTCCATGTTTCTCTAATTTGAGGGCCACATCAGGATTGTGTTTGACCTCGGGGTGTGGGGGTGTGGGGGGGCATGACCAGCTCGACGTCACTCATCGCGGCTCTGTTTTTGGCTGCAACTCCTTCCTGCAGCCCTCTGCCAGCGAAAATGGAGTTCGGGGAGGCAGCCCGCAGCCCGCCTGGACTCAGTTTTTGCTGGCAGCCATCACAACCAAAAATGGAGCCCGTGGGGCTGCTCACGGCCCACCCGAGCTCCATTTTTGCTGGCAGAGGCACCACAGGCAAGTCCTTCGCTGTTTCCAGGGCGGCCCCACGGGCCAGATCTAAGTATCCTGCGACCCGGATGCGGCCCGCGGGCCCTGAGTTTGACACCTCTGCTCTAAGGAGAAGGACACATTCTTGGAGGGAAAGGTATTACACACAAACACGTTGGAACATGCATTTTGGTTGTGCCTAGTGCATTTTGCTAGGAAAAGCAAAAGTTTGGTTCGCCGAAGATGTCCAGGAACTGGATCTTTGCATTTTGCCACACATGAGCTTAGACTTGACATTGGCACTTTCTGGCCAACTGAGTATTATGCCACCATATTGAACTCCTGCAGATACCCTTGGTTAGGAGTGGTATTCACTTACCTTTACTATCAGTTCGCAAATGTGAGCGCGCCCACCTCCTCCACACATGCGCAGAGACTTATGCACATGCGCAGAGGGTCAAAACAGGACGTGATGACGTCCAGGTGAGTGGGCGGAGCTTCCTGCTGCCGGCGCTACCGGATCCGCTGCCGGCATGATCCGGATATAACCGGCTGAATTTCGCCACCGGCTCTGGTGTTGAGTAATTTCAGGCTTTTGTTTCAATAAAAACCTCGCCTGAACACTTGATTTAGAACTGAGCTGAACAAACCACTAAAGAAGTTGATGGGATGGGATCATAGAGGGCAGAGTCATCCAGCACGAAACACTTTGTAGGGAAGCATCCGTGAATCAAAGGCAGGGACCGTTGTGTGCAGTAATCATTTCTACTGGGTTCTGACAGTTTATTACATAATCCCCTTCAAGTCCTTTCCTCTGGAGGAAAGCTCCAATAATATCTTACAAGCAACAGTGCCCTTCGTAGAGATCAATACATCCTAGAAGTGCTCAAAACGGTAGCACCTGATCGCTGACAAGTTTAAAAATTGCTAGCAATTTAACCAATGGGGATTTAAAATAGAGTTAGGGTCAAGAGAGCTGGTTTAGTTTAGTGGTTAAAGTCACCGAGAGACTGTGACTTTTTGTCCTGCTTCAGGAACAAAGCCAGATGGGTGGCCATTAGGCCAGTCACTTTCTCTAAGCCCTAGGAAGGAGGCAATGGCAAACCACTTCTGGAAAACCTTGCCAAGAAAACTGCAGGGATTTGTCCAGATAATCTCCAAGAATCAGACACAATGGGGGGGAAAATAAAAGAGAAATGGTCAATGAAAGAATGGAAACTTTTCAGTTCTACAGAGTGTTTCCCAAAGCAATTGGCGATGCCACTCACTTTCAGTCGTGTACAGATTCAGATTACTCCCTCTTTGCTCCTGGGGCATGCGAGGAGAAAGTGACATACGGTACTTACAAATGCACGCCGTTTTGGCCCTGATGTCAGCCAGTGGGTTGCGGTAGAAGAACGGCTTGCAGCTCTGGCAGTGGCGGCCCATGGTGTTGTCCTGGCACTCATCACAGACCCCACCGCTGGAGTTACCTGTAGCCAGGTAGACGGCTATGTCAAAGTGGCACCAGTGGGAGTGTTCGTTGCAGTTGCACTCTGGAGAGAAGACAGGAAAGTGATTCAGTGGCCTGCATCCCGCTCGTGTCCATTCTCCTCCATGGGTATCACCCAAGATAACCCCCCTGATCTAGCAATACTTATAGCAATAGCACTTAGACTTATATACCGCTTCATAGTGCTTTTACAGCCCTATTTAAGCGGTTTACAGAGTCAGCCTCTTGCCCCCAACAATCTGGCTCCTCATTTTACCGACCTCGGAAGGATGGAAGGCTGAGTCAACCTTGAGCCTGGTGGGATTCAAACTGCCAAATTGCAGGCAGCCAGCAGTCAGAAGAAATAGCCTGCAGTACTGCACTCTAACTTTTTAACCGCGGATCTTATTCCAGTAGCGGCTAAATAAACAGTGACACAGACTATCATCTCCCCTGAAAGATGGGATCTTAAATGGACTCAAGTCATGACAATTGTGGTGCTCTCACAGGATCCTCCCAAGGAGTATCACAAAGAAGCAAGGCAGCCAAGAGAAAGGAGCCCTCAACCGGAGTGGAGAAAGCTTCAGGAGTTTCTGCAGTGGGATTGGATGGCCATCTGAAAGAGGAGGCTCTCTGCCTGGATCTTGACTAGATGTGTGATTCAGGATAGCATACAGGTGGTCCTCGACTTACGACCAAAATTGAGCCCGAAATGTCTTTTGTTAAGTGAGAAATTTGTTAAGCGAGTTTTGCCCTGTTTTACGATCTTTCTTGCCACAGCTGTGAAGTGACTCACTCCAGTTGATAAGTTAGTGACCTGGTTGTTAAGTGAATCTGGCTTCCTCACTGACTTTGCTTGTCAAAAGGCTGCAAAAGGCGATCACACAACCCTGCAATGGTCATAATGAGCCGCGGTGGCACAGTGGTTAGAGTGCGGTAGTGCAGGCTACTTCTCCTGATCACCGGCTGCCAGCAGTTTGGCAGATCAAATCTCACCAGGCTCAAGGTTGACTCAGCCTTCCATCCTTCCGAGGTGGGTAAAATGAGGAGCCAGATTGTTGGAGGCAATTATGCTGACTCTGTAAACCGCTTAGAGAGGGCTGTAAAAACACTGTGAAGCAGTATATAAGTCTAAGTGCTATTGCTATAAGTACGAACCAATTGCCAAGCATCTGAATTTTGATCATGGACCATGGGAATGCTGCAAAGATTGTAATTGTGAAAAACGGTCATAAGTCGCTTTTTTCAGTGCCCTTGTAACTTTGAACAGCCATTACCTGTACAGGTAGACCTTGATTTACAACCATTCGTTACTGACCATTCAAAGTTATAACGGCACTGAAAAAAGTGACTTACAATCCAGTCCTTGCACTTATGACCATCTCAGCTGCATGATCGAAATTCAGGCACTTGGCAAAGGGTATGTATTTACGAAGGTTGCAATGTCTTGTGGGTCACCATTTGCGATCTTCCCCATCTGGCTTCCGATCAGTGAAGTCAATGGGGGAAGCCAGATTCACTTAACAACTGCATGGTTCACTTAACAACTCCCAAAACAATTGCAATGATTCTCTTAACAATTGTGGATAAAAAGATTATAAAATTGGACATGATTGAGGTAACAACCCCCTTGCTAAGAGCCGCGGTGGCGCAGTGGTTAGAGTGTAGTACTGCAGGCTACTTCTGCTGGTCACCGGCTGCCAGCAGTTTGGAAGATCGAATCTCACCAGGCTCAAGGTTGACTCAGCCTTCCATCCCTCCAAGGTGGGTAAAATGAGGACCCCGATTGTTGGGGGAAATACGCTGACACTGTAAACCGCTTAGAGAAGATTGTAAAGCACTATGAAGCGGTAAAATAGCTATTGCTATTGCTTAGCAATGGAAATTCTACTCCCAATTGTAGTTTCAAGTCAAAAACTTCCTGAACGGTTTAATAAATCAGTAAGTACATCCATGATTAAACTTTTCCAGGGCTTGTGGTCTTGGCTATGCAACCACCACAAAGCCAGTGATGTTACCATGTGTTGTGGCCCGTCAGCGGCCTGTGCAGATTATAGCTGATTCTGACAACGAGGAGGCTGGTGTGGTGCTGCGCCAGCAGCCTGTGCAGCTGGCACTCTAGTCAGACAGTGAGGAGGCTGGAGAAGATGTGGGGCCAGAGGCAGGGATTCAGCCAGAGCCTTCAGAACCTCCAGAAGCTCCTTTAAGTGAAGAGGACGAAGAGGAGGCACGCAGAGCTGCCAAAAGGCAGGAGTGGCTCCTCAGGAGGAGGTCTCCTCGAGAGTAAGGCTTGGGGCTAATTGGCCACTCCCTTAGCCTATTTAAGGAGGAACACCAATTGCAGCAAGCTGTAGGGAACAACTTTAGTTCATTCTCTTTCACGTCTGGATTCTCTGCAAAATTGCTTCTGGGCTTTCTGCCAACCCTAGTAAGACTGTGATTACCTTATCTTAGAATTCTTGTATTTTGTTTTTGGTTGAAAAAGACTGAGTTATTTGAGTAAAATAAGCTTTGTATAGATTTTGTGTGTGCTGCGTTCTTTGGGGTCCATAGCTGGGGCAGAACACCATGTGCATCACAGACTGATCTTCCTGCAATGACTCCCCACTGGTTTAGTGTGCAATCCCTGACTGCTCCATGTAAGCACAATGGCATATAGCCTTCAACTCACACCTTTGCAAGCATGTGGATTGTGGACCTCAGCTGGACTCCAGGGCAAGTCCTGATAGAAATCCTTGCAGAACTCACAGTTGAGACCTTTAGTGTGGTGCTTACAGACACATCGTCCATGGATCTGGAACAGAGGAGACAAATAAAATAGATTTACAAGGCCTTTCACGCCAATTAGCGAGAGACTCCTGAATGCGAAATAACATCATAACTACGTAGTACGATGGACTTGCAGGGCCGGCGCAACATGTAACATGTTCACACTGGTGCAATAGGACTGGGTGATTGTTAATATGATTTATTGGGTTAGGGATTTTCTGTCTTCACTGTGAGTTGTATTGTGTGTGGGGGGGGGGGTGCACTGAGGGACCTCAACCAATCTCATTGTACATATGTTGTGCACTGCCAATAAAGATTTGAATTGAGAGCATCTCCCAGCATAGAGGTATTTTTTAAAGTGAGCATGAATTCCTAGAGTAGGTGCAGAGGACTCCTGATACAAGCTAAGGTCACATAAACTTCACGTGGTTACCCATTTCTCATCACCCTGATCTTCTCCTTGCCTCCCACTGAGCAACTTACCATGCCTTCAACCAGGTTAGTTGATCCTGTAAAAGGAGCACATTCGGAGGCATGTCCATAACAGAAGCAGCTCCCTCGAAGCACCATTTCATACACCGCATAGTAGTATTTCTGCAATACTTGGTGTCGTGAGTCTAACAGGTTGTCTCCCAGGGTATGCAGTTTTGTGAAGTTCACCCGCAAGTTGGTGACACGTAACAAATCTAGGCAAGAGAGGGAATTGTTGGAGCAGTAGTTTAGCTTTTACAGACTCTTCAGCCGCCACCCCCCCCCTTTCTATCTTCTTGCTTTTCTCCCTTCTTCTTTTTATGGTCATGGTTATCAGGCAGGAAGCACAATAAGATAACTGCCACCTTTTCCCAAATGTATCTCTTCCAAAGTATTGAATAAACATTCCCAACACATTCCTACAGGGTGTGATTGTCCAACACATCTGGAGGATACCTTGAGCTGAGATGGGCAGCCTATAAATTTTATAAATAAAAAAGTAAACTGAAAAACTGGCATATAGAGGACTGTGTTATCATAACCTACAATAAGCCCTGTTAAATTAACCTGAATGTCAATCCAATTTGAGATGGCGGTCAGCCTCCCAAGTCGACCAGAGTGGAAACAGGACATGGTGAGCTAATTTGATTTTATTATAAGCAGTGGTGGGATTCAAATAATTTAACAACCGTTCTCTGCCCTAATGATTTCTTCCAACAACCAGTTCACCAAACTGCTCAGAAAGTTAACAACCGGTTCTCCCGAAGTGGTGCAAACTGCCTGAATCCCACCACTGATTATAAGGCTACATTGGTAGAATCTTGCAAGTCTGAAAGTACAAATCTCCCACCGTCTCTTTTTACTGCCTGATTACTTAGGGTGGATCCTCTCTTAAGTTTCTTTCTCCGCCCAGTACTCAGTTGTGGGCTCCGCCCTCTTTTATCTAATTGTTCCCTAGGCAGCATCTCTTTCCTCCCATCTACCAAGGTCATTCTCACATTCCACTACAGCCGTGATGGCAAACCTATGGCACGCGTGCCGGAAGTGGCACACAGAGCCATCTCTCCGGGTACATGAGCCATCTCCCGTTGTACTTCCGGGTTCCGGTGTGCCTGTCAGCTGGTCTTCACACACGCGGGAACACAGGAAACTGGAAGAGCAGCTGCCTGGTGCACGTGTGCGTGCTGGGAAGATGACATTCTGGTTTCCGGTGCACACATGCGCACTAGCCAGCTGGCCTTTGCACACACGAGTGCCAGAAATGGGAAGACCAGGTTGCCAGTGTGCATGCACGCGCAGGAAACTGGAAGGTCATCTTCCCGGTGCATGCATGCGCACCAGGAGGCTGGTCTTCCGGTTTCCGGCACGTGTGTGCACACGCACACATGCACGCTCTCCCATTTTGTCACTCAGTGCTGAAAACGTTCGCCAACACTTCATTACAGTGATCTTCCTCATAATGCCTTTTCTTTATTAAAAAGTCCTCTATACCCTTACCACTCGTTCCCATATTTGCTTGTTTGGGGCATGACTGACTCTGTGAGGGTGGAGGTTTGTTCTCTGAGCTTGCGGATTGGTTTCCGAACATTTCATTACCAGGCTAGGTAACATCTTCAGTGGAAATTAGGGAAATTCTGTTCTGTTCCCTAGATTCCATTGAAGATATGATGTAGCCCAGGGGTGGGTTCTACTTACCTTTACTACCGGTTCGCAACGGGATCGCACACACATGCTGGCTTAGTTTGTGTGTGCATTGAGCTTCTGCGCATGCGCAGATCGCCTATGATGACATCCGGGGCGGTAGGCGAAGCCTTCCGCCAGTTTTACTACCGGTTCTTGTGAACCGGTCCAAACCGGAGGCAACCCATCACTGATGTAGCCTGGTAATGAAACATTTGGAAACCAACCCATAAGCTCGAAGAACAAATCTCCACCCTTATCCCTCACTCGAGCTACAGATTTTCGCCACTATTGCAAGCATGACTCTGTGTCAGTGGTGAAATCTAAAATTTGTTACTACTGGTTCTGTGGGCGTGGCTTGGGGGGTAATGTGACTGGGTGGGCATGGCCAATTTTTTTTTTTACTTTTAAAACCATTTTTTCTACAACCTCTTCGTTGAAGAGGTTGTAAAAAAATGCTTTCAAAAGGCTCTGACGATCCCAGCAGAGGCTTTTTTAAAAAGCCTCTGACGATCAGGCAACTCAGCTGGGATCGTCAGAGGCATTTAAAAGAAAAAAAGTTTTTTTTTTCTTTTAAATGCCTCTGACGATCCAAGCTGAGTTTTTTAAAAAGCCTCTGCCGATCAGGCAACTCAGCTGGGATCGTCAGAGGCATTTAAAAGAAAAAAAAGGGTTTTTTTCTTTTAAAAGCCTTTGACAATCCCAGCTGAGACGCGTGATCATCAGAGGCTTTTTTTTTTACTTTTAAAAGCATTTTTTTGGCCAAAGAGGTTGTAGAAAAAATGCTTTTAAAAGTAAAAAAAAAAAAAAAAGCCTCTGATGATTGCGTGGCTCAGCTGGGCATGGGCGGGGTCAGGGATTTTTCCTACTGGTTCTCCAAACCACCCGTCTCCATCGCTACCGGATCAGGTGATCTGGTCCGAACCAGGAGCATTTCACCCCTGCTCTGTGTCAATATCTAAAGCCTCGGCAACATTTCTTTTCAATTCTCGGAAGCAGTCTCTTCCTTACTTCCCGTGGAAGCCATACCTTGGATTTCCTGACTGTAGGGGTCTTCTACTTTCACAGCTGGATCTAGTACCTTGAAAATGACCTGCAGAGAGAAGTTAAAAGATACATCTAACTTTTCCCTGACTTCCTAAGAGCATACAGGTAGACTTCGACTTACGATCACAACTGAGGCTGGAATTTTGATCATAAGTTGTTGCAGTCGTAAGTCTAGTCAATTTTATGACCGCTTTTACAATGGTTGGAAAGCAAGCCACCATGGTTGTTAAGTGAACCATGCGATCGTTAAGCAAACCCCGGCATAGCCGATGGGTGTTTTTTCCTGTTTTCTGACAGCAAAAAAGTCAAAAGTCACAGTCACATAAACATAGGACACTGCGACCGGTCTTAAATGTAAGCACCTGAAATGAGATCATGTGCCCATGGTGTGTGTGTGTGTGTGTGTGTGTGTGTGTGTGTGTGTGTGTGTAGCAGTTGTAACCTTCAGGATGGGTCATAAGTAGCTTTTTTTGAAGTTTATTGTAACCTCAAATGGTAATTTATGCAATCAGTCGTAAGTCAAGGACAACCTGTAAAGTCATTGAGTTTGCAAGATCAATGTCCAAGGAAAAAAAGAGTGAGACTGGGTCTAATAATAATTAATCATGTTAATCCTTCAAAATAAGAGAGTAGTCCAAAGTAGTGAATAAACTACATAAACACAGAGAAGACATCTTTTTAAAAGCTGTGTTACAACAGCATGTCATAACACTGTCGCTATGAAAGCGGTTCTTCTCATATTTAGTGGTACCACAAGGCACCAAACTTCAAAGAAGGCTGATCTTTCCCATCACCTTAATATTACAAATTCAGGAATCTGCCCTAAAAAAAGACAACTGAGCTAAAGTTAAAAGGAGCCCTTGAGAAATACAGGGGTTTTGAGATGAGGGGGGGAAAAAATCTCCCATGTAAAGAATTAAGGTTGTGCTGAATAGCGTATTTTGATATGAAAAGCCTAAGAGATTCGGTCCCAGCTGCTTTACTTAGAACTGAAGATATCAGGAGAAATTCCTTGATATCTCTCTGGCATGTGGATAGGGAAACTATGAATACTTAGAATATTTTTTTCTTATTTTAACTTGCGCTTTCTTTTAACATTCTTGATATGGTAATTCAACATAAAAAATTGGCGCCCAATTCTGTCAGGGTTATAGTCATGTATCCAAAACCTACTGCAGGTAACCTTTGACTTTTAACAGACTCCCCACAAGCTACTTATGACCTGATTTTGAGTGTTATGACAGCCGTAAACAAACACCCTTCAGTTTCATTCTCACATTTTGGATGGTTGGCAACCTTTACGGCACTTTGTAACATGCTGTGGTCATGTGATCACTATTTTTGATGGGTTTTGCTGGTTTCCAGTATTTACTTTTGGTTCCATCAAAAAAACGATAAAGTAGATCAATTCACTTTGATAAAGTAGATTAATATAATTACCATTGCATTCTTTTAACGATTGTCACAAATATGTTGTATAAATTAGGGCTGGTCACATGGTGACTCGCTTAATGATGCAATGTTCCAGGCTCAATTATAGTCATAAACCAAGGACCATTTGCACCTGTCAGATCTGCTCTGTCCTGCTCTTCCTAGATGAGGAGCAAGAAAAATGTGACATTCTGGCTTAAAGGTAAAGGTTCCCCTCCTATGTGCTAGTCGTTCCTGACTCTAGGGGGCGGTGCTCATCTCCGTTTCAAAGCTGAAGAGCCAGCTCTGTCCGAAGACGTCTCCATGGTCATGTGGCCAGCATGACTAAATGGCAAAGGCACACGGAACACTGTTACCTTCCCACCAAAGGTGGTCCCTATTTTTCTACTTGCATTTTTTACATGCTTTCGAACTGCTAGGTTGGCAGAAGTTCACTCCATTATGCGACACTAGGGATTCGAACCACTGAGGTGCCGACCTTTCAATCGACAAGCTCAGCGTCCTAGCCACTGAGCCACCGCATCTCTTTTGTCCCATTCTGGTTTAGCTGCAATCTATACAGGTAGTCCTTGATTTACAACAAATGAAACAAAATGTTACAAAAGTTATGACATTTATACTTACCAGGTTACTTACCAAGCACATCTAAATTATATTAAAGTAACCAAAATATCTTTACAATCCATAAGGCATGTCACAACTTTTGAGCACCTCTAATGTTTGGAAATTGAAAGTCGAAAAATTTGACACACCCTAAAACAGTTCATTGAGTGATCGTTCAAAGTTACCAATGCACTAAAAAATGACAAGCATCCTTGTAATCACATGATCATAATTCAGACGCTTGGCAATTGACTCATATTTATGATGGTTGCAGTGTCCCAGGGTCGTGTGATCACCTTTTGTGAACTTCTGACAAGCTAAGTCAATGGGGAAGCCAGATGCAGTTAACCACTGTGTTATTAAAAATTTCAACAATCTATATATAAAAAAGTGTGTGTGTGTGTGTGTGTGTGTGTGTGTGTATGTGTGTGTGTGTTCCAGCATAACTCTGGAATGCCTCGAGCAATTCAATCAAACTTGGTACACAGATGACTTACTCTCTGGAAAGAAATAATGTGGGGGTAAGACACCCCTAACACCCCTTGGTGTGTGTGTGTCTGTGTGTCTGTGTCTGTGTATGTTCCAGTATAACTCTGGAACGCCTGGGCCACTGAAATGAAAAGGAATGAATTATATCTATGTGCATTTTGGATTCAACTTCTGTTAAGGTACAGCCTGTTGTGCCTTAAAATGGTTTCTACTGTACAGCACAGTGCAGTTGCCATGGTAACAGCTTCACAGTACTCCACAAGGGGGCTCCCTCTGGTAAGGGAGATTGGTTCTTAAAAAAAAACCCAAATACCCTAGGCCCTCAGCTTCAAGCAAAGAGGGCAAGTTGTCGGGGGAGGTGCCTGTAAATGCAGTTAATCACCTCAAAGGCTGATCCCTGTAGAATTTTCCCAGGCTGTTGCCAGGGCAATTAGGTCTCTAATTCTCACCGCAGTGGTTCAGCCAGTCCTTTTCCTGACTAATACAGGTTTGGGATAAATAAATACCCGGCAACGCCGGGTTATTAGCTAGTTCACTATAAACTGTAGCAAGAAAGATTATAAAATGAGGCAAAACTCACTTAACAAATCCTTCACTTAGCAACAGAAATTTGGGGTTCAGTAGGGGTCGTAATTCAAGGACTATCTGTGTAAGGACTTAACAAGGGGTTCTTACAAACCAGATGAAACCAATTCCCTTCAGTCATACTCCCAATTTAAGTTCAGTATTCCCATGGCTACTGTTTGATAACATTTTAAGACTCGACCTCATCCAGTTAGCCCCGAGAGATGCATCTCAAAAACCTAACTAGACTTTACTGCTTTCCAAGTTCATTTCAACAATTGTGGCTGTCTGCATTCATACTCAGAACTTGAGATTTTGCATTCCTTTCTGCTGTTTAAAAATTAATTTGAATGTCACATTGATCTTTCTATTCAGTGAACACAGTAAACTATATTACAATGAATCAGACCATTACTTTTTCTCCACTCTGTATTATCCACTCTGACAGGCAGCCATCTTAAAAACCTTCCCACTTCTTACCTAAATTAAATCTAGGATATCCCGCCTGCAAATTATGTTTGCTATCAGATTTTAGCCCTTTCTCAGAGCCAAGTATCTATCTGTATCCATTAATCTTAGTCCAGAGAGACAAACTGAGCTATGAATCAGCTTGTGTTGCTAGAGCTGAATAGAAAACAGTGGTGAATTTGGGGAAGAGATTTAAATCTGCTCGAGTAAATAAAGACTGCCTGCTTATCTTCCCCAGGTTGTTCATATAATTACAGAGATACAATTCCAAGTGACAATTGCCAATTGCATTTCATTCTACTGCCATAGAATAGCACTGACTTCACCATAGCTGGAGGGCTCAATCTCAGAGTATCGCTCGTCGCACATTGCTTGATTGACATGTGTTGGGATCTGAGTAGGAACAGCTGGGAAGAGCTTGGAGCAATTGAAGGCAAAGTAGCGATAAACTTTCCAGCTTTGCCCAAAATCTGATGAACGTTCAATGAGCATTGCTGCTGGACGGAAAGTCTGAAAGAGAAGGAAGAGAAGAGTTAGCTGGAGAACATTTGTCACAATTCTAGCTAATTTCCCTTAAGAGATGATCTCTAAATTAAAATGTCCAAAACATACATGAATACCAAAGCAAGTCATGTTGTGGCCCGCTGGTGGCCAGCAGAGCTGGCAGCAGTCAGACAGTGAGGAGGCTGGGGAGGAACTTGGGCCAGTCCTGGGAGCTGGGGAAAGCTCAGACGAGGGCTCTGCGTCGGAGGCAGAGAGGGAGATAGACAGCAGTGAGGTAGAGGAACAGCTGGAGCCCGTTCCCAGTGTGCGCATGCGCAGAGCTGCCAGAAGACAAGAACAATTAAGAAAGCAGGGTCGACTTGGGAGTAAGGCCACACCTTGGAGATAATTGGCCCCTCTGAGAGGACATAAAAGAGGAGCGAACGGGACATGGGCTTTTGCAGGAAGCAATTAGTTCATTTGGCCGATTCAAGTTTGGAAAGTTCTGTTCGTGACTCTAATAGAATTCTGTGCCAAGTTTGGCTTTGCCCTGGATTTGGAAATTGGTTCTCTGGCAGCGTTCCAAGTGAGATATGGTGGGTGTTGATAAACATTCCTCTGAAAGACTGTTTGCCAAAGCCTTGTTGACTGTGAATGACAGTAATTCACAGTCATTTAAATAAAAGAGGTTTGGCTGGAATTAAGACTTTGCTTCATGCTTTCTAAGGAAGCCTAGGTCAGAACAAATCAGATATTTGGGAACAAAAGAGACTGACTTTTCTAGATTCAAGTTTGATTTTCACTTTTTTCCTCTCAGACCCTCTGTATATTTCTTTCTTTCTTTCTTTCTTTCTTTCTTTCTTTCTTTCTTTCTTTCTTTCTTTCTTCCATTCATTCTTTCTTTCATTCATTCATTCATTCATTCATTCATTCATTCATTCATTCAATTTCTACGTAACACAGTAAGTTTCCATGTTATTATGGAAGAATTTCCATGACTGGCTTAAGAATTTCACACATTTTTATTTTACCAGCACTTTTCTTACATATTTCCATCTGTGGAATACCTACAGGATATGTTGCAGAGGGTTGAGTGTTAATTTGACTTATAACAATTTTTTGGATCAGGTGCTGCAGTGATTCAGGGAGTCCCAGTAAATAGAAGGGAAGAGCCTGTTGTGTTTTACTGCTCACCCCCACCCCCAATCGGGTTTCGATTGATGACTAGACCCATCTAGCCCTCTGATATAGGATATCTCCTCCCATAGTCCCAGATCTGCTTGAGGGAGCAACATATGGATGTTTCAGCTGCATCTAGAGAAATCCACCAATTTTGCACTAACATGCCCTGCAATGAATTGTTAGGATAGTTTCACTCACTGGCCTCATTATGAAGCACTGCTGAGATCAGTCACAGGAAAAGAGCAAAATTATGTCAACATTGTTTGTGCTACTCATGGATGAGACTAGAGGATCCCTTAGTAAGCTGGTTCTTCAGGTACCAGCTTACTAAAGGTAGCTTACTAAAGGTAGCTTACTAAAGGTAAGTTTACTTAAGCTTACTAAAGGTAGATTATTCTGAGGCTGAGAATCTCTGGAATGCAAATCCTGGCAACCCAAGACAGCATGGTGACTGACTTGAAGTGATGGAGCTGTGGTCCAACAAATCTGAGAAGAATCAAGTTGATTCTAGAGATGAATAACATCCATATACCCTTCAAAAGAGGTAATCAAAAGCTAAAAGGAAGCATAAAAGCCACCTAGAGTCACCTTGTAGGGAAGGTGGGTGGCATAGAAATGTAATAAATAAATTTTTAAAAAGACCAAACACCGCCTCACCAGCAATCAACACCCAGATAAACAGAAATTAACACCAAGATTAATACAAGACCAACAATCAAGAATCAATCAACAATCAGGAGCCTTGGTAGTACAGTGGTCTAAAGCACCCTGTTATTAAGACCAGCTGCCTGCAATTACTGCAGGTTCGAATCTTGCCAGGCTCAAGGTTGACTCAGCCTTCCATCCTTTCTAAGGTAGGTAAATTGAGGACCCAGTTGTGGGGGCAATAAGATGACTTTGTATAAATATACAAAAGGATGAAGGCTATTGCTTAGCGCATTGTAAGCCGCCCTGAGTCTCCAGAGAAGGGTGGCATATAAATCAAATTAAAAAAAAAAAAAAAGAAGCAAACAATACCCCAATCCTGGGCTCCAAGATTACCGCAGATGGGGACTGCAGCCAAGAAATTAAAAGATACTTGCTCCTGGGGAGGAAATCTATGGCAAATCTAGATAGCTTACTAAAAAGCAGAGACATCACCCTGCCAACAAAAATGCGTATAGTCAAGGCTATGGTTTTCCCAGTTGCAATGTATGGCTGTGAAAGTTGGACCATAAGAAAGGCTGAGCGCCAAAGAATTGAGGCTTTTGAACTATGGTGCTGGAGAAGACTCCTGCGAGTCCCTTGGACTGCAAGGCGATCAAACTGATCAATCCTAGAGGAGATCGACCCTGACTGCTCTTTAGAAGGCCAGATCCTGAAGATGAAACTCAAATATTTTGGCCACCTAATGAGAAGGAAGGACTCACTGGAGAAGAGCCTAATGCTGGGAAAGATTGAGGGCAAAAGAAGAAAGGGACGACAGAGAACAAGGTGGCGGGATGGAGTCACTGAAGCAGTAGGCGTGAACTTAAATGGACTCCAGAGGATGGTAGAGGACAGAAAGGCCTGGAGGAACGTTGTCCATGGGGTCGCAATGGGTCGGACACGACTTCGCAACTAACAACAACAACCCCAATCAAAGAACTACCAAATGAGACAAACAATCAAATCGTAAGCAACAACTTAATCAAGGAACCACCAAGAACGCTCCCACTAACACTCATAGGGCAAGCCACTTGTATATAAAGAGAGTAAACCCCACACCCTTCTAGCACTGATGATGTTACCTAGTTGGATAATGAAACGTCTAGCAAGAAAACAATCAAGCCCAGAGACCACCAAGGACCCCACGAATCAAGTTGGGGGGTGAAAACCGCCCTAGTTTTTGTGAGTAAAACATATTGGGGAGAATTTTATTCAACTAAGGAAGTAAGTAATGAGGACATGAGTGCAGAATAGGCATGTAGTGCTTTGTGGTGCACTTCATGATACTCTGAGCCTAGATTAAAAACAGACATTCCTGCTGTGCTGGGTAACATTTGATTGCCAACTTAAAGGTTAAATATAGTATTGTATTAACATGTATGAGTTTCACAAATGCAAATAGCCACTGGGAATGGATGTGTGGAATAATAATCAAGTGCGCAGCAGGCAGGGAGATCTTTAAGCTCTTCCCTGCTCGTTGGGGTTTTTATGAAAATCATTTCTCTAAAAAAGAGAGGAAATCCTCCATTGGCACAAACTTAAATTGGCCCAGCCAGACACCTAAGTATTTGAAGAAAAGCACATTAATTTACACACTATTTTTTAAAAAGAAATATCAAAAAATATAACTATGCAATACTTTCATCAGATACTTTTTCTACCTCCTGTGAAGGCAAAACATCTAATATCCTCTCTATTGTATCTGCCGATTCATAGATCTTCAGTACAGTACCTTAAATTTCATTATGAGGTGAGTAAAGTGGAATTCAGCTTCCAGGTCCAATCGAATGCTGACCTGCTCTACACCTGGAGAGGGACAAAAGACAAAAATTAGATCTTTCTCAAGAACTCTGCTCAAGAAGACTTGATATCTTGTAATGCTCAAGAAAGCAGGGACTTGCTATCTAGTACCACCATCCTTTTTCTAACTCCCCTCCATTCGTTAGTCTTCCTGAACTGAAGGGTGAAGTGGGTGCAGTAGGAAGTCTAATCTGTCATGGCAGCTTCCCACGTGACTGAGAACCTTCATCATTCAGGATTCCAAATTGTGTGTGGAGATTCCAAGAATCAGGTTCTCTTCAGCAAACATGCAACTTCTAACCCAAAGAGGACAGCACAGCAGAATGACAAGAACGCAGCAAAAAAGCTGAATTTAGATAACGTGTCTCCATTTCTTCTGGTTATGTATGGAGAGAAAAAAATCCTCCATAAAGTTTTGAGATATCTCTCATCATATATCACATTCTGAGAGACAAAGTGTCCAAGATACAAAGGATGCTGCCACCAAGCATCTGTTGTGGTCCGCCAGCAGCCTGCGGAGCTGGCAGTGAGGAGGCTGGGGAGGAACATGGGCCAGTCCTGGAGTCTGGGGAAGGCTCGGACGAGATCTTTGTGTTGGAAGCAGAGATGGGGCCAGGGCCATCTGGGAGCGATACATGGACTCCGGAGCCTCCAGAGTTGGACATCAAAGAGGCAGAGGAACAGGAGGAGCCTGTTCCTAGTGCACGCATGTCCAGAGCTGCCAGAAGGCAAGAACAGTTAAAACTAAAGGGATGACTCAGGAGTAAGGCCTGAAGATGATTGGCCCCTCCCATAAGGCTTAAAAGAGGAGCAAAGGCGGTATAGAAATTTAATAAAATAAAAAATAAATAAATAAAGGCATGTGGGCCCTTTGCAGGAAAGCAACATTGTTAATTCTGTTCCCAGTCGGCATCTCTGTTTGATTCTGGACTCTGTGTGGCTTTGCCAAGTAGGTCTTTGGCAGCGTGTCAAGGGAGATAAAGGTTGGTGATTATCCCGAAGGACTTCTCCCGAAGGATTTTTTTGCAACTAATTGGGACTCAGCTGTGAATGAACGTAATTCACAGCTGTTGCAATAAAAGAGGTTTTTGGGACTACTCGTGTGTTTTAATGACTCAGGAAGCCTAGAATAGAATAGAATAGAATTTTTTATTGGCCAAGTGTGATTGGACACACAAGGAATTTGTCTTGATGCATATGCTCTCAGTGTACATAAAAGAAAAGATACATTCATCAAGAATCACAAGGTACAACAGCATCATTCTCAATTCTTACTTGTATGCCTTGATTTAATGTCTCACGCTATGATCAGATTTTCTCCTGGGGGTCTGGAAAAAATTGTCTCATAAAGCTGCAGATACATTAATTTTTCTAGTACTCTGCTCTAGTTTCTGTAATATTCTCTATAAGGCTTCAAACTTGCAAAAACATTGTTCAATAAGAGACCACAGGAATCAGCATTCTGGAGACTGTCTATCTATGTGGTTGTTAAGAGTTGAAACCATTTACTGGCACATAATCAATGTGTGTTAAATTTATACTCTGCTTTTCCTCAAAGCAGTTTCTTTGAAGATGTCCATTCATTTTATTCTCACAGCTTAAATCTTGTAACATAGATTGGGTGAAGAGAGAGAGAACAATTGGCTCAAAATGTTCTCACTGTTGAAATTGGACTTGACCTGGTCCTAGTTCAACTTCTTAACCATGGCATCACATTGATTTGACTCCTAAAGTATACCGTATTTTTCAGAGTATAAAACGCACTGGAGTATAAAACGCACCTTAGTTTTTGGGGAGGAAAATAAGAAAAAAGCTGATTGGTGGGTGGATCGGCCTCCCGGAATACCCCCAATCAGCTGTTTCCAGAGGTGAATTTTAGCAACAGGTTTGTTGGTTGTGAGCTCTGTGCCTTGCTTTTTTTTCTGCCTCTGAAATTTCTGAAACTCAGTTTCAGAAAAAATCTTTTTTTTCTGCCTCTGAAAGCCTTGGAAACAGAGCTTCAGAAAAAAAGGCTTTTTTTCTGAAGCTTCTTTCAGAGGCTTTTTTTTCTGAAGCTTCTTTCAGAGGCTTTTATTCTGAAGGACTATCTGTACTCTGTTCAATCTCCTTTCTTTGGTATTGGTATGTAGATTAACCTCTTCCAATCTGTTGGTTATTGTGTCATTCTCCAGATTTGTTAACATATTTTGGTTAGAACCTTTACGGATTCTTCTTTTGTTGCTTGCCATATTATTTTAGATAAAAGCCTTTCAGAGGCTTTTTTTCTGAAGGTTCTTTCAGAGGCTTCTTTCAGCCTCTGAAATCTTGAGGCTGGGCGGGGCTACATGTGGAGTATAAGACACACCCAGATTTTCACCTTCTTTTTGGGGGGGAAACGGTGTGTCTTATACTCTGAAAAATACGGTAGTTCCCTATAGTTCCAGCTTAGCCAATGATGATTG
Source organism: Pantherophis guttatus (assembly GCF_059756535.1). Taxonomy (NCBI): domain Eukaryota; kingdom Metazoa; phylum Chordata; class Lepidosauria; order Squamata; family Colubridae; genus Pantherophis; species Pantherophis guttatus. The sequence continues at coordinate 249,301,002 of NC_142064.1, forward strand.
ATACTGGTAATTGCAGTTCCGCAGTATTTGGAACAGAGACTCTATTTCATGTAATGGTTTAGGCATCGGGCTAGAAACTTGGAAACTGCGAGGTCTAGTCTCACCTGAGGCACAAAGCCAGCTGGTGATCTTGGGCCAGGCATTCTCTCTTGCACAATCTCTCTTTTTCAATTCATGAAAAATACAATACGACTATCAGATCTGGACTTCAAAAGTCTGAGAGACCACTAGGTGGCAGCAAATATAGTGGTGCCGATATAGAGGTCAGCTGTGGTCAGCCAAGATCTGGCAAAACTAATGATGAAAAATGTCTTGTTGGAGACCAACAAGATCTCTGGAGATATGTAATTTTGGGGAGTTGCTGGACATCTGGAACCAATGAAGATGAAACATTAGCTTCCAAAACTTCCAAATTTCTCATTCTTACCATTCTCAGACTGCCACCAGGTCTGTTCACCATTCTGCCCAGTAAGGTAGATGACATTCTCAATGTAGTGGCTCTCACGGAAAGAGGCTGAGCGTGAGTCACAAATGAAGCATTTCTCAGAGTCCTGTCAAAAGAATCATTCTGGTTTAAATATACAAAAGCAAGGCACGTACCTTCAATGACCTTCATGGTGTGCGTTACAGGCAACTCTAGTCCAGGGGTCTCCAAACATGGTAACTTTAAGACTTGTGGACTTCAATTCCCAGAATTCCCCAGCCAGCATGAGTTCACAAGTTCTCAACCAGTTTTACCTGAAGATGGCTGACAATGCAATACTCCTGAGGCTCTTCCAGGCCGCATGTTGATGTAGCGCTCAGGTTTTGGGTCCTCCCAATGAGCAGGTTTCCTGTGGCTGGGTAACAGCTTCCTTCCAAACAACCATGGTATAAATCAGGCTCTTCTGTGCCCTGAGCGTCAGCTATCTGGCCTGGTCAAAGAAACAACAGAACAGCCCCATCCAGTCCGTTTTTTAAAAAAATCATGAAATACTTTGGCATTGGGAAAAAATATGATCCCTTCCAAAAAGACCAGAACACCATGTCCCCTCCCCACAAAGAAACCTATTCACGATTAATAATAGTGTCAACTAAGTTAAATGACTCCAACCTGGTACATCCGAGCCAAAAAAAATCTCAAAAAGCAGAGATGAAAACAAGGTAACTATTGTTCCAGAAGAAAGATATAAAAGGCTAGATTTGCATGTCACAAAAACCCAGTTGCTCACAAGGATTTTAATATGTCGCTAATACAGGTAATCCTCGACGTACGACCGGAATTGAGTGCAAAGTTTCTACTGCTAAGCGAGACAGTTGTCAAGTGAGCTTCGCCCCATTTTACAACCTTTCTTGCCGCAGTTGTTAAGTGAATTGCTGCAGTGGTTAAATCAGTAACATGGTTGTTAAGTGAATCTGGCTTTCCCCTTGACTTTGTTAGTAAGAAGCAGAAGCGGGTTTCAAAACCTGTCGCTACTGATTTGCTGGTGGGTGTGCACTTGCTTGCACAGAAGCATCCAGGTAGGTGGGCGGAGCCTCCCGCTGCTGTTGCTACCGGTTCGCCTGATCCGGGGTGAACCAGTAGCAACCCACCACTGGTCAGAAGGTTGCATAAAGTGATCGCACGACCCCCATTTATGGCTGCAACCGCCATAAATATGAACCAGTAGCCAAACATCTAAGTTTTGATAGAACTTTATAGAACTTCCTGGGGCCCAGAAAGAGTCAGGGGTAGGGGTCTTAACTAGCCTTGCTGGCTGATGTAATCTTCCCAGGTGCCATGTGGTGAGTTTCTGTTGCTAGATGGGTCCCATTGTGTTGGAGATGATGGTCCTTTGACAAAGGATTGGGTTTCTGCCTCTGGCCCATTAACAAAAGGGTGGGGGCAGGAAGGTGGGAGCTGCTTTGTCTTTAAAATATGCTTCTCCATTTCTCATCCAGGGAAATATAATATTCTGCCTTTTTAATATTTCCCAACATATTACATTCTTCTAGGAAAGGGGTGGGTGCTAACTTCCTACAAGGTTGCATAAGGTGATCGCACTATCCCGGGACACTGCAACCGCCATAAATATGAACCAGTTGCCAAGCATCTGAGTTTTGATCACATGACCATGGGGATGCTGCAATGGTCCTAAGTCTAAAAATTAGTCATGTCACTTTTTTCAGTGCTGTTTGTAACTTCGAATGGTCACTAAATGAATGGTTGTAAGTCGAGAACTACCTGTACTCACAAGAATTTTAATAGATTAATAGTTGATTGCTCCCGATTAGCTCTTTCTGCCAGGGGCCAGCCTTCTTATTTCCCCCAAAAGTCAACAAACAGAAACCAAGTGTAGGAAGAAATATCCTTCTGGGTTCTGCTCCAAATGGGGAAAAAGACACTGGAAACATGGAGAATGCCTGGAAAGATGGTTTAGTGGTGGACAGGATCACATGGTTTGAGTTCCTGAACAGAAAAAGCAGGCAGAGCTGGGAAGCAGTCACCGATGCTGAGAAGAAATAGGCATGGAAGCAGCTGCCAGAAAAGGGATCCTTTAATTCAGGAAGGCAAGAAAAGTAGTGACGCAGCTGGAGCGTTCCTGGCTTGCAAGCAAGGTGGCCTGATAAGGGTATGGATTTTTATACCCATCTTCCCTTTGAAGTTGGTGTGATTTGATGAGATTTTGTATGTGCCTTTAGTTAAGGTGATTGCTCTGAATTCTGCCTTCCTACCTTAATGGTTTAATCATGTTTCTGGGGTTCTGTTTTTCCTATCCTAGGGGTTAATTCTGCCAGGAAACGGGAAAAGGGGAGTTCCAGGTGAGTTATTTTTAGTCTGATTCCCCTTATCTTAATGGCTCTATTTAAGTATTTCTATTATCAGCTCTGTTAACAGGGCTGCTCTGTGTTTTTCTTTCAGCTGTTGCTTCTTGGTTTTCTTAAAGGGGAAAGGGCTGGCTTGAATCTCTTGGCACTGTTTTCTGAGGTTTCTGATGCCGTAAGCAGAGATGGGTTTTAGCAGGTTCTAACCACTTCTGGAGAACCAGTAGTGGGAATTTTGAGTAGTTTGGAGAACCAGTAGTAAAAATTCTGACTGGCCCCGCCCCCATCTATTCTCTGCCTCCCAAATCCCAGCTGATCGGGAGGAAATGGGGATTTTGCAGTAACCTTCCCCTGGAGTGGAGAGGGAATAGAGATTTTACATCCCCTGCCACGCCCACCAAGCCACACCCAGCAAGCCATGCCACACCCACCAAGCCACACCCACAGAACCAGTAGTAAAAATTTTTGAAACCCTGGGGTACACCTCCCAAAATAGAATGAAAAATAAAATCTTATTTTGTATTCCCTTACCAAAGGAAAAGCTAATAACTGTGATTTTTCTCTCTATACACACTAATGATCTACTATGCACATACTGAAGATTAAAATAATAAACAAACCCACATCTGGGAATTCTAATTTCCCCAGCCACTTGCAGTGAATTTTAATCATGCCTCTTGAAATCCAATGCCCATAATTGAACTGCATAATTAGAATCCTAAGAAGAAACAACTGGGAGTTAAGTAGGAGACAGAATTCCACACTGAGGACCACATGATCTCTTTATCAAAAAGGTACTTTTTCAAAAGCAACTAGACTTTTTCTGGTTTTTATTCCTTGAAGACGTTTCACTTCTCATCCAAGAAGCTTCTTCGGTTCTCACTCATCACCTTGCCCAGTTTTGTGCCACCCATTGTGCCATCTAACTTGCCTACGATTAAAAAGTACAGGTAGTCCTCAACTTACAACTATTAATATAGCGACTGTTCAAAGTTACAACATTGAAAGAAAAAGTAACTTATGACCAGTGCTTGCGCTTATGACATAATCACGGTCACATAATCAAAATTTATTTAACCGGCATTTACAAATGGTTGCAGCATCCTGGGGTGGTGTGATCCCCGTTTGCAACCTTCCCAGCCAACTTCTGAGAAGCAGAAGTCAGTGGGGAAAGCTGGATTCACTTAACCACGTAAATCACTTAACAACTGTGGTGAATTGCTTAATGACCATTGCAAAAAAAGGTCATAAAACTGCTGATTGCCAGCTGCCAGCAGTTCGGCAGATCGAATCTCACCATGCTCAAAGTTGCTCAGGCTTCCATCCTTCCGAGGTCGATAAAATGAGGACCCAGATTGTTGGGGGCAATATGCTGACTCTATAAACCGCTTAGAGAGGGTTGTAAAGCACTGTGAGGTGGTATATAAGTCTATATATAAGACTCTGTAAGACTTATAAGTATATATGTCTATGGGCTATTGCTATCACATAACTGGAGGATGGTCACCACCTTTTAGGGAAGGCTGTTTCACTATTGATCAAAATCTACTTCCTTCTAAGTTAGATCCATTTTTCCCTTCCTTCTTACAGTAACACCAACATTTCTTCCTCATCTTGTACATGATATCCTTTCGGATACTAGGAGATGGCTATCATAATTCTGCATGGTTCCCTGACCACTGTTTGAATTTCTGACTGATGAACTGCTGGCGTAAGTTGGGTTGCACCTCAAAGGACTAAGAGAACCATATTCATATGGTGAGCTACAGCAGGCTGAAGACAGAAGGAATTAGAATTATTCTTAAAATGGTGTCTATTAAATCACTCAACGAAAAGGTTAAAAAGAACACTGGTATATAAAGTTCATGGCTTCCACTGTCTATACCTGTGATGGCGAACCTATGGTACGTGTGCCACAGGTGGCACGCAGAGCCGTATCTGTAGGCATGCAAGCGTTGCCCTAGCTCATCTTCAGCATTCATTCGCGCCGGCCAGCTGATTTTCGGGCCTTGTGGACCCACCGGAAGTCGGGAAATGGGCCGTTTCCGGCCTCCGGAGGGCCTCCCGGGCGGGGGAGGAGGCTGTTTTTGCCCTCCCCAGGCTCCTAGAAAGTCTCTGGAGCCTGATGAGGACAAAAAACGGACTTACCGGACCCACCAATAACCTTTTTGCTGTCATGTGCCAAAAGCGGGGGGAGCGCAGGAGGTTGCTCATGCATGCGTGGGGGGGCATGGAGGGCATTGAATTATGGGTGTGGGCACGCATGTGCGCGACCCCTCTGCACTCCCCCCACTTTTGGCACACGACGGCAAAAAGGTTAGCCATCGCTGGTCTATACTCTTGTAGGAAGATAGCACCCCAACCCTTTCCTGGAAGAATGAAATATTTTAGGAAATATTAAAAAGGCAGAATATTATATTTCCCTGGATGAGAAATGGAGAAACATGTTTTAAAGACAAAGCAGCTTCCTGCCTCCCCACCACACCTTTGTTAATGGGCCAGAGGCAGAAACTCAATTCCCTCCCATCTTTGACAATAGGACCCATCTGCAACACAATAGCAACAGAAACTAACACAATGGGACCCATCTAGGACAGAAAGTCACCACATGGCACCTGGGAAGATTACATCAGCCAGCAAGGCTAGCTAAGACCCCCAACCCCTGGGAGTCTGACAACCAATCAGGATACTATTTCGGGGCCCCAGGAAGTTCAAAGCCAGAGAAAGCATAAAACCCGGGGACTCGCTGTATCTCGTCTCTTTTCTGTTCTGGAACTCAAACCATGTGATCCTGTCCACCATTAAACCATCTTTCCAAGCAGTCTCCATGTTTCCAGTGTCTTTTTCTCCACTTGGAGCTGAACCCAAAAGAATATTTCTTCCTACACTCTAAAACTCAATACATGAGAGATAAGATGAAACTGAACTCTTAATAAATGAAAGCAAGTATGTCTTGTTTTATTGAAATATAGAAACTGGACTTCAACCATAGTGACTTTTAATAAATTCAGAGCTAAGATTCCAGGCCAGGAGAATCTGATGGAACTCGTTGATTCAAACTCCTACTCAAATAAATGGAATGAATTAAACATGGAACAGTGTGGGAGACACCAACATTTCTAGATAAACATTTAGTGAAGTTCTGAAGACAAAACAAAACAAAAATCAGAATGTCGAAAGAGAGATAAGTCACCAAGAAACAATACATTTTAATAGGCTGCACTTGTAAAGATGGTATTCAAAAAGGCTAATGAAGAATTATTTTTTAAAAAATCTTTAAATATATTAAATGAAAAGACTCAGTTTATCAATTGCTGTATGAAGATGGTAAAATGTTAACAGTTAACAGAGAAAAAACAAAGCTACTTTTATAAGAGGTGGGTGGCACATGAATTAACAACTGGTTTGCCCCAGCATCGAAAATGTGAGAGAGAGCGGCCTCCTGCGCACGCGCTTTGCTCTCGCGCATGCTTGCACGCATGTGCGCAGCTTAAAAAACACAGCTAAATAGGACGGCATAGCACAGGGTGGGGGTAGGTCCACCTGCCCGCAGGTCACAACTACCGCTTTGCCCGAACCGGTCTGAACCGGCAGAATCCCACCCCTGATTTCTATTTGCTTGAGTTTCCTCCAACAAGAACATCTATATTCCACCAAGCAATTGCGAACACTAGAGGGAAAAGGCAGGATAGAAACGTGAGATGAATGTAAACATCATCTTGAAATATCTACTTATTTTGGATGAATTTAAATCTCTAGGATCAGAAGAATTACATCCTAGGATATTGAACAACAAGATCTGCTAAAAGTCCTACTTCAAAAATCAGGAAAAAAAGAAATAAGGGAGAAAAGGGGAAACCATGGAACTGTCGCTCAGAAACCTTGGAAAGTTCTAGAGCAAATCCTAAATGGATCTTGAAACATTCTGAGAAAAAGGTGGTAATTACCACAAATCAGCATAGACTTCTGAGAAAATCTTACCACACTAAAGTTATCTATTTTTTTTTAACCAGGTAGTTCCAATTTATAAAATATGGGGAAACTGTACACATATGTTATCTTGATTTCAGCAAAGGATTTTGTAAAGCACTGTCAGCTTGATTAGCAAGCTAATTAAAGAATGGGCTGAATGGCCTGGAAATCAGGTAGTCAGCAAGCTTATTTGAACATCGTATTTGAGGAGTGCTCATTAGCACTTTATCAACAGTGAAGCATTGATGGAGTGCCCAAAAGTTCCCACATTTTTAAAAAAATATTTTTATTAATGGATTGAATGAGGACAGGTAGAGAATGATTATTAAATTTTAGATAATACAAAATTGGATGGGCTAGCTAACACTCTGGAAGCTAGAATAAAATTCAAGAATGATCTTGATAGGTTAGAGAAAATTGCTGAAAATATAATGAAATGCAACAAAGACCAATGCAAAGTGCCTCGTTTATACTGATAGAATTCACAAGCCCAGGTACAGAATGGTGGCTATTTAGCTTGATAAGAACACTTGAAAAACAATACAATTGGAGTGGTTGATTGCAAATGGAATATGAGTAATGGGGCTGCGAAGAAGGGAAATTTTAGGCTTCATCGGTAGAAATATCATTTCCGTAGGAAGCAATCATTCTGCTTTATTTTGAATTGATCAAATCCTACATCAAGTGCTACACCCAGTTTTAGGCACTGCACTTTGAGATGGATTCAGGGAGGATGCCCCAAAGTTATGTTTGTGAAAGATGAGGAAGTAAGGAAGAGTTTTAATGTAGCTCTTAGTTTATCTCCAAGATGCTCATATGTCAAGATCAATGCAAACTAATAAGATACCTCTGAAATACAGAGCCTCTTATATTTTCATGTGCCTGCAACAATAAACTCCCTTTTTACGATCCTCTAATCCAGCGGTGCCAAACTGGATTTCTTAGGGGACCGGATCAGCATTGTAGTTCTCCTCCACAGACCGGTGGGGGGGGGGCGGTGAGGGGAGACAGGATGGCTGCAGCAGCCTGCCGGCCAAAATGGAGTGGCGTGGGGGGTCCACGCACAGCCCCCTGTGCTTTGTTTTTGTCCTCCATGGCCTCTTGCAACACTCTCCTGGCCGAAAACGGGCCCCACACGGCCCGTTTTTGGTTGGCAGAGTGCTGCAGGAGGCCATGGAAGGTGAAAATGAGGTGCAGGGCCCCTGCACGCGGCCCTTTTAAGCCAGCAGAGGCACCGTAGGCCAGTCCTTTGATATTTCCAGGCGGCCCCACAGGCTGGATTTAAGCACCCCTCAGCCTGGATCCAGCCACCAGGGCCTTGAGTTTGACACCTCTGCTCTAATCCCTTAATTCGGAGTGAAGTCAGAGTGACTAGATGAAGCTAAGCTAAGGATGGCCTTCCTGACACCAGGCAGAATTCACAAGAGATATTTTTTCTTTGCACTCTAGGAGATAAATATCTGACGTTACCTAGGATTGAATTCCCAACCTTCCAAATGGAAGGCAAGCATCTTCACCACTAGGCCACCACGCCGCTCAACTATCTATCTGCAACAATGAAAATATGAATGTTGCTATCTCCAAACATAAAAACAAGCTTCCGCGTAGTCTCTTCTTTACTCACTCTTTAGAACCAAGGAAAAAAAAAAACAAATCCTTCCCTTCTTGTGACTCTGCAGCTTACTAAGAGGACCTGAAAAAGGGACTGTCACGTGTTCCAAGATTGGGACTCGCAGGCAGAAAGGATGTCTGCCTTGGCAGAGGAGGCCCAACCCTGCCTCGGATCCTGTCAATTCTGAGCCACTGCTCAGAATTGTGACCGCTGCTTGAATTTTCACATGGGAATTTAGTACAAGGAAAGTGGGTCACAGGGATGTTGGAGTGTTGCCCATACACATGGGCCTCGTTCCACCAGCTATTTAGAGTTTAGTGCTCCATTTACAACTCGGCCTCATAACTCACCCTGTTCTTTGCCTTCTGCTTTTATTTTTTATTAATAGCTAACCTCCCACCTCCAAATCTTTGCCAATCATTAACTCACACAATGTGTCTGCCCAGCCAGAGACAAACCTAACGCATTCCAAAGGGACACACCTGGGCATTCAGGAGAGTTTATTTCTAAGAAAGTAGGAGGTCAAAATGCTTGGAAGCCACACCTGTTAAGGAATGTCTTTCCATGGGTCTCAAGTAGGGGCAAAGTTTCTTTTGCATCCGGCCAAACCTTTTCTTGAGATAAATGGGGAGAAACTTCATCAAAGGGAAAGTGTAATGTAATGTTAAGGGGTTCTGCTAGGATCAGGAAGATCCCAATTAAATCTGCACTCAGTCATGGAAGTCTGTAGGGTCCTTTCCCTGAGTTACTATTTCTCCGTTCAACCTACTTCATTGAATTATTGTTGTGTGAATGTCTATGGAGGTTCTCAATCATCCAGGTCGTGGATGTCCCTGTCAGATATTGCCTGCATATGATGCACTAGAGACTAGAAGGGGTTAAGTCTTTGCAGACATCACATGTGACTATATCAGCCAATGAACTCTCTTATTGGACTCTTACCTAGAAACCACTTGGATATCTTCCCCTTTCTTTTCTCTCTATCTTTTTTATCTCTCAGCGAGACAACACGTGAACTTCTCTCTCCTCTCAACATCTGAGTCATACAGTTAGGGTAAAAATATAACAGGATACCCTGTTCATTATCATATGCATGTATATATTTGTAAATAATAAAAACAACCTTTTGAACCTGAAGCTGTATTGACCAAATAACTTCCTCGTAGAACCAAATGAGCATGACCATCAATATATCTGATAGTCCCCAAAGGTGCTTTTTCAAAAGGCAATTGGATTTTCTTTGCTTTTTTTTTAAGGTGTTTCACTACTCATCGAAGAAGCATCCTCAGTTCTGGCTGAATACTGGGGAATGAAAGGATATATATTCCTTGCAGTTATCTGGTTCTTTGCACTTTGAAAGGGGGTCATTACCTCTCTTACAGTCTTGAGGACCTGTGTGGGATTATCTGTGCCCTCGGGATACCTGAATCAGAGTGCAAATGGGTGTGGAAGCTTCTTGGAACTGCTGAAATGACTATCTTGTAAACAGGAGATAGGTGGTGTCATTTCCCTCCCTCTCTGTTGAGAAAGGGCTGTTCAGTTTTAACACAGATGGCCTCTTTTACCTCTTTTTCAAACCAGTAGTCCTCTCTGTCCAGAATTTGGATGGAGGATGGGACACTAAATTAAAATGCCTTGAGCTTCTGGAAGATAAAAATCCAGCTAATAATAATTGCTGTCAGTGTCAATTTCAGAAGGGCAATAAAAAAAAAACCATTGTCATTCTAGATATATTCAATGGCTTGCAATTATTCAGAAGGGAAACTTTTTACATATTCAATTGCTCCCTTGTTATTTTACTTTATATATCTGAAGGTTAAGATTCCTTGTTGAAAGCAATTTGTGATTATTTCTCTCTGGGAAAGACGGGTGCTGTTACAGAATAACCCCATCATACTTTCTCAGAAAAGCATTGGAATATGAGTCATGGGAATCATTAAATGATCAAGGAGCATTGTACATCGACATATATTTGAGAATGATCAGCAGAGTTCTCAAGAATCCTGCCTTAAACCCTAGGCAACAAGATATTTTTTTTTTAAAAAAAAGAAAGTGGTTCCAACAATATGCAGAGTATATTGGACACATCATAAGGATGACAGGTAGAATTTTTAGGCAGATCTTGGCCCAATCTCCTCTGAGCCCTGGTGGCGCAGTGGTTAGAATGCATATTGCAGGTTAACTGCCCACTGCTGAAAGTTCGATCCTGACCGGCTCAAAGTTGACTCAGCCTTCCATCCTTCTGAGCAGTGGTAAAATCCAATTTTTTTTACTACCAATTCTGAGGGCATGGCTTGGTGGGTGTGGTGTGACTTGGTGGGTGTGGCAGGGGAAGGATACTGCAAAATCTCCATTCCCACCCTGCACCAGGGGAAGGATATTGCAAAATCTCCATTCCCACCCCACTCTGGGGCCAGCTGGAGGTGGTATTTGCCAGTTCTCTGAATTACTCAAAATTTCTGCTACCAGTTCTCCAGAACCTGTCAGAACCTGCTGGATTTCACCCCTGCTTCTGAGATTGGTAAAATGAAGAACTAGATTGCTGGGGGCAATGTGCTGACATTCGTAAACCACCCAGATGACTGTAAAGCACTACAAAGCGGTATATAAGTCTTAAGCGCTATTGCTGTCGCTACATTTTAGGACTGACCCACCGGAGTCTACTGTCAGCATTTGAGAGTTCCTTTTGCAGCTGTGGACAGATGTGGCACAGTGCCAGCTGTTCTCAGAGCCATACTCCTACCAATGCTTGTTGTGACCTAGTTGGACTAGTAATGGGCCTCCAGGGCATGAGTGGTGCACAGGATGATCAAGGCGTGTCATTACATGCATGGCCTGACTGAAATGTGTTGGAAACTGACAGAGATATATGAGTTACAACCAGACAGAAAATGCTTTGTCTTACGGGCGACATAGAAACCTTGGCAAGCCACTTTGTGGAGCAAGATGTTGCCATCCCTGGGAAGCATAATCAAGGGTATATCTTTTCATACAGGTCTTTTTTTGTTGTTTTTAAACCCTTCTTGCTTTCCAGCTCTGGGATTTTGTTCCGCTGAGATTTCTAGAGTTGGATGAACAAAGTAAAATCCTCTTCTTAAGCTATCTTTATCTCTCTGGCTTAGGTATACGTGTATGCGTCTGTTTTTACAACCGCACAAACATGCATACATATTTTTAAATGTACCACAGCAACAGAGTTGGGTTTTTGATTTGTTTGCCTCTGAGTCAGATTTTGGAAGTTTGCCCTTGCCTCCTCCTCCTTCTTCCTAGGAGAAGAGAGTGTCCCCCAGCTAGCTTTGTGTCTAAGGCAGTACTAGAATTCATCATCTTCCGGTTTTTAGCCTGGCGCCTTAAGCATAGCACCAAATTCATTACACAGTACACACGATGCAAAATCATACGAATAATCATTGAAATGTATTGATCAGATACATGCGCTTGAAGATGATTCACCCAATGTTTTGTATCGGTACAAAATTTTTGTTCTTCTTAGATCTCAATGCACGGGACTATCCGTCCTAAGCAAAATCTGAAATTCAGCATGACACCGGCAAGAGCCGCAATCAGCTAAATCAGTTTTTCATATCTATTTTGACTGATACTGGTAGTGACTCTTTCCGATATTTAGATAAATTGGTTAGACTGGATTTACAGTCTTCTGCATGCAAGACTCTAGAACAGAGGTCTCCAACCTTGGCAACTTTAAGACTTGTGGACTTCAACTCCCAGAGTTCCTCAGCCAGCTTAGACCCCTGATCTAGAACCAGTGGTGGATTGCCCTCGGTTTGGACTGGTTCTCAAGGACCGGTAGTAAAACCGGCAGGAGGCTCCACCCACTGACCCGAATGTCATCAGGAAGCTTCTGCGCATGCACAGAAGCGCACGCGGTCCTGTTGCAAACCAGTAGTAAAGGTAAATAGAACCCACCACTGTCTAGAACTAATCAGAGGCCCATAACTGAGTGGAACTCAACATTGTAGAGCGTATTCTTCCAATTTATAACAATGATTCTGAGTATATTTACTAATGAAATTTTTACTGCATCCCCAGAAAATACTTTCCTGAAAATAGAACTAGACTCATGCCTGCCTGCCTGCCTTCCTACCTTCTTTCCTTCCTTCCCTCCCTCCCTTTCTTTCTTTATTTGACAAATTTACATAGCCACCCAATTCACACAGAGTGACTCTGGACAGCTTACAATATTTTCAAATGCAATGGATAATAAAAACCCAACCCCTACCGCCCCATAGCAACAACAACATAATCAAATCAGCTACTTGATCAGCTCTATTTCCATTCATGGTCCCCAGACTGACTGAGAAAACCATGATTTTAGGGCCTTTTGGAAAAGCAACAGGGTGGAGCCAACAATATATTGGAGGTGTGGGGTGTGGCGGGGAAAATGATATTCCACTACTGAGAAGGCCCTTTTTCATGGCCTCACTAGGTGAGAATCCCTAATCGATGGGACCTGTATCATACCCTGTCCTCCCATCCTGGTGGGTCAGGTGGATGTAATAGGGAACCAGTTGCCTTTCAGATAACCTGGCCCCAAGTCATTTAAAGGTGATAACTAACATTTTGGATTGGAATTGTACCCAGAAGCAGATTAGCAACCAGTGCAATTCATGCAGAAAAAGAAAATTGTCAAGAGTCTAAACCAGAGGTCTTCAAACTTGGCAACTTTAAGACTTGTGAACTTCATTTCCCAGAATTCTGGGTGAGGAATTCTGGGAGTTGAAGTTCACAAGTCTTAAAGCTGCCAAGTTTGGAGACCCCTGACCTATGGCATAATCAGCAAACAGATGTCAAGACTGTTCATTCACAAAATATATGCCTATAGGATTTAGCCCAGACCAATGACAGGTTCTGTATCAACACTTACCCCAGAGAGTCAAGTAGTACAGCAGTACCATTGGCATGGCAGAAAATTTCAACATTTCAACCTGCAGGTTAAAAAAAAAAGCAGAAATTAAAATCCTGACTTTTTCTGTCTGCCGTATCTAAGAAAAATGTGTAGGGACAGGGGCTTATATAATGGTGGAAGAACTGGAATCCAGTTACTTAATAACTAATTAATTAAACTAATTAAGGACATTTTTAAGCCATACAGAGTCACTTCACAGTGAGATGGGCAGCATATAAATTTAATTAATAAATAGACAATTAAATACATTTAGAATATTTAGGTCAAATCTTCCTCTCCCAGCAAAAAATATAGAGAAACTTATACACACATATATTTATTTTGTTGTTAAATAAAAATTTATTTACAACTTTAACTGCACGAAATACAGCACATCATTTATACTTTATGAAGGCATATAAAAGTTTACTATATAATGTGTTGATTAAATTAAAACAGCAATTGAGTAAAGCGTGTTTAATCATGAGATCCAATCTGTTCAGTGGAGTTTATGCACAAGTTACGTGCACCTAGGATAGCAAAATAAGCTTTTTTTCATAACATCCAAATGGAAGGAAAGATGCAAACTTCTCTTGTTATTAGTTTTTTGATATCTTCTTCTTAGTTTTTGCCATTTGGGAAAATAGGAGGAAATAAAGTATATTATATAAATTTTAGAATTCAGTTTTGCAAAGCAAAATTCAGTTTTGGTCTACAGTTTGAAATCCTCAGCTAGTGCTTAGCCAATTCTAAAAAAAAAGAGAGATTTTTTTTTCCTAGGAGTTTTCTAAAATTCTCCTTCCTTCGTCCTTCACATTGGAGGGTGGGATTAACTCTGAGTTACCTATACTCTGTATCAGGGGTGAAATCCAAATTTTTTCCCTACCAGTTCTGTGGGCATGACTTGGTAGGCATGGCATGGCTTGGTGGGCATGGCAGGGGAAGGATATAGCAAAATCTCCATTCCCATCCCACTCCAGGGAAAGGATACTGTAAAATCTCCATTCCCACCCCTCCTGGGGAAAGGATATTGCAAAATCTCCATTCCCACCCCGCTTTGGGGCCAGCCAGAGGTGGTGTTTGCCGGTTCTCTGAACTACTCAAAATTTCTGCTACTGGTTCTCCAGAACCTGTTAGAACCTGCTGGATTTCACCTCTGCTCTGTATTATTTGGTGTGGGGAGGTGGATAGTAGCTCATACAGGCAGCACATGATGGAAAAAGCTCACAGTATGATTTTCAAGGCAACCATGAGTAGAATAGCAAAGAATATGTGTGTGTGTGGGGGGGTGTTTCTCATTCAAAAAAATTAAAATTTGCATCTATTTAGACTGAACTGAAGCTGAAATTGGAGCAACTTCATTTCAGTTCCTGATCATCTCTTCTCTTAGAGAGAGACGTGCCTATCAATTAATATATTGGTCTGCCTGCCTGCGTTTTCAGGGAGAGAAATGAACATAAATTTTATGTGACAAAAGAAAAATCTGGGAGGGGATGGCAGATGGAAAGAGAAGGGCCCAGATGGACGGAGGTAAGAGAAGGAAGGAAGGAAGGAAGGAAGGAAGGAAGGAAGGAAGGAAGGAAGGAAGGAGAGAAAAAAGGAAGGAAGGAGAGAGAAAGATAGGGAGGGAGGGTGGATGGAAGGAAGGAGAGAAAAAAGGAAGGAAGAAGAGAAAAAAGGAAGGAAGGAGAGAGAAAGATAGGGAGGGAGGGAGGGAGGGAGGGAGGAAGGAAGGAAGGAAGGAAGGAAGGAAGGAAAGAAGGAAGGGGTATGAGAAGGAAACACAATGTGAGAACTTATTAGAGAGTTGGTGCATGGGTAAAAAGAGACATCAGTCATCCTTCTTTCTGTGTGAGCCACAGAACTCAGCCTGTATTCCTCACACAAACACCATATGAACCTCCCTGTAACAATATTAGAAAAAAATCCTGTTCTAGATAATATGCCATTCTCATCACATACTTTGCAAAATAAGCATCCCAAACAACCACTATGCTCTTTAGCATTAAAATATTTTGGGTTTTTTTCTAGCCTGGGAATAAATTGAGCAGGAGGAAAATCACTATGGGGCGGAATAAGCCCACCCCCACGGTCCCAGCCAGAGAAGTGTGGCCCTTCTCCCCATCCTGGCTGCCTTCTCCTCCCGGATGTTTTCTCATACTCACTTCATGAAGGCCAGCGTGGGCCCTCTCACCTGTTGTTTCATCTGCTCCTCTGGCCACCAGGATTTAGAGAAGAGCCGAAGCGATTCTTCCCTTTCCTTCGTCAATAAGGAACTTTCCACTTGTCCGGCTGAAATGTCCTAATTCCCCGTTGTCCGGGCAGCGTGAGAACTCTACTATGCAAACTCAACTGCCGATGGGTAAAAATAATCCGGCTCTTCCCACCCGCCGCTCTCCATGAGGGCAAAGCAGAGCTGGAGGCTGAGCTACATTCAAATGGAGCTGGGACTCTGAAAGGGACTAACGGTCTCTAAGCTACGGGAATGTCACAGCCTATTCTTTCTGCTCCACGGCACACAAAGTCTGTCTGCTCCGCTCCAGGCGCAGGCCCGGCGTTGGCTGTCTGAAAGGAGTGAAAGACGGAGGAATCTCCCATAGAGGAGACGAGAGCAAAACAGGCCCCTCGCTTCATTCTTAAAACAGGCCTCGCCAGACTTCGGATGCTTGAGACAAAGGCCAGGAAGCCAAGGAGAAATCCTTGGGGGGCAGCCTAAAAAACCTGACCAGTTTGGTGATCCATGACATCCTGAAGGAAGGATTCCCGGGTCACTGTCCTGCCAAGGGAGCAGAAATCTCTTCAGACTTTGAAATATAGGAAGTCCTCAACTTACAACTGTTTGTTTAGTGACCGTTCGAAGTTACAACGGCAATGAGGAAAAAAAAGTGACTTATGACTGTTTTTCATACTTATAACTGTTGCAGCATCTCAATGGTTGTGGGATCAAAATTCAGACGCTTGGCAACTGACGCATATTTAAAACCGTTGCCGTGTCCCGTGGTCGCGTGATCACCTTTTGTGACTTTCTGACAAGCGAAGAGGATGCGGAAGCCAGATTCGCTTAAACACTGTGTTACTAACTTCACAACCGCAGGGTTTTGCTTATCAGCTGTGTCAAGGAAAGTGGTAAAATGGAGCAAGATTCATTCACTTAGCAACAAAAATGTGGGGGTCAGTTATGGTTGTAAGTCAAGGACCACCTGTACATAGGGAGTCCAAGCACCAAGCTGTTTAGAGCAGGGGTCTCCAACCTTGGCAACTTTAAGACTTGTGGACTTCAACTCCCAGAGTTCCTCAGCCAGGGAGTTGAAGTCCACAAGTCTTAAAGTTGCCAAGGTTGGAGACCCCTGGTTTAAAGAGCAGCTCACCGATGGGTAATTACACACCAAACAAGGTCAACGCCTCAGTCTTGTCTTTTGAGCAAGAGGTCATGGATCTGAAGGCCAAGGGATTCCCCTCTCAGAGGCCCTGAAAAGCAAAGCACCGCCTGCTTTTTGGGACCCGTGAGGACAAAGGCATCATTTGTGCTTCCACCCAGCCCAGCCTCAACCGGTTCCCTGGGAGCCTGGCGGAGTTAGGCAGGAATGTACTTGTTGTGTCTTGCACCAGGCTTTCTCATAAAGGTACCAAGAATAGCTTATCCTTCCTCCCCTTCTCAGCTTTGTTCCCTCCCCAGCCGCTCTTCTTCTTCGGTTTTGGTAGGATGCTTTCTTATACACACAGGAGGCAGGGTGGGAAAAAGAGAGCCCAGAGGCTCCATCAAGGGCTTAGCCAGGCAGAAAGCTGTTCTTAGAATGAGCTGGGACGGGCAATCGAAGACGTTTGCAAATTGGTAAATCACGCAGGCCAGAAACCGGCCCCTCAGCACCCCCTGACAGAACCTTCTGAGGTTTTGGCAGCAAAATGAAATCGCTCGGATAGCAGGCAGAATGGAACATGTCCTAATAGCTTGGGAAAAATACACCTAGGGTTACCAACTTTCTTGCGTTTCCTTCTTGCCGGGCTGTTGAGCTTCAGTAAGCACACGCAGGTCATCCTCGACTTACGACCACAATTGAACCCAATATTTATGTCGCTGAGTGGGAAATTTGTGAAGTAAGTTTTGTCCCATTTTATGACATTCCTTGCCACATTTGTTAAGGGAATCACTGCAGTTGTTAAGTGAGTAACACGGTTGTTAAACGAATCTGACTTCCCCCATTGTCTTTGCTCGTCAGAAGGTCCCAAAAGGTCATTGCATGTAATCCGGGATACTGCAACCATCATAAATATAGTTGTCAAGTGTCCGAATTTTGATCACGTAACCATGAGGATGCCATAACAGTTATAAGTGTGAAAAATGGTCATAAGTCACTTTCCCCCCCCACTGCCGTTGTAATTTTGAACGGTTGCTAGATGAACTGTTGCAAGTTGAGCACTATCTCTAACTAGAAATTCAATTGGTGGTTTTTTAAAAAAAAAAAAAAAAACTTCAAGAAGGAGATGTGATGCTGAATTTTTTTCCGTTCAACATGGGGACAAAGGAAAAATGGCAAAAAGAAAAGATAAAGAATATTAAATACCTTGAATTTTTCCCTGGCTATCATTTGACTGCCAAGAACAGGCTCACTTTCCCTTTAAAACCCCTTAGTTTTATCCGTCTGTCTGCTGACTCATTTGTGGGTGTATCAATATTATTAGTGCGCTTCCCGAAGAGAGCTCTGAAATTTTGTATATTGGCATCCCAGACTTTCTGACTAACAGTTGGGAAACAGAAGATTCAGAAATAAGCCAAAGGATTAACCTACTCCCACAGAAGCTAAACTATTGCAAGTTAGTAAAAAGAGAAACCTGGAGGGATATGCAGTCATTTCTGCCTCAAAGCGGGAGAGCTAAAAATATAAATTACTAAGAATTACTCAGAACACTGAAGGGCCAAATATATCCAACATAAGATGCTGCATTAACTGGGGAAATACTAAGTATCCTGGTGCCTTTTATATATTTTGAAGTTTGACTCCCATTAAATCCCAGGTAGCATAGCCCAATGTTGGGAATTCTGGCAGGTCCCAAATTAACACTGCTTTGCTAGGAAAATCTAACAGAGGGTAATCAATAATTCACTCTTGAGAAAGAGGGGGGGAAAGAATGTATTCCCAAACGATTTCAAGGAAACATTCACATAGAGCAGGGGTGTCAAACTCGATTTCATTGAGGGCTGTATCAGGGTTGTGTTTGACCTCGAGGGCAGGGGGCGTGGCCAGGATGGGTGTGGCCAGCTCAACGTCACTCACGTTGGGGGCGCCTATGCTGGCCCGAGTGCTCTGCCAGTGAAAACGGGCTCCCAAGCTCCGTTTTCGGCTGGCATGGCCTCCTGAAACCCTCTGCCCTCTCCGTTTTCACTGGCAGAGGGTTGCAGGAGGCCATGGCAGCCAAAAATGGAGCTTGCGAGCCCGTTTTCACCGGCAGAAGTACCGCAGGCTGATCCTTCGCTGTTTACAGGGCGGCCCCGCAGGCCAGATCTAAGTACCCCGCCGAATGGATCCAGCCCCCGGCCCTTGAGTTTGACACCCCTGACATAGAGAATACTGTGCATAGCCAAGGAAAGGAATAAGCAGGGATCACCAAACAAATCAACCCAGAGTTTTCACTCAAGGTACAACTGACTGGACTCAAATCAGTGGTGGGTTGTCCCCAGTTCGCACCAGTTCTATAGAACTGGTAGTAAAACTGCCGGGAGGCTCCGCCCACTGACCCTGTCACCAAAACACTTCTGTGCATGCGCAGAAGCTTCCGCGCGCGTGCTGCCCCGCTGAGAACTGGTAGTAAAGGTAAGTAGAACCCACCCCTGACTCAAATGACCTACAGTATTTTGGACATACTGTGTGAAGTCCCAGCTCTTTGGAGAAGGGTTCTCCAAAGAGCTCTTTGGAGCTGAGAAAGATGGAAGGAAAGGGAAGAAGCCATGTGGCGGATAGAGGTACAGTGACAAGAGGTGTGCCACTGAGAAATTTGAAAGAGTAGGCCTAGGAATATATTGTTATGGAGAAAAATCTAACAGGTAGTCCTCGACTTATGACCACAACTGAGCCCAAAATTTCTGTTGCTGAGCGAGACAGTTGTTAAGTGAGTTTTGCCTCATTTTATGACCTTTCTTGTCACCGTTGTTAAGTGAATCACTGCAGTTGTTAAGGTAGTAACATGGTTGTTAACTGAATCTGGCTTCCCATTTGACTTTGCTCATCAGAAGGTTGCAAAAGGGGATCACATGACCCTGGGACACTGCAACCGTCATAAACATGGGCCAGTTGCCAATTGATCACGGGACCGGGGGGGATGCTGCAATGGTCATAAGTGTAAAAAATGGTTATACTGTAAGTCACTGTTTTCAGTGCCATTGAAACTTCAAACACTAAAGTCACTAAACAAAAGCTTGTTGGGCAAGGATTTCTTGTATGTGAATGCTAGGGGTAAAAAGTGATTTGATAGCATATAATCAATCAATCAATCAATCAATCAATCAATCAGTCAAGAAGAACATTACCCTACTTATTTGGAGAAGCCCTGCTTGCAATTGTGGTCCACTTCAGGGGTCTCCAACCTTGGCAACTTTAAGCCTGGAGGACTTCAACTCCCAGAATTCCCTAGCCAGCTTTACTTTGCTGGCTGGGGAATTCTGGGAGTTGAAGTCCTCCAGGCTTAAAGTTGCCAAGGTTGGAGACCCGTGGTCCAGTTTATGAGTGAAGACCACACTATCTTCTTAAGCTACGTTTTTCTGAACACTGCTGCGGACAGAATACAATGTTCTGCCCACCTAAGGAGGGTACAAATAACCTTTATATAGTTGTACAATAAATGCTGACTAGTAATGACATTAAATGTCAATCATCTTATTTTTGGTAACATGGGTTAGATTTTCTTCTGATAGTGAGAAGAAACGGTTAATAAAACAGAGGTTGGCATGAACCACTTTTTGTGGTTAGTTACTTCCTAATTCCCATTTAAAAGTACAAGTGCTGATTTAAGGTAACTCGTGAGCCAGCATCTGCAAATGCCTAAGTATGCTATTAACGAGGCTTACTTGAGTCCAGGAGCTTTGGTAGTTTGGAGATTTTAGTTCAGGAATTTATTTTGTTCCTTCAATACACTTTTTCACAATTTATTAAGCAGCAAAATGCATAGAATTACAGAGTTGGAAGGGACCTTGTAGGTCATCTAGTCTGCTCAAGCAGGAGACCCTACACCATTTCTGGCAGATGGCTGTCCAGTCTCTTCTTGAAAGTTTCCAGTGATGAAGCTCCCCCAACTTCTGAAAGCAAGCTGTTCCATTGGTTGATTGTTCTCACTGTCAGAAAAGTTCTCCTTATTTCCAGGTTGAATCTCTCCTTGTTCATTATTCCTTGTCTGGCCTTCAGGGTGCTTTGGAAAATAGCTTGACCCCTTCCTCTCTGTGGCAGCCCCTCAAATATTGGAACACTGCTATCATGTCTCCCCTGGTCCTTCTCTTCACTAGACTAGCCATGCCCAGTTCCTGCAACTGTTCATTGTATGTTTTAGCCTCAAGGCCACTAATCATCTTTCTTGCTCTTCTCTGCACTCTTTCTACACTCTCAACATCTTTTTTATATTGTGGTGACCACACGTGGGGTCTGCCAAACTCAGTTTCCAGTCCCCCTTTCATAAGTTCACTTAGCATCTGGAATTTATTTTGCATCAGGAGACAACATTTCTAATTTCAATTGTGCCTGGCCTAAAATCTTGGTTTATCAGAGTTTTATTTGCATTCCACTCCGATTCTACTCCATTCCATAACACTAACATTTTCACTGTCCACTGTGCTTGATATTGCTTTTCCTCACCACAACCACCTGACCTTGAAACTTTTTTCTATTAGGAAGCAATATTTGGAGTGGTTCCTTTTTGCACTCAGCTGACCTGGAAGCAAATTGGCTCGGCACCCAAAAAGAGACGATGGAAGCACAGGAGTCCAGAGTCAACCCAAAATTGAGCAAATGCTATGTGTGGTTAAGAAAATGTGCCTACATTTGCATAATGCATCACTGATCACTGCAGTCTCCTATTATCAAAGCCATCTTCTTGCCCTGTTTTAATTTTTTTTATTAGTTTATAATACAAAATGCAAAAGCAAATAATAGAAAAAATAGGGGAAGGAAAAGGGAAAAGTGTAGAGAAGAAGGGAAAAAGAAAAAAAAGACATTGACTCCCGACTCCCTTTGGTGCAATAGAATAAAATAGGAACATCAAACTCAACTTTTTACTTTTACATAATAGTATTAACTAGCCATTTCTATAAGAATTCTTGCCCTGTTTTAAGAGCATCCCTTAAAGGTCAAAGAGGAGACCACCTGAAGTTTACTGGATGACCTTGGACCACTCACTTTTCTTCAGCCTTACTATATTAAAAATAATATCTCTTTCCATGTCCACCTAACCTGATTCTTTCGCCATGTGTCTCATTTTTCAATGCCGTTGTAACTTTGAGCGGTCACTAAACGAACTGTTGTAAGTCGAGGACTACCTGTACAGGTAATTCTCAATTTGCAGCCGTTCGTTTTGTGACCGTTCAGAGTTACAATGGGACTGAAAAAACTGACTTACAGCTAATCCTCATACTTACAACCAATGTCGCTGTCAGCGTTCCAGAAAAACCCCAACTCCAAGTAAAGACGCGGAAGCAAACATTTTTCCAAAGTTCTCTTTACTAGAATAAGCAAACTGGCACATCTGGGAAAACCCGAATCTGAAAAGCCCGGGTTTTCCTTCAGTAAGTCAAAGCTCCCAAAACCATCCCCTTTTCCCCCCAGTCGGTCACATGCTCCAATCAACATCCGCTCCATCTCGATCCAGCCCCCTGACCACTCCTTCTCCAGATGCGGGATCGCCCTGACCTTGACCGACAGGAAGAATGCTATTATGTCTACTAACAACCCTTCTCCTTAATCCCCCCTCCTACTTTCCCACACATGAGAAGGTGGCAGCATTGAAGCTTCCGGCCTAAGCTGACAGTCGCATGCGTACCATCATGTGATTAAACTTTGGGTGCTTGGCCACCAGCATGTTTTTACAACAGTCATGTTGATCATCATTTGTGACCTTCCCATCTGCCTTCCGGAAATCAAAGTCAATGGGGGAAACCAGACTCACTTAATGACTGCCTGATTCTTTTAACAACCGCAGCGATTAACCACTAAGGCAAAAATGTCAAAAAATTGGGCCCAACTCAGAACACCCACTTTGCATAACGACAGAAATTTTGCTCTCAGTTGTGGTTGTAAGTCAAGGACTACCCGCACCCATATGAACAAAATTCTGCATCAATTTTGCACCTATTTATTTTGATACAGATGAAAGCAAAAAAAAAAAAAAAAACTCCTATGCACTGGAAATCTAAATGATGCTCTTCCTTCAGTTTATTCCTCAATCCTGAAATCTCAGCAAACTTCCTTCCATGTAGCTTTTATTATCTGAGAGCTGGAGACATGGTGTTCTTTTAAAAATACTACTAATGGAAGCTGCAACAGCTTTCTGAATGTGGTGCCAAATACCATTTTTTGTTCTTGCATAGCAAAAGGAATTCCTGCAGCTTTCTGCAACGACTGTATAGTAATCTCGTTGCATTCCCATTCATAACAATGTATCGGTGATTCCCCATAACACAGCATTAGATTAATCATCTTTTGCCAGGGTTTCTTAACCTAAAAAGTTTTGAGCAAGAATTTTAGGTTTGGAACGCATGTCTGTCTTCTCTCTTGGCAGCCGGTCCAGAGATTTAATTTTCACCTGAGCTGCTCAGTTCCAAGATCTGAGCTTCAGTGGGAACTACTCCAGCCTTCCTTTTGCAACTGCAGCTTTTGTTCTGCTTCCTTTTGCTGGATTAAATTATATTTATCTCTCCAATCTCAAAAGTATGGATGGAAGACATACTTTTGGCTAGGACACCGGAGTTGGACACTGACCTCTGTGCTGCCTGTCGTCTCCCAATCCCCATCCTGTGTTGTTAATTTAAATTTTTACATTGATAAATAAATTTAGTAGGTTGCATCTTTTTCTTGCACTGACTGCTTACAGAACAGCAATCCTCTTTTCTTTATGCCTTTGAGTTGAGCCAGGACACCAAGCGAGAGATGAAGCCTGATAGCTCCCATTAGTAGATGAGGAAGCAGGATAGGAGTATCTCAGTTATTCCAGAAGGATTAGAAGTAGAACTTTTTTTGAGAGTCTCCAAGAAGCCAAATGGATCTGGCAAAAGCCTTAGGAGTTGGCTACACTGCCCACCTTTCCCCCTCCAAGCTAAAGGACACAAGATGGTTTGCAAAGAAGCTTTTCCATATCCAATCATCCACTCCACAAATTTCCACTACAAAAAAAAAAAAAAAATTCTGGCCAGCCAAAGGATCTCTCATGCCATGGCCAGGTGTCCCCAGGAGCAGGAGAGAGGTAGGGAGAGGGAAAGGCCCAACTCTTACCTGAGAAGAAGACCTGGTTGTGGTTCTAGGCCTCATGCCAATTTGGGGAAGGTGGCCCAGTTGGGGCCCCTCTGCAGTTTGCACATGCCAGAGCTATTGCCTTAAGCGGTGCAAAGTGCTCTGCGGAGCTGCCTGTTCCTGGAGAAGGGCTCCTTCTTTCAGCAGCTCCTCCTCCCTTCATGCAGTGCCAGGGGACTGGAGGAAGGGAGGGAGGGACCAGCCCTCCTTGGCAGCCGAGCCAAAGTAACGCAACTAGGTAGAGACTCTCCCCATTTCCGGGAATGGCCTGGTGCCTGACAGGAGGGAAAGGTGATTCCCTGCCGTTCTCCAAGGAGCACTGGCTTTCCTGATCCACGCATACAGGTGTTTTGGCCAGAGTTACACACTGATGGAGGGAGTTATACGTGCCTTGGTCCAGCAGAAATCTCTGACACAGAAGTTTCAACTGGCATATGAGTTAGTGCTATCGAGTCTGGGCTGACAAAATCTAGATGACCCCAGCAAAGATAAGAAAACACTCGCTTATGACTATCATCCTCTGGATTTTCACAGTCCAGGTTTAGGAGTCTGAATAGTGATCCACAACCAGATCTTTGCCACAGCAGTGTTCATGCTCTTCAGAACTGAGACCTTCATGCCAGGGGTGGGTTCTAAAAATGTTTACTACCGGGTCTGTGGGCGTGGCTTATTTTGTGGGCGTGGCTTAATGGTCATGTGACAATTATTTAGGATTTAGCAGAGGTACTGGTCTACCAGGCTTTTAACTGCTTGCAGAGCTGTACCGATCTACCCATTTATTTTTTGCAGGCACTGGTCTACTCATGTATTTTTGCAGGCACTGATCTACTCATGTATTTTTGCAGGCACTGATCTACTCATGTATTTTTTTTGCAGGCACTGGTCTACCCATGTATTTTTACAGGCACTGATCTACTCATGTATTTTTGCAGGCACTGATCTACCCATTTATTTTTGCAGGCACTGGTCTATCCATTTATTTTTGCAGGCACTGATCTACTCATGTATTTTTGCAGGCACTGGTCTACCCATTTATTTTTGCAGGCACTGATCTACTCATGTATTTTTGCAGGCACTAATCTACTCATGTATTTTTTTTGCAGGCACTGGTCTACCCATGTATTTTTACAGGCACTGATCTACTCATGTATTTTTGCAGGCACTGATCTACCCATTTATTTTTGCAGGCACTGGTCTATCCATTTATTTTTGCAGGCACTGATCTACTCATGTATTTTTGCAGGCATTGGTCTACTCATTTGTTTTCTTTTAACACTAGAGTGGCCCTTTGAAGCCCCGCGGCAAGAGTTTAAACAGTTTTTTCCCCTCTAGCCATCAGCTGGGACAAGGAGGCAGCAATAGATTGGGGTGGGGCCAAATAAAAGGTAAGAATAACGGGGGAGAGGGGCGGGGGGACGGGGGCGGTCAGAACCGGTTCGGTGACATCATATTGTCACCGCTACCGGCTCGGGAGAACCGGGCTGAACTGGGAGGAACCCACCACTGCTTCATGCTCTTTAGAACTGAGACCTACCACCAGCCTACTCCCAGATTTTGAAAACCACCTCTTTTTGATAGATCTGTATGGCAGCAACACTCTTGCTATGACCAAGAAGTCAAGCTGTAAATCAGCAGAAGATCCTGAAAACCTTTAATGAGGTGCAAGATATTTAGTTATTCATCCACTGCCAGGCGTTCAATCCTGACCGGTTCAAGGTTGACTCAGCCTTCCATCCTTCTGAGGTGGGTAAAATGAGGGCCCAGATTGTTGGGGGCAATAGGCTGACTCTGTAAACACTTAAGAGAGGGCTGTAAAGCACTGTGAAGGGATATATAAGTATAAGTGCTATTACTATATGTACATGTGTGCCAGTAGTGGGTTTCAATTTAGTTTGCTATCGGTTAGCTTGTGTGCATGTGCACGCTTACACGCGTGTGCAACATTTCTGCACATGCACAGACGCATCCAGGTGGGTGGGCGGAGCTTCCTGCCGCCACCGCTACTGGTTCACCCAATCCATGGCGAATTGGTAGGAACCCACCACTGATGTGTGCCTTCAAGTTAATTTTTGATGCCTGGTGACAGCCTGAACTATTCCCTGCAGTTTTTAATGGCAAGGTTGTTCAGAAGTAGTTTGCCATTGTTTCTTTCCCAGGGCTGAAAGAGAGGGACAGGCTCATGATCACTCATCTGTCAGGATTAGAACTCAAAACCTTCCAGTTTCTAGCCTGCTGCCTTAAGCACTACGCCCAATTGGCTCTCTGTTATTTTTTTTTCTTCTGTTCAGTCATGACCAATTCTTGGAGATTGCCTGGACATGTCCCTGTAGTTTTCTTGGCAATATTTTTCAGAAGTGGTTTGCCATTGCGTCCTAAAAAAAAAAAAAAGCATTGAAAAATGCATCAAGGCTCAGCAAAAACACAAACCAACGTGTTAACCCATGCCAAAGCTCCTGAATTCATTATCCCGCTCACAATGCTTGGGTTTCAGGCTGGGATTTAGGGATAAAGAAGGATTGTGGGACTCCAAAAATGACTATTAAATTTTGAGATGACAGAAAGCTAAGGAGTGGATCACATTTTCGAAGAGAAGATTTCAGAAGATGTTCAAGATTGGCTTCAACATTGAGCTGAAACAAACAAATGTAACAGGAAGAAACATGAAGTTGTGCATCCCAGGAGAAAAAAAAAATGAAAGTGACTAACCCAGGAGGGCTTGGGAGTGGAATGTGTGAAAAGGATCTGGGTGTTGTAGGAAATCATGAGCCAAAACTGGGGTGCAATTGGCCAAGATCCCAGCTCTGTTCCTGAAGCCCTGAAAATGACAAATAAAACTCCAGTGGCAAATTATATAGGATACCTGAATAGCAATAAGACTTACATACTGCTCTATAGTGCCTTACAGCACTCTCTGAGCGGTTTACAGTGTCAGCGTATTGCTCCCAACAATCTGGGTCCTCGTTTTACCGACCTCGGAAGAATGGAAGGCTGAGTCAACCTTGAGCCAGTCGGGATCGAACTCCAGGCTATGTGCTGAGTGCATCTCTCCCCAAATAGAATAGAATATAATTCTTTATTGGCCAAGTGTGATTGGACACACGAGGAACAAACCTGTAAACTTATAGATTTTTAAAAACTTTCAAAAACCTGACCCAGGATCTCTTTTTGATCTGCCCCTCAATTATGCCCATTTTAAGGATTAGAAGTGAGGTTCAGAAGATCTGGGGCTTGCCATATTGGCAAGCCAGCTGCTTCTATGTACCATAGTCTTTCTCAGCCAACAGCTGGAGAAGTGGCTGGAAGAGAGGCACGTGCGACTCTCTTCAACTGACCTTGAAGAGCAGTGAATGCCACCATATTGTCAACAGGACTAGGAAAAGTACCTTCTGTCCCAACTTCCGTTTTTAGTATCTTTGGAGTGTGGGGATTTGCTGTTTCATCTGGTTGTAGCTATTTCAAGGACTCCTGCTATGATGCCCGTTTTTTCTCTTGGGTGTTCCATCAATCACATTTCAGTGCTTCCTGTGTGGTTGCTGGCACATCAGGCTCTTTTCTTGAAATGCCTGATTGTGGGGGGGGAGGGGTGGCCTTATCTCTCCGCTGGCCTCAGCCCCCACTGATGGGAGAATGAATGAAGCTATAGCTGCTACAGTTCAGTCTCCTTCTGGGGATCACCTTGAAAAATTCTTGATTTCATTGTTCATGTGCAAATACTCCACACCAGAGATTCTTACTAGCCAGCACTATGGTTCTTTCTGAAGGCTGGTATTTCTTAACCTCCCCGTTTTTGTTTTGGACTTTTTAAAAAAATGTATTAAAGAGCTTATAGCTGCCAGTGAAGGGGTTCCTCTTTGAAATGACTTCACAAGAGCTTATTTGGAGAAAGGGGAAAGCTGGATAAGTTATCCACAGAAAAATATGGAGCAGTTAATAACACAGGGATCTGAGAGTTGAAATAGAACTGTAGTTATTTACTTACTTACCTATTTACATATTTAGAATAGAATAGAATAACAGAGTTGGAAGGGACCTTGGAGGTTTTCTAGTCCAACCCCCTGCTTAGGCAGGAAACCCTACACCACTTCAGACAAATGGTTATCCAACATCTTAAAAACATTCAGTGTTGGAGCATTCACAACTTCTGGAGGCAAGTTGTTCCACTGATTAATTGTTCTAACTGTCAGGAAATTTCTCCTTAGTTCTAAGTTGCTTCTCTCCTTGATTAGTTTCCATTTCATCCACCCATAATATTTTCTTTATTTACAGAGATGTGGGTGATGGTATATAGATGGAGACCATCTGCAGGCAGAACATTTCTGACAAGGAAGCAAATCACACAGGGGTAAAATCCAGCAGGTTCTGACAGGTTCTGGAGAACCGGTAGCGGAAATTTTGAGTAATTCAGAGAACTGGCAAATACCACCTCTGGCTGGCCCCAGAGTGGGGTGGGAATGGAGATTTTGCAATATCCTTCCCCCAGGAGTGGGGAGAGAATGGGGATTTTGCAGTATCCTTCCCCTGCCACGTCCATCAAGCCACGTCCACCAAGCCACACCACACCCATCAAGCCACACCCACAGAACCGGTAGTAAAAAAATTTGAATTTCACCACTGCAGCTTCACAGCAGAGAAAAAAGTCTTGCATCCTCCGGTGCTCATAAGAGATCAAAACAAGTTCTATCTCCAACATTGGATTCTTTAATAAGCATCCTTATCTGAGAGGAGATGGATGAGTTGCCTTCCCTTAGTTCGGGGGACAGGGATGTGGGTGGGAGACTATGGCCCCTTTATGACCTGTGGACTTTAACTCCCACAATTCCTGAGCCACCCAGTTAAAGTCCACAAATCATAAAGGGGCCATGGATCCCCACCGCTGCCTTAGTTGAGGGGTGCTTCCATCCAAGAAGACCATCCCATCTTCATGTCAACTCATATCATGCCACCGTGATATTATTGTTCATTATCAAGAACCCTCCAGCCTCTTTTGTGGCAGCTACGAAGAGGGCATTACTCATTCCTTTTTCAAGCTAAATCATCACTGATTGGGCCCTACTAGTACAAGGAGGTCATTCTATCAGCTGTGCAAATACAGTTCGAATAGGTGACCCAGGTCAGATTCCTTTTTCCATATATACCAATCAAACATGCCCAGAGATAGAGTGATAGCTCTGATTTCATACTGAGACCAATAACAACTGAAAGAGGGGGAAGGTGATTTTTCAAGTGGTGCAAGAGGAGAACTGGTCTAGGGCCATTTGTTCCATGCAGCTGTTTTGACTAAAACACGTCCAAATGTAAAGACTCATTCTTGAGCCTGGAATTACAGTTGTAAGTGATTTGGGTTATCCCGTGACTATGTCCGATTTTACAATCTTTTTTTTTTGGCAGCAATTGTTAAGTGAACCCATTTTAGCCAATGGGTGATTTTTTTTTGTTGGAAACCGAACATAAATGCCTATGTCCAGCAAAAAAACATTGTAAATCGCAGTCATGTGACTTTGGGATGCTATAATCAGTCGCAAATACAAGCTGATTGCCAAGTGCCCAAAATCTGATCGCATGACCACAGGAGGAGCTGGCTATTGGAACTTCAAATCAGGGTCGTAAGTAGTGTTTTTGGGGTGTGTTTCGTAACTTCAAACAGTCGCTAAGCAACCAGTAGTAAGTCAAGGACTACCTGCAGGTTTGCTGTGATGGGCAAAAGGCAGCATTAGACGGTCCTAAAGGAATAATCCATCAAGAACTCTTTTTTTTTTTAATTTGATTTATATGCCGCCCTTCTCCGGAGACTCAGGGCGGCTTACAATGTGCTAAGCAATAGCCTTCATCCTTTTGTATATTTATACAAAGTCAGCTTATTGCCCCCACAACTGGGTTCTCAATTTACCTACCTTAGAAAGGATGGAAGGCTGAGTCAACCTTGAGCCTGGCGAGATTCGAACCTGCAGTAATTGCAGGCAGCTGATCTTAATAACAGGGTGCTTTAGACCACTGTACTACCAAGGCTCTTGATTATCTTCCAACACAGGGTTGAGACGTCCTTCCTCGTTCAGGGTGTCTGCTTGAGGATGGCAAGATCCACTCTGCATCCCATATACAAATGTCAGGAAAATTGTGTTTTTCTCTTGCCGCTGGAGTAGCAGCACGTCCTAGAAGGGTTGATGCCAGGTGATGATACGTGCTTCTTGCTCAAAGTATTGTGGAAGTAGCGGGTTGGGCCTTCAGTCCCATAGGAGTTGTTGAGGTCAGGCAGTTGATTGGTGGCCAGGAGATAGAGGGCTGCATACTGGTGCTGCTTTCCCAGACGATGCATTGCACACAGCTGCTGCTGCCAACTAGCCACTTGCCGTAGCCGGTGGGTGGTTGCAGGACGTCCCAGCCAGGGTACCTGGAAAAAGGTAGTGCTGCTTTAGGCAATGGTTGTACCTCAACTTCCAACAAGTTTTTAAGAAGAGATTGGATAACCATTTGTCTAAAATGGTATAGGGCCGCGATGGCAAACCTATGGCACGCGAGCATTGCCCTAGCTCAGCTCCAGCACACATGCATGCACCGGCCAGCTGATTTTTGGGCGTTCCGGGCTCACCAGAAGTTGGGAAACGGACTATTTCCGGCCTCTGGAGGGCCTCCGGGGGGGTGGGGAAAGCCATTTTTGTCCTCCCCAGGCCTACCGGGCCCATCATGCCATTGCGTGCCAAAAGCAAGGGGAGCGCAGGGGGGACCACGCACGCATGCACACGGGGTGGGGTGCATTGAATTATGGGTGTGAGCAGGTGCGCAACCCCCCCCCCACTTTTGGCATGCGACGGCAAAAAGGTTAGCCATCACTGGTATAGGGTTTCCTGCCTAAGCAGGGGGTTGGACTAGAAGACCTCCAAAGTCCCTTCCAACTTTGTTGTTCTATTCTATGGGGCATCCTAGATAGGGTGGGATGGGGTTTTATGTGAGGTCATCAAAAAAGCCAAGAGAGCAGCCAAGACATTGCACTCAAAGCCTCACCCATCCTTTTTTATATGCGCTGCATGAAGTTCACATTAAAAGCGTGGGCTTTGAGTGTATGGTCATATTCACCAGGTTGGCTTTTCTGACTCACCAGGTGGGCAGCCTTCCAGAAGCTTCTGAGTTGCTCTTAATTTTAGTGAAAAGATGAACACCATGGGGGACAGTGTAATACAGAATGAATGTTCTGTCCTCACGTTCCATTACTCTGTGTATAGCTCAACATGCAGTTAAACCCTCTTATCCTTCAATAAGCCAGACTGTAAATGTAGAACTTGATACTTTATTAAAGAACTGGATGAGGTGAAGCAGTGATGTTAATTATGGGATGTAGATTTTGTCCCCAGGAGAACACATGTCATGGACTAAGCTGGATTCTTCTAGATCAGGGGTGTCAAACTCATGTTGTCACGGTTGCATCATGTGACATATCAGGACTTCCCCCCCTTCGCTAAACTGGGGG
Organism: Pantherophis guttatus; assembly: GCF_059756535.1. NCBI lineage: Eukaryota > Metazoa > Chordata > Lepidosauria > Squamata > Colubridae > Pantherophis > Pantherophis guttatus. Next base: position 249,332,222 of record NC_142064.1, read on the forward strand.
TGGGCGTGGCCAGAACGTGGCGCATCTGGCCCGTAAGCCGGGAGTTTGACAGCCCCTGTTCTAGATGCTTCTCTTATCTCAGAATGCCACAAAATGGAGTCTGGCTTCTCAGGATGCACCTTTCTACCCCAGAATGAGGGCTGATGGGAGGATAGTTGCTCTGTAAACACCATCAAAACCAACTTTCCAAACAATGAAAGATTTGGGTTTGGCCACCAGATGGAAATCAATACACGTTAAAGAACAACAACAGCAATAAATATACACAAACTATATGCTGGAGGCATGACAATGAACCCAATTTACCTCACAGGGTTTTTGTTGTGGAGAAAATAGGAAGGGGAAGGAATATGTTTGCCACCTTGAGGTATTCATAAAAATAAAAAGGTGGGAAAGAAAGAAAAAGGAAGGAAGGAAGGAAGGAAGGAAGGAAGGAAGGAAGGAAGGAAGGAAGGAAGGAAGGAAGGAAGGAAGGAAGGAATGTGTCACCACACTTGGAATGGGGGAGAGTGTAGTGGCCAGCCTCTCCAATGGTTCCACTAAATCTGCCATGTGCAAAAAATCAGGGCCATACGTTGACTTGCCATTCAGAAGATTTATTAGTCAAGCTTAGGCGCAAGAATATAGTCAACAAAAGTTCAATACTAAGTTGGTACCAGCTACCGGTCAAAGAAATTCAAGAGGAATTGGATTTAGACCGCTTGTGGGAACGTAAGAACTCTAAGTTGGCGACTCTACCCCCAGCTGTACCTGTTCTTCTCCTGTAAAATCTGATGTATTGATTGTATTTAGCCACTGATTAGAATTATATTTTTGTACTTCATTAGGTTTTATTTTATTTATTTATTTATTAAATTTATTTGCTGCCCATCTCTTCAAAATGACTCTGAATGTTTTAATAGTGGTTTTAGTATAGTTCTATGGTTCTTGTTTCTACCTCTATTTTTTATTGTTCTTGCTGTTGTTTTAACTGTTGTGAGCCATTCAGGCTCATATCTTTGAGATGGGTTAGGCTGTTGTTCTCAACTCTGAGCTTTGCAATTTGGTTGCAAACATTTTGTCACTATTTGAGGAGACATTGTCAGTGCGTTTTGAGTTGTGCTCATCGATATGCAATTAAACCCTCTTATCCTTCAATAAGCCAGACCGTAAACGTAGATCTTGATACTTTATTAAAGAACAAGATGAGGTGAAACACTGGTGCTATGTATGGCATATACATTTTCGAGGAGAACATTGTCAGTGCGTTTTGAGTTGTTCTCATCGAGCACAACTCAAAATGGACTGACAATGTCTCCTCGAATGGTGACAAAATGTTTGCAACCAAATTGCCAAGCTCAGAGCTCAAACCAACAGCCTAACTAGCAACCTGAGCTACTAATATTTAAACACATTTCATATAAGATGGATGTCTATACAAATTGGATAAACAAATACATTTTTAAAAGATATATTATACAGATAGATAGAGGTCAGGATTTTCTTTTTCTCTCTTTTTCTTAAAATAAAATCAAGTCAAACCTTTTTAGGGCCTCAGTTTTAATATGTTCTCTACCTGAAAATAGGAGAAACTGCAATAAACTTTTAGGCAATTGTGACCAAAACAGAAAGTTGGGTATTAACAGTCCAGATCTGAGTGAATAGCTTGTGATATCCTAAGGACCAAGAAACCTGGTTTGCACAGCCAGAGGTTAATTAGAGGCTTAACTATGGTGCCAGTTCATGGGCTAGTCCTCGACTTATAACAGTTCATTTAGTGACCATTCAAAGTTACAGTAACACTGAAAAGAGTGACTTATGACTGTTTTTCACTCCTATGACCATTACGTAAGCATTCCCGTGATCATGTGATCAAAATTCAGATGCAATGCTTGGCAACGGACTCAAATTTATGACGGTCGCAGTGTCCCAGGGTCACGTGATCCCCTTTTGTGACCTTCTGAGAAACAAAGTCAATGAGGAGTCCAGATTCACTTTACAACCGTGTTACTAACTTAACAAATGTGGGAAGGGAGCTCATAAAAGGAGGCAAAACTCACTTACCAAACCTCAAAACTCACTTACTCACTTACCAACTTACCAACCAGCTTAGCAACAGAAATGTTGTGCTCAATTGTGGTCATAAGTTGAGGACTACCTGAATTAACAGGACATTTAACCTGGATTCATTAGAGAGAGATTTGCAATATTAACTGTTGGTGGAGGTACCGCCCGCCTCGCTTTGCTATGGCAGTTATCACTTATGGTGAACAAGGGAACTATTCTCCTCACTTCAGCTTAAAGGAAGAGAATCAAACTTCCTGACAATACATACAATTCACTTCAGTTTGGATTTAAACAATGGTATCTTTCTCTTCAACCACAGGTATTAATTAACATAGCAAAGTCAGGAAAGTATAAACAGTGACTCCGGTAGTGCTGATTGTCATTACTTCTTTTCCTCTTGCCAATTGAAAATTCCAGACCTTCCACATTTTTTATGCCAAGAAAATATATGATTCTAAGTGCCATTAATACACCTTTTTCTTGTTATAGATGCACACTAATTCAGCTATTTTTCTGGATATCTATGACCGATCCCAGCTATAGTTGTACCAAAAGCTGCTCATAGTCTAAACCAGGAGTGTCAAACTGAAGGCCCAGGATCCAGATCCGGCCTGCAGGGTGCTTAGATCTGGCCTGCGGGGCCACCCTGGAAACAGTGAAGGACTGGCCCATGGTGCCTCTGCCAGTGAAAATGGAGCTCGGGAGGGCCGTGCCAGAGGTGGGTTTCAGCAAGTTCTGACCAGTTCTGGAGAACCGGTAGCGGAAATTTTGAGTAGTTCGGAGAACCAGTAAATACCACCTCTGACTGGCCCTGCCCCCATCTATTCTCTGCCTCCAGAGTCCCAGTTGATTGGGAGGAAATGGGGATTTTGGGAGGGAATGGAGATTTTACAGTATCCTTCCCCTGCCACACCCACCAAGCCACACCCACCAAGTCATGCCATGCCCACCAAGCCACACCCACAGAACTGGTAGTAAAAAAATCTGAAACCCACCACTGAATAATTTCTAAAAGCTCCAAATTGGAGATATAGGTTTAGACCAGGGATGTCGAACTCAATTTCATTGAGGGCCGCATCAGGGTTGTGTTCAGTGGTGGGATTCAAGTAATTGATTTCTTCTAATGATTTCTTCCAACAACCAGTTTGCCAAACTGCTCAGAAAGTTAACAACCAGTTCTCCCGAAGCGGTGCGAACTGGCTGAATCCCACCACTGAAATTATTGAATACAATGGCTATATTAGCTGGAGATAATGTGAGTTATAGTGCCCCACTAAGTGACTAGCCATCCAGAGTTGAGATTTTGTTTTTATCGGAGTACGAAGAAAAAAAAACCATTTCAACAGAATGAAAAATGAAGCTTAAACTGAGTTATTACATTCCTTCTACCTCAGGGGTCCCAGGGGTGGGTTCTAAATTTTTTTACTATCGGTTATGTGGGCGTGGCTTATTTTGTGGGTGTGGCTTGGATGTCATGTGATTAGATGGGCGTGGCTAGCTGGTCAGAGTCATTTCTGGAAGGTCCTCGCACTTACAACCAGTCCTCGCACTTACGACCCGACTCATTTGTTTGCTTTTAACACTGATCAGCTGTAGGACGGCCCTTTGAAGCCCTGCGGCAAGAGTTTAAACAGGTTTTTTCCCTCTAGTCATCAGCTGGGACTCAGGAGGCAGCAATAGATTGGAGGTGGGACCAAATAAGAGGTAAGAATAACGTGGGGGGTGGGGGGTGGGAGGGCGGGGGGGAGAACCGGTTCGGTGACGTCATATCGTCACCACTACCGGCTCGGCCGAACCGGACCGAACCAGGAGGAACCCACCACTGAGGGGTCGCCAACTCCTGGTCCACAGACTGGCACTGAGCCGTGGTCTGCTGGGAACTAGTCCACACAAGCAGTGGGCAAGTATACAAAGCTCCGTTTGCACATGCTCAGGATAAGGTTGCGTGTGTGAAACCATTCCCCCCCTCCCGCCACCACCGCCACCTGCCCCCTTCGCCACTGCCAGTCTGCAGATCCAGAAAGGTTGGGGATGGCTGTTCTAACTGATGTCACTTGGTTGTTGAAGATTGTGACTTCTGGAATGGACAACTTTCTGTTGGGGAATGGCTTCCATAGGGCATCCTGCAAAAATATACAGGTCCCATAATGTTAGCTTTTAAGCAGTTAGCCAGAACATTGACAGGCAAAACATATTTACCTTCAAGTATAAAATAGTTTATTATTTATTTATTTTACTTATTTATTTATTACATTTCTATGCCGCCCATCTCATTAATACAGGAACTCTGGGCTAATATGTCATTAGCTCCCCACACTTATCCACACACTGCCTTTTCTTTATGTGAAATTGTGAGTAAGACTTTTACTTTACTTTGGTGGAGATACCCTTAGGGTGTCTGTACATCCAGACTAAAAACAACTGGACTCTAGGCGGCCATTTCGGTGGCACAGTGGTTAGAGTGCAGTACTGCAGGCTACTTCTGCTGACTGCCTGCTGACTGCAGTTTGGCAGTTCGAATCTCAACAGGCTCAAGGTTGACTCAGCCTTCCATCCTTCTGAGGAGGGTAAAATGAGGACCCAGTTTGTTGGGGGCAATAGCTGACTCTGTAAAACCGCTTAGAGAGGGCTGCAAAGCACTGTGAAGTGGTATATAAGTCTAAGTGTGTTGCTATTCCTACAAATAAATTCATAATTCAGGGCAGGGCAGAATGACACCATTCAAACAGGAGGAAGTCTCTGTTCAGGAGAAACCTGATTTATCATAAATACATACTTGGCAATGAAAAGATTACTGGTAGTCCTTGACTTACAACCATCCGTTTAAAGATCATTCAAAGTTACAAGGCACTAAAAAAATGACTTATGATCAGTCCTTGCATTTAACAATTGTTGCAGCATCTCCACAAACATGTGATCAAAATTCAGATGCTTGGCAACTAGCAAGTATCTACAACAACTGCAGTGCCCTAGGATCACGTGATGAGCATTTGTGACCTTCCCAGCCAGTTTCCAACAAGCGAAGTCAATTGGGGGGGGGAGCATGATGGCATGATTCACTTAGATCATAAATTGATGACTACTTATATTTAGGCCTTGTTTCCTCATCAAAAGCATCCTTCTCACCTGTTCAGAGAGTGAATGGCCTTTTGAACTTGCTGTAATCTCGTGTCGGTACTTGGGTTCTTCATGAAGGGCCCTCCACACCTCCTCAGCCCCCATATCTGTGTGGCAAAGAGCAACAAAAATGATTAGGGGTCTGGAGGCTAAAACTTATGAAAAACGATTGCTGGAATTGGGTATGTCTAGTTTAATGAAAAGAAGGGCTAGGGGTGACATGATAGCAGTGTTCCAAGATCTCAGGGGCTGCCACAAAAGAAGAGGGAATCAAGCTGTTCTCCAAAGCACCTGAGGGCAGGACAAGAAGCAATGGAGAGAAGCAACCTAGAACTAAGAAGAAATTTCCTGACAGAACAATTAATCAGTGGAACAACTTGCCTCCGGAGGTTGTGAATGCTTCGACACTGGAAGTTTTTAAGAAAAGATTGAACAACCATTTGTCTGAAATGGTACAGGTTTTACTGCCTAAGCAGGGGGTTGGACTAGAAGACCTCCAAGGCCCCTTCCAACTCTGTTATTCTATTCTATTCTATTGCAACAGATGAGACGTGGCAGCGTTACACTTGTTACAGTGCTGAAATGTGTTGGGTCTCTTAGAAAAAAAGTATGAACCCTCTCACCATTTCTGAAGAAAAGTTCCTACACAAAGCTTTAAGTAAACCATCCCTGCTCCGTGCCTAGCAGTTCCAGCAATCATTCATCAATACAGGTAGTCCTCGACTTACGACCACAATTGAGCCCAAAACTTCCTGCTGCTAAGCAAAACAATTGTTAGGTTTGCCCCATTTTGCAATCTTTCTTGCCACAGTTGTTAAGTGAATCAGTGCACTTAAGCTAGTAGCACGGTTGTTAAGTGAATCTGGCTTCCCATTGACTTGGCTTGTCAGAAGGTAGCAAAAGGGGATCACATGACCCCAGGACACTGCAACCGCCATAAGTATGAGTCAGTTGCCAAGCATCTGAATTTTGATCACATGATCATGGGGATGCTGCAACGGTCGGGAGTGGGAAAAACGGTCATAAGTCACTTTTTTTCAATGCCATTGTAACTTAGTGAATGGTCACTAAGTGAACTGTTGTAAATCGAGGACTCTCTGTAGTATTCCCAGATTGGCTGGATTACAACTACTGGGGTTCTAGGCCAGGTCAGCCCTTCTGCAATCTCCCAAATTGGAGAAGGTGGTTCTACACCAGAGGTGTCAAACTAAAGACCAGTGGGGCAGATGCAACCTGTAGGGTGCTTAAATCTGGCCCATGGGGCCAGCCTGGAAATACCAAAGGACTGGCCCGTGGTGCCTCTGGCAGCCAAAATGGAGCGCGGGGGGACTGCGGGTGTCCCCCCACACCCCATCTTGGCCAGCAAAGTGCTGCAGGAGGCCGTCCAGGCCATCCGGTCCCCACACACCAGCCGGCCCATGAAGGAGAACTACCATATTTTTCAGAGTATAAGACGCACCTTTCCCCCCCTAAAAGAGGCTGAAAATTGGGGTGCATCTTATACTCCAAATGTAGCTTTTTCGAAGCTATTTTTCAGCCCTAACCAGGCACTAGCAAGTGAAGCGATCTTCCCAGCCTTGCCTGCTCCCTCGACTCTCCGCTGTGCTTTAACAAGGCGAGTGAAACAATCTTCATGCTTTGCTCCGACTCTCAGCTGTTCTTTAGAAGCTTTTTTTCAGCCCTAACTAGGCGCTAGCCGAGTGAAACGATCTCCCCGTGCTTTGCCTGCTTTTCTCATTGCTGCTTCCTCTCAGCTGTGCCTTAGAAGCTGTTTTTTATCGCCAAGCAGGGGATAAAAAAATCCAGCAAACTAATGTGCTGAAGCTGACCAGACTAAGGAGGCTAGCCAGATGAATACCTGGTAGGCAGGTTTTTTTTTTTTCCTATTTTCCTCCCCAAAAACTAAGCTGCGTCTTATACTCCGGTGCGTCTTATACTCCGAAAAATACGGTATAATGCTGAACCAGCCTTTGAAGAAATCCAGACACCCCTGTTCTACACAGACTAGGGGAGATTTGCTCTTTGATGCCTGGTTTTCATTTCCATTCTTATTGGGCTCCAGAAGAAAAGGACATCACGGCCTCCACCTCACAGCCCAATTTTAGGTAAAGTCTCGCAAGGAAGAACAGGTCCCCCAAGAGCTGGAAAGTTCTCCAAAAGGGAAAGAGCACCTGACAGAAGTTGCAATCTTTGCCCAGAGGCCAAAACACTCTTCTGGCTGCCAAAGACTCAGGACTGAGACAAGTTAAAATACTGCAGGCAGTGGCGTGCTCCCTTTCATCTCTTTAATTGCATAATTTTAGGAAGAAAGCCAACAGATGCTGCGTTACCTACTATTACATTTCTATATTAAGATTAGTTCGTACAGTCTGTCAAGAGAAACCGAAAGCAGAAGATTTATTGTCATGAGATGCAGGTTTCCTCTAATTCTGCATTTCCCAAAGTTCACCAAGTACCACACATACAAGATCATGCCCTTGTACTCCAAGCTGATTATCTACACAGATAGCCCTCAACTTACAACATTTAGTGACGGTTCAAAGTTACAACGGCACTGAAAAAAAGTTACTTATGACCGTTTTTCACAGTTACAACCTTTGCAGCATCCCCATGATCGTGTGATCAAAATCCAGACATTCGGCAACTGGCTCATACTTATGACCGATGCTGGGTCCCCAAGGTCACATGATCCAGGGGTGAAATCCAGCAGGTTCTGACAGGTTCTGGAGAACTGGTAGCGGAAATTTTGAGAAGTTCAGAGAACCGGCAAATGCCACCTCTGGCTGGCTCCAGAGTGGGGTGGGAATGGAGATTTTGTAGTATCCTTCCCCTGCCATGCCCACCAAGCCCCGCCCATTAAGTCACACCACGCCCACCCAGCCACGCCCACAGAACCGGTAGTAAAAAAATTTGGATTTCACCACAGGCATGATCCCCTTTTATGACCTTCTGACAAGCAATATCTAATGGAGAAGCCAGATTCACTTAACAACCAGGTTACTAATTTAACAATTGCAGTGATTCACTTAACAACTGTGGCAGGAAAGGTCATAAAATGGAGCAAAACTCATTTAACAAATGTCTAACTTAACAATGGAAATTTGGGGCTCAATTGTGATCGTAAATTGAGGGCTACCTGTAGTCCTCAACTTATGACTACAATTGGGACCGGAACTTCCATTACTAAGCAATGGAGTCATTGAGTCGTACCCAATTTTGCAACCTTCTTGCTATGGTTATTAAGCAAAACGCCTCTGCCGTTAAGCGGATCTTGTGGTTGTTAAGTGAATCTGGCTTCCCCCATTTACTTTGGTTACTCATGTGACCCTGTGACACACAACCACCGTAACTGCACATTGGTTGCCAGCTGCCTGAAATTTGATCATGTGACTTCAGGGATCCTGCGAAAGCCATTAAGGGCAGAGCTTGATCATAAGTAACGTTTTTCCGGTCAGTTGTAAACTTTGAGCAATTGTTAAATGAATGGTTGTAGGTCGAGGACTACCTGTAATCTGTAACAGTCATGATCTCTTGCTTCCATGTTATTATACCCCAAAAGGAATTGAAGGAGAATAGCAAAGAAGGTTCATCGTCTTTTAATGATCCCATAATCCCTTGTGGGGTGGAGTCTTGGCAACTGAATGGAGCGGAGTGCTTGCCGGATGCCCTTCCTGTCACCAGTGCAGAGCTATATTCAGCAGATATAGTCTCATCGTGCCCAGAGACAGAAATATCTGCCTCTACCTAGGATTGAACTCACAGCCTTCTGATTGTGAGGTAAGAGCTCCACCTCTGGGCCACCACACCACTCTTTCTAAAGCAGGAAATGCCTTACCGATACCAGCCACCAGCAGGCGCCTCACTCGCGGGCTAATTGGTTTCTCTGTTGTAGGTGGATTCAAAAAATAGGAAGCTTTTTCAGAGCCCAAGAGTCTAGGGAGAAAGAAAAAAAGAGAGAGAGAGAAAACCACAGTAGCAATCATGGCTCCTTAAAAGTGATAGGTGATGGAGGTTTTTAAGAAGAGGTTGGACAGCCATTTGATGGGAATGGTTTAAGCCATAGAATGGTACAGGTGGCACGCGTAGCCATATCAGTGGGCACGCCAGCTCAGCTCTGGGGCGCATGCGCACGCCGGCCAGCTGATTTTCGGGCCTTCTGGGCCCACCAGGAGTAGGGAAACAGGCTGTTTCCTGCCTCCGGAGGGCCTGGGGGGGGGGTATATGCTATAGGGCAAGGATGTGAAACTCAAGGCCCATGGGTCGGATGTGACCCATGGGGTGTTTAGATCTGGCCCGCAGTGCTGCCCTGGAAACAGCGAAGGACCGGCCTGTGGTGCCTCTGCAAGCGAAAATGGAGCTCGGGAGGGCCATGCACGTCCCTCCCAGACTTTGTTTTCAGCTGTGACAGCCTCCTGCAGCCCTCCACCAGTGAAAGGGGAGTTTGGGGGGGAGCACATGTGCCGTCCCCCTGTTGTAGAATGAAGGGACCAAACAACATTCCTGGGTCAGCCAGAGACAGTTTTACTGCGCAAGGTTCAGAGCCAGATTTGTACCTGAAGCTTTGAACAAGGAAAGAACTGTGATATCTCTGTTTTTATACATTTCTAAGACAAAGGATTCGGTGAGATCATGCATTTTCCATATATGGTCAACCTGAGATCATACATTCTCCATATATGGCTAACACACACCTGTCATATGATAATTGACACATTTCCTAATTACTAAACCATTAGTAAACCATTAATTTTAGTTTATAAAATTATCTTAGCTTAGACAACCTTCCTTAAGTGCTTGTAGTTGCTAATGGGAAATTTACTGCTGTCCTTGGGTAAATTTATTGGATTAAGTAACTCTTTGTAACATATATGTCCTTATGTCATTCACAATGAGGTCACTCAGATGTTTTCCATATGGCTGATCTTCCGTGACATCTAGGTCTCATCAGAAGATATATTACCACTTAATGGGGTTTAGCTGATTTTTAATATAATCTCCAAGCAAGCACTTTTCTATCTTATAATAATGTGAGTAGAGAGGGTCCTTTAGAGTTCATGTAGCTTTATAATAATGTGAATAGAGAGGGTCTCCTAGAGCTCATTTATCTGACTCTGTATGATTCCTTCTTTTATCCACATTACCCCAAACAGTTTTTGCTGGCAGAGGGCTGCAGGAGGCTGTTGTGGCTGAAAACAGAGCTCGGGAGCCCATTTTCAGAGTGCTCAGGCCACCACAGGCACCTCCCCCCCGACCTGAGTGACATCAAGCTGGCCATGGCCCTACCGGCATCAAACACAACCCTGATGCGGCCCTCAATGAAATCGAGTTTGACACCCCTGGTATAGGGCCTCCTGAATGGGGGGTTGGACTAGATGACCTCCAAAATCCCTTCCAGTTCTTGTTATTCTGTATTCTAAAGCACTAGCAGCCCACTTTGATTGAACCAACTTGCTGGTCATCAATAATCAGGTGAATGAGCAGCTGGCAGGAGAAGAAAGCAATGCTCCAGGCTTCCAATGTCAGCCCACAGAAGAAAAATATAGACATGCAGTGAACTGGTAGAAGTAGATCATCCTGTCCCTCCTGTACTTTCCCTTTGCAGACGTTTGGTAGGAGATCAAGGTTATACCCCGTTGTTCTGGATACCAAGGAAAAGGGCGTCATTTGGTAAAACAAACAGGACCTGCCTCATCCCACGATTTGGGGGAGCAGATGACGCTAATAGGAAGTCAGAGGAACACGAGGGAGAAGTGCACACAGGAACAGAAGCAGTAAGGGCATATTTTCCAAGCCGTGATAGCCTGTTTCAAAACCTCGTTCCCTGATCATTTGTGTTGTGCCTTAAATATACGGCCATGTCTTGTGATTTCTGCAACAGCACACACTCACACTTTACACATGTCCATTATACATGCTCAAAAGCACGGCTTAAATCACGTTAAAGGAAAAGGCACTGGAACAATTCTTGCCTCAAGTCAAATTCCAGATAGCAATGTCACCGGCCCTGTGCTTTTGAGCTGCTTGGATCTTCGCATCCCCAAATCTGGTTGCCCTAGTAAAATAACAGCTCTTTCTGATCGCTGTGATCAGAGGAGACCCTGCTGCCGATGCTGAGATTGGCAAGGATGCCATGCTGTGGTTGTTCACAGGAGTATCTTGTTGGTGGCAGAGCTTGTGTTCTAAAATGGCCTTTCCCTAAAATTTCCAAAATTTTTAATATTCTCTATTTTAGCCACTTCTTAAAAGATCTATCATTGGTGGTTAAAATTTGGTTAAAATGCAGTATTGCAGGCAAACTCTGCCCACAGCCTGAAGTTCGATCCAGACCGGCTCAAGGTTGACTCAGCCCTTCCATCTTTCTGAGATAGGTAAAAGGATGACCCAGATTGTTGGGAGCATTATGCCACTTACCCATGAAGGTACTCTTGATAGTCCAGCAGAGGTCCGCTTGAGACTTCCTTCTTCTGGATCCTTTGCAGACTCCAACTCCCAGACCTTCTGAAGTCAGGCCCCTTGTGAGAATCTCTGGTTTGTCCTGAAATTGCCCACATACAATTTGAATATGCCATCTCTCTTCCTTGATAGAATAAGGAGCAAGGAAGGAGACTGGGATGAACTTGAAGTCTTATTGATTCATTTCCTTCTAAGGTCCCGTTTCAAGCTTCCATCCGCTCTTAACCATTCCCTCTTCCTTCCCATTATTTGTTTGTCTGTCTTCACTACAACTAACTTCCTGGATTCTGAGTTAAGCATCTGATCTGCTGTCATATCATGGCATTCAGGTTCTTTAAGTTTCTTGTTTGGGCATCACCATGGCATCATTAATTTCACTGACTTATGACAGACATCAAGCCATTCCCTTGAGGCTGGACAGCGGCCAGATGAAGCTAAAGCTGAATTCATATGCTCATTTGTCAGAGAAGTTAAATACATGCAAGGGGAATTATTTACAAATTTAAGTAACATCTGGCTGCAGTTTACCAGACAGTAAATAATTTTGAATTAAAAGCAGCATTTCCTTCGGAATATATCTTCCAGACAATTTGGCCACTATCAGACCATGCTGAAATTATTAAATTCAATTTCAGGGAACTCACTTTTATATGAACATGCACATACATTTGCCTGCATTGCAATGAACGTTTTTTTAAAGATTAAATGAGGACTTAATTCTAATGCACAGGCGTGATTTCAACAGCCATTACAACAGGCAGGAACATCCAAGAGATATGGTTTTTTTTTTTAAAAAATGAAGATGGTGACTGATAATGTAATCGAAGCTCCACCTCTTTTAACGTGTCCACATAAAAGGGCAGAGCTTCAGTCTAAGTGATGCAGTGATAATCTTGACTCCTCTATAGATATTTCTGACAACAACAGAGGGCAATTTTCTCAGAATTAAAAGCCAATTAAATTAAAAGTAAATTAAATTACAGAATCAACTAGGCAGAGGTCTCCAATGTTGGAAACTTTAAGACTTGTGGACGTCAATTCCCAGAATTCTCCAGCCAGCTTGGCTGGGGAATTCTGGGAGCTGATGTCCACAAGACTTAAAGTTGCAAAGATTGGAAATCCCTGAATTAGAGGGCATTATGAAATGACTCTTAAAGGCTGTATCATCCCAGGAAGGGTCAAACTTGTGCTTTGGGGGGGGCAGGTGGTTTATTAAGGGTGGGAATGGGAGCAAAAGCCCCCAATTCCTTTAAAAAGATGTATATGCACCCCAAATTGTGCTGCTGAAATTTTGTGGGAAAACGGCTGAATTTCAGCAGTGGAATTTGTGGCTGTTTTAGGCGTCTTAAATTCGTAAAGCGAATTTCCAGAAGTTTCATTCAGTTTCATCTTAATGTTTTAAAGTGAGAGGGGGGAGTCTAAAAAAAACTCATGGTGTGGAAAAGTGGCTATTTTGCCAATGAAGCTCGGTGGCATGAGCTAAGGCTGCTGGGAAGGGTTTTTGATGGATTTCTCCAAAAGTAAATCAAATTAGGGAGACATACTTTTGCTACAAGATTATAAAAATTGCATTAGTGTGTGGCTGAGACCATCAAGATTTTTGCCCTAATACTTTTGAGGCTTATTAATATATTTAACTGTTATTTGGCTAGACGATTTAAGATATTAATCTCAGCATGTGAAGACTGGATATGTGCTTAGTGACTATATAACAAATAATAAATAGCATCTAATCTCTAATTAAACCTTGACAAGCCTGGCCAAACCATGAAAGCGTATTAAAAAAAACCATGGAGGGGGGAAATCACTTATTTATATATAGCCATTGAAACAACAATGCAGAAAAAAATATAAAAACTGTAGATTAAATACAGTTATTTATTTATTTATTCATTCATTCATTCATTCATTCATTCATTCATTCATTTATTTATTTGTCGCATTTCTATGCCGCCCAACTCCCTAGGGACTCTGGGCGGCTTACAGCAAAAAAAAAAACAATGCGAACAATATCCCGTAAAAATTTTTTAAAAGAAAATATTAAAAACTCATTCCATGGCCAGGTCTCACAAGATCGCCGTAGCGAGATGAACGGCCCCAGGCCTGCCGGAAAAGCCAGGTCTTCACCACTTTCCGGAAGGACAATAGAGTGGGGGCAGTCCGGACCTCAGGAGGTAATTGGTTCCAGAGAGCCAGAGCAGCCACAGAGAAGGCCCTCCCCCGCGGGCCCGCCAACCAACATTGTTTAGCTGACGGGACCCGGAGGAGACCAGCTTTGTGGGATCTTACTGGTTGCTGGGAGCTATGCAGTAGAAGGCGGTCTCGAAGATAAGAAGTTAGAATGTAATACAAATACTTCAACTAATAGTAGGATATTAGATTGCATGACATAGAAGAGGCAACGTGATTTCAGAATCAACTGTTGATTTTTGTTTTAGAGCTAAATGGGAAAGGCGTGAATTCCTTATCTTTCCCCTCATGCATATTCTTGCTTTGGCACAAGTGTGTACTTTATTTAAATACTGGTTTTTCAAGAGCTAAAAATGTTCTCATTCCAAGTTTCAGCACAAATGACTGATACTTGGGAGACCCAGCCATTGCGTTTCTAACCAAGCTGTTTTCAGTCGAAGAAGAAATTCATATTAGAAAATGTGGATTTGTTCAGAATCTCAGCATTCGTTTATAATTAAAACTAAAAATTTAGGTCTTGGAGTTTAGGTGATATGTGCTGGCCAAATGTTCCTAAGCATCACCATGGAAAAGTTACCTTGTTATGGGTAGTCTTAGGTTTTAGGCACATATTCAACAACATGCCAGTTTGGTCTATTGATGAAGGACCAGATTAGAAGTCAGGAGATGGTGAGTTCTAATCCTGCCTTAGGCACAAAAGCTGATTGGGTGATTTAAGGCCAATCACCAGACTGTGAGTTTTTGTCCCGCCTTAGACACGAAAGCTGGCTGGGATACTTTGGGCCAGTCACTTTCTCTCTGACCAACCCACCTCATGTGGTTGTGAGTAAAGTAGGAGTCCACAAGTCTTAAAAGTTGTGAATGTTGGAAATCCCTGAATGAGAGGGCATTATGAAGTGATTCTTGAAGGCTGTATCATCCCAGAAAGAAACAAGATTGTGCTTTGGGGGGTGGGATTTATTAAGGGTAGGAATGTCACCAAAAGCCTCCCAAAAGGCAGCCTACCGCATGTTTACCACCTTGAGTCATTTATAAAAATAACAAAGGTGGGATATAAACTAACTAACTAACTAACTAATAATGGACATTCCTACGCAAAGCATATAAAGATGCATGAATACAACTTTATTTGAAATGGTGATTGCATAATAATAAATAAATTAATAAATTAATAATTAATTAACAGCCAAGAATAGCATCCTTTAACTGGATATCATTTAGATGTGTTGGACTAAACTACCTAGAATTCCCAGCCAATGGCCATGTTGTCTAAAGAGGAGGGAAGCTGTATTACAACACATTGCTTTAGTCTCCTGCACATCTCAAACTCTGGAAATGATAAGAATACTCTTTATTCTCCGCTCTTGCAGGCTATCTGCCTTATTATCACCCTGCCTTTTGTTTAAATTTCCAAGGCACTCTGAGGTGCTTTATTTATTTATCTGTTTTAAGGATCATTTCCTTTTCTTAAACGTTCCATTGTGTAAATGCCACCTATTGATGGTTAGTAATCTTCAGCGATTGTAGTTTTGTTATGCTGAGGTCCATGGCTGTAATAAAGTCATTCATTCATTCATTTTCATTCACCCATCCATTCATAAAACTGTGTTCCAAATAAAGGAGAGAATGTAATTTTTCGTTTTCCAGTTTCTTCTTTGCACTTGCACTTTGAATTTCTTTGGAGCGGGGTGAGTGGGAATATATCACTCTTGACCATGAGCCTATCTTGGAGCCCAACTATTATTACGGTAATTCTTAAGCAGAATTGGGTCTGGCTCAGATAAAGTACAGGTAGTCCTTGACCTATGACCACAACTGAGCGCATAATTTCTGTTGCTGAGACAATTGTTAACTGAGCTCTACCCCGTTTTACGACCTTTCCTGCCACAGTTGTTAAGTGAATCACTACAGTTTTTTTTCCAGGATTGAAACATTTTATTAGATTATAGAATAAAATACAAAAATACAAAAGCAAATAGTAAGACACAGTGGGGAGGAAAAGGGGAAGGAGGAGTTAAATTAATTGAATCAAGGAATATTAGTAGTGGAGTTGCTTTGGAAGTGACAAACTTTGTTGGAGTAGAAGCTGAGGTAAAATTTGTCCTGTTTTCAAAATCTGTTAAACTTGGCATTCTGAAGAATTATGGCTTTACTGTATATAAAATGTTAAAACTCCGTGATTTAGACAAGAAAGGAAAGTAGTCAGAATCAGATAAAGATATGCTTTATGACTTGCTGCTCAGTAACTATAACAATTGTTTTTTTCCCCCAAAAAAACTATCTTGAGTTGTAGTGTTGAAAGAAAAACCCATCTGGGTTCAGTTCCAAGTAGGGAGAAAGACACTGGAAACATGGTGGCTGTTTGGAAAGATGGTTTTTAATGGTGGACAGGATCACATGGTTTGAGATCCTGGGCAAAAAGGCACATGGGTGAGAGAGACAGAGAGGTTTATACCCTCTGTTCGGCTTTGAATTTGAGCTTGTATTCCGACTGGTTGTCAGACTCCCATCGGGCCATGCAGGGGTACCTTTGTAGGTTGTCTTTTGAGTTCCAGGCTTGGTTGAGCTTTGCTGGGTGATGCAAACTCCCCAAGTGCCATGTGGTGAGTTCTGCTGCTAGATGGGTAGAGGGCTAATCCTATCTTTGTTGGATCTTGGCTGAGGGCATTTGCTTATGAATAGACCTAGCTATCTCTTTATCTCTTGAGTGCTGACATCTGCTGTGGGCTATTGAAGAGGGTGGGGGCTATTAAGAGTGAGCCTGCTTCTTGCCTAAAAACATGTTTCTCCATTTCTCATCCAGGGAAATATAATATTCTGCCTTTTTAATATTTCCTAGAATACTCCATTCTTCTAGGAGAGGGGTGGGTGCCAACTTCCTACAGTAGCTTTGGACCAATGAACAAAATATTTAAATCATAACATCTGCCATCTGTACTGGTTTTTGAAATATATTAAAAATTAGACCAAAAACATTAAAAAAATTATAGCAGAATTTATGATTGCCACAAGAGTCTGCTCCTTTTCCTAGACTAATCATAGTACAGGAAAAAAAACCATTATGACCCAAAATGGACTTTTTCATTTAGAAATTGCCTGGGATAGGTGTGTTCATGTCATTTTTTTCAATAATTCCAGACTCCTTGTTCTGGTATCTGAGATAGACATCCAAGTTGCAGTAGATCACGTTATACAAAACTGAGCCATTGATCTTACAATAGCCTAATGATCTGAAATGATATTTAGATTTGGATGACTAAACTTCTACAGAAATTTCTTGCAGGGTGGATGATAGTAGAAGAAAAACATTTGTGACAAAAATATTATAGTGAAACAGACTGTCTGAAAAATGCAGGACAGATGGGAATAGATCAGTTTGTTTAAGAATCCAAAGAAAAACTCATCCCATGAGTTTAACATTTTTTTCTATATATAGAGCTTGCTCTTGAACTTCAGGATTTACTAAAATCTTCTTCTTCTCCTTCTTCCTCTCCTTCTTCCTCTTCTTCTTCTTCCACCTCTTCCCTCCCCTTCTTCTTCTCATATTTATCTGTAGTCTTTGGAATTCTTGTGAACTCTGGAATTCATTTCTACCTATAGGATGACACCTAATATTTGCTGAAACTTTTGAGCGTCAAAAAGTGGTGTTAAAACTCCTCTATTCCCGTTTCTAGATTGTATCTAAGGATATGTCCGATACAAAATCTTCGGAAGCATTTTTTCCCGTCAATATTCAAGTAGTGAATTTCCATGAAAAAAAATCCATCTGCCTGCTGACATTCTCCTTAGGATTTCCATGGCTATTTTTTCCCATGTGGTCAATTGCTTACTTGAGTTGAAAGGTTTGAATTGGATGTATTGTGCTTCATGAACGCAAAGTGGAACTCCAAAAGTATGCAGTTTTCTCAAAGGCAGATGACCCGCAAAGGTGCTCCCTGACATCTCCAATAAAAAAGTTCACAGAGACAATGAGAAAAACTCTCAGTTTCCAGACCAGAGATGGACTAGATGGACAAAGAGTGGGCTCTGGCATAAGGCCATTTCCCATCTTCTTGTGATCTGTAACATTAAGGATGCGTATAATTTCAGCACTCCCATGCCGACCCAAAACAATCTGGTCAGAAGTCAGCCATGAGAGGACAAAAGAGTTTTGTGAGTTTACAGATGCCTAAAATACCACAAGGATTCTGATAAGCTGAGAAAAAGACAGCAATCATACAGTAATCCAAAATAATGGTGAAACAGAAAGGAAAGCTGTTCCAAGACTTTTGTAGAGCAGGAGTTAGGAGGTCACCTGGTGGAGGACCAAAGTAACTGACAGAATTTCCCTCCCCTACAAGATTTCCCAGGTTCCTTGTGGCATATCCAAGGAAGCAGAAAAGGAGGAAATAATCAAGCAGAGGCTAGATTTGTTTTTTTTTTAAACCTTCTCCTTGATGGGTTCCGTAGACATTCTAATTAGTTTCTCTAGTGGAATGTAGAGTGTGAAGATGGTTTTCTTCTCAAATGTAAATATCTTTAGCAAGTTGAATTAAATGCCCATAAATTTAATTATGAAGACTATTAAAGTGTCCTCCACCCCACCTCCCCAGGGATTACCACCTTCATGTGATGGGAGAACTCAATCGCTTCAGTAATTCTGAGAACAGCAGGCAGAAGAACTAGATTTCCTTTTTTCTACGGGTGTAGAGGAGAAGTTTACATCACAATACGGCTGTTGTCCCCAGTAAACTGGTGCACTCCATGCCATGTTTTCCCAGGCTGATCATCCTCAGATGCATGGAACCGGAGCTCTCCCATGTCCCTAGTTAGTGTGGTCATTGGTCACCCTGGCTATAGATGTTAGAAGTTACAATCCAACCTAATCTGAAGGCCATCAATGCTTGATTCAGAATAAGGAAATATCCAATGAAGCAAAACACTCTCTCAAGTATTACTGTATTTTTAGTATAAAACACTCCGGAGTATAAAATGGACCTTAGTTTTTGGGGAGGAAAATAGGGGAAAACAATCCTGCCTCTGCCTACCAGGTATTCATCTGGCTAGCATTGTTAGCCTGGTCAGCTTCAGCACATTAGTTTGCTGGTTGTGAGCGCGCACTCGTTGGGGCTGATAAGCAGCTTCAAAAGCACAGCTGATCGTCGGAGGGAGCTCCAGTGAGTAAAGCAGGCGAAGCGCAGAAGCAGTAAGACAAGGCAGCTGCAGTTCCAGGTTGCCTTGCGTTTTCGGCTTCTGAACACTCCACTTGAGAGGCATTGAAGGCAGCGGGGATTGCCAAAGCACATTGCTGCCAATCGCCGCCCGAAAATGCGACGTGCAGAGGCCAAAAACGGGGCATGCGGAGGCGGCGATGTGCTTTGGAGATCCCCACAGGCTTGAACGGCTCTCAAATGGAGCGTTGGAGGCTGAAAACGTGAGGTGTGAATGAAACAACTGAAAGTATTAGCCAAAACATGGCTACCTGGCTTCCCATGCATAAAACTAGCATTTCTGACCTGAAGCAATCATTCTCACATTGTTTCTGGTTCAGCTCCCGCTATGTTCCCAGAAGAGAAAGAACACGAAAGACAAAAGAGACAGTAGAGTATGTTTTGAAGCACCATTTTTACTGTAGAAGAAATGGCAGAGTGGGATCATCTGCTACAATTTCAAAACCAAAGATGGGGGGGAGGGGGAATCCACTTCGTTAAAATATAAAGACAATCCGATTTTGCTTCCCTTCATCGTAATTGCACCGCCCAAGGCTGCCCATAACATACAAACATTAAAACTGGGAAACATGGGCTGCGTGTGTAATGCTGAAACAGAGACACTGGGAAACATCCTGCAAGATAAAACTGAAAAACAGACATGGAACTCTAGTGAGGCCACCAAGACGCCGATTCAAACCGGTTAATACCAAAAAGGGATTAGAACACTCCACATATCCTCTTTCCACCAAGTATCAAATGGTGGTTCAATAGAAGTACCAATATTTTTGAGAATCCAAGTTAATCAATGGCCAGAGAAAATATGATATAATGTTGTGCCAAAATTTATGCAGTACCCTGTTTGCCCCAAAATAAGACATCCCCTGATAATAAGCCCAATCGGGCTTTTGAGTGCATGGCAATAAGGCCAAGTGCTTATTTCAGGGTTCGAAAAAATATAAGACAGGGTCTTATTTTCGGGGAAACACGGTATATTGTACAAACGCTGGATGGCCATGAAGTTCAAAATGGAAGAGGACATCCATGGCAAAAGCTAGCTTCCATGTAAAGAGACCAGGTTTGTGCTTGGCAATGTAGAAGAGTTCAGAGGGACCACATGCAATGCCAGGTGGCGGCCTCAACTTATGGAGTCTGGCTGGCATCTACCTGCTGGATAGGTAATTCATATTAGGGAAGACAGCACCAAAAGCACAAAGGGGTAAAAGGGAGAAGGGGGTGATGTGTGCTACAGAAACCAATACCCCCTTTGTGGTTTCTGTGTCCTTCAGGCGCAAAAAGGAAACAATTCAAAGTGCTTAGCGTATGGAGTTTGGCAGGGAAAGCCAGGACAGTGTGATTCTCAAGTGCCTTGTGTTCAACAAATGCTTGTCTAGCTATGGGTTCACAAAGTCCCCCTTTTTTTTCTCCAGGCACTGATGTAGCAGCAATACCCTGACCACAGTGATAGGAACAAAAACAAGGGAAGGGACAATGCAAGAGAGCCAACTCTGCAGACACTATGGAGGACACAACCATGTCGTTCTGATTTAAGAGCACGGGTTTTAGTACTTTTATAGTTTTAATCTGCAGAGGTGCAAAGATTCTGTCAATTCTTTTCAAGCTAACCTGCATGACAAGAGACGAATAACCCATGTCTTTGGGTTGTTCCCCAAAGACAACTGCGCAGTCATAGGCCAACTAGACATGCCACCAGGAGGAGCGGCTGAGCAGGCCTTCGTTCTGGAATCACCATAGCGACAGAGGAAATAAATGTATTTCAAGCAAAGTCAAAAGAAGCCCGACTTGCAAGTCATCCACATGTCTTGTTAAGCCCTCCAGTTAAATGGAAAGGGCCCAGGTCCTGCTGAAAATCATGGGTCATCCCAATACAGGAGAAAACTCTTGAATTTACAGTCTCCTCAAAAAGTGCCATAAAAAAAAGTTAATTAAGGGAGACGGATTAGGCAATCACATATCTCTATCGTTCAACCTCTGCTACTCCTCAGATGTGTTGGGCTGCAACTCTTGTTACCATGCTGGCAGGAGATAGCAACCATTTAAGAGTCTAACACATCATCAGGCTGCCCAGGGTAACCATCTATCTTGTGACTATTTCTCACCTATTCCACATCTTCCGATAACCCCCCTTTTTCCCCCCACAGAATCAGCACTTCTTCACATTTATCATATGCAGAAGCTACATAGAGTATTATCAACCAGCAAACAGAGCATAAACCAAGAAGGATGTCAAGGTATCTATTAATGGACAACAAGGAGGCAACAAAATGTATAATTCTTCATTAAAGGAACATATCAACTTTGAAACTGCTGAGATGTTTTCTGGTTATGGATGTAGAAGTCACATTTACTACATAAGGGCTGAAGTGGCCACAGCATGGTGCTCTAGCATTAAGTTGCCTAGCCTAAAATCTCATCTCCACGTTCAATTGCCTATCACAAGGCACTTGGTTTGAGAGTCTAATTCTCATCTCTAAATTGTCGAGCGTTTCAGTTAAGAAATACAGGTAGTCCTCAATTTACAACCATTTGTTTAGTGACTGTTCAAGGTTAAAATGGCACTGGACAAAAAATGACCATTTTTCACATACAACGTTTGCAACATTCCCATGGTCGTGTGATCAAAATTTGGGTGCTTGGTAACTGACATTTACTTATGATGGTTGCAGTGTCCTGGGGTCATGTGATCTCCTTTTGTGACCTTCTCGCCATCAAAGTCAACGGGGAAGCCAGATTCACTTAACCACCATATTACTAACTTTTACAACTGCAGTGATTACTTAAAAACCGTGTGGCAAGAAAAGTCATAAAATGGGACAAAACTCACTTAAGTGCTCCCACTTAGCAGAGGAAATTTTGGGCTCAATTGTGGTCGTTCAATCAAGGGCTACCTGTATAGTATATGCAAATATTCAGTCCGTCCAATGACTCAAAAAGCTTTCCCAAGGAATTCCTTTTTTTTTTTTTTTAATTTGGTACAGATTAGCAAAAAGGAAGTCCTATGGTCGGTATTAACGACTGATCAGGATCCAAAAATTGAATTCAACTAGCCATATCAGATGACCCATTGTTAGTCACAGGTATCCTTCCTAATTAGATGTTTACAAACAGATAAAGTAGCTTTATAACCAGTTGCACTGCTGATCTATTTACATCAGTACTGTCTGTTGCAGGAGTGGGTCTCTGTAGTCTCAAACAAAAGATTTCTTTCTTTTTTCCCCCCCTCATCCCAAGATCTTTTTAGAATGCTGGAGACTAAATCCACGAGGGGTGCAAAGGAATGGCTGCAGAAGGACACAAGGCAGAAAAAGATCTATTTGAAGAACAAATGTCAGAAAATAAGGATAAATGAAGCAATAATCAGGCAGAAATGCTGACTGCTTTAGGGTGATCCTTCCAAATATCTCCGGGAAGTGATTGGCAGAGGCTGTGTACCTATCTGAAAAGTCATTTCCCTTATTCCAGGAAGCTGGTCATTTGGCACTGCGCAGTCAGCATTTAACACAAAACACTTTCTCTCTTATAAAATTCTTGTAGAAAAATGGAAATAATGTTAAAGCACAAGAAGACAAGGCAAAAGACAGCCTCTGCCTTAAACTAAGTTGCTGCTAAAGCTGCCAGCGGACTAAGGTGTCACAACTTTCACCTCCATTTCAGCTGAAGGGCCCAAAGATCTAAAGCCAATCTTCCAATTCAAAACACCGCACAACTTGCTTTGATAACCCAATTCTGCTAACTGTACGGCCTGCTTGACCATCAACTGCAAAACAGCTGCATAAAAAGGTGTGAAAACTGTGAAGGCACAAAAACCGCCTTAAGTTTTAGCTTTAGATTTTTCTTTATAAGTTTAGCTGCTGTGATGCCAGCATCTTCTGGGTTCAGGATGCCTAACCACAGTTCAAAATATACTTTTTCAGAGTCACCCTTGCTCTGCGGTTCAGGGTTTTGGGGCTGTGGTGGTTGTTTTTTTGCCTTGTGCTATTATTATCTTTCCAGATCAATATTGAGAAATAAAAATGAAGAACGTTGTTAATCGAAATGACCTTCCCTCCACCAGTCAAGGTTTATCATACTTCATCCAGAAAGAGACAATTCTAGGAATCAAGCGAGCAATTGCACAATTTCATTCCCTGTTAAACCAATTGCTGGAAACAAAGAAAAACACACACATAAAATACACTGTCTCCAATGAAGTACATTAGCCCCTAGTAACCATCGTTGGACTGACAAAAACCAATGACCTTCTGGGATTTCTAATGACTATAACCCTCGATGCTAATAGCCAACTAATAAAGCCTACAGTGAATACAGTCTAGATTAGGGGTGTCAAAGTAGATTTCATTGAAGGCCACATCAGGTTGTGTTTGACCTTAAGAGGCGGGGGGAGCATGGCCAACATGTCACTCGTGTTGGGGGCGCCTGTGGTGGCCCGAGCCCTCTGCCAGCAAAAACAGGCTCCCGAGCTCCATTTTTGGCTGCCACGGCCTCCTGCAACCCTCTGCCAGTGAAAATGGAGCTCGGGAGGGCCACGCGCTCCATTTTCATGGGCAGAGGGTTGCAGGAAGCTGTGGTAGCCAAAAACAGAGCTCGGGAGCCCGTTATTGCTAGCAGAAGCACCGCAGGCCGGTCCTTCACTGTTTCCAGGGCAGCCCCACAGGCCAGATCTAAGTACCCTGCGGGCCAGATCTGGCCCCTAGGCCTTGAGTTTGACACCCCTGGTCTAGATGCCTCAATCTTGAATCAATGTGTTGTGTCGCTCCAATCTCTTCCACACATACGGGTTGATAAGGAAAGAAAAGATCTTCTCTGCAAGAACCCAGAACAATTTCTCATCTCTTGGGATTTCAAAAGCCCCCAGATAGACTGAGAAGTTCAAGACAGGTATGGATTCTTGCTTCAATAAAAGTCAAGGCATCTATCATTCATGCAGTTGGATCAACGCTTCAAGTCTCACATCGACCCATGAATGCCAGGCTATTAGAGCTTGACTTCAGACATACCGTAGACAGAGCAATTCCCCCGGTGCAGATTCTCCAGTTGGCAACATGAAAGCGAAGAGAACCAACAGTTGGTCTATAAAAGGTTATTTGCCTGCATTGCTATATCACCTTTTTTCTTGAGGGTGGAGCATTCCTCTAAAAGGCTTTCGCCGCATACTTTCACCTCAGAAGCCAAAGTGCTTATTTTCTAAGGTTCTTTATTTCTTATTTCTTCCAGTGGTTTGAAAGGGTATCCTTTTGCAAATGCAGAGACTAAGACAAGTCCCACCCCCCCCCCCCTACAATCTCCATTGCAAATGCAACTATAGTATTTGGGATCGCCATTGACTGTAATCTTAAGAAATAACAAAAACATTTTACAGTGTGTCGCCGGGCAGCTTAGCAGCAAGCTAGTATTGACAATACTTGAGTTTAAAGCAGTCTGACTTCTTGTCAAAGGCAGGAGAGACATTAGCACCTATTGGTCATATCGGGCACGAAAACCAACCACATAAATCACAGGCGTACAGTTTTGTGACACAAGTAAAAATTCTACAGGAACTCCTGCAAAAAAGTGACAAAAATATTTTAGAGTACTGGGGAGAGAGGGAGGGAGGGAGGGAGGAAGGAAGATTGGTAGAAACTATTGTCAGCTCTAATATTAGTGTAAAAATGGATACAATCTACTGGTAATTCCAAGTGTTGTTTTTTTTTGAGAGAGTATGCTACATAGAAAAAAACCCCCAGCCTTTCTCCTTTTCACCCTGATGATATGCCAATATATCTCTGCGTTTTCAGGTATTTTGTGTGTGCATGAGGAGGAAGCAAAGGAAGTTTAAAGGGTAGCATGGAAAGATCTTTAAATAATGGCGTGGGGGGGGACAGGGAGAGCTGTAGCTGCTGTATTTGGATAATGCAGAGATCTTCAAATATGGCAGCTTTAAGACTTGTGGACTTCAACTCTATACTGGCTGGAGAATTCTGGGAGTTGAAGTCCGCAAGTCTTAAAGCTGCCATGTTTGAAGACCTCTGGGGTAATGAATACCCCAAAGAGAAAGCTAGGCTCTTATAATTCAGAAAGAATTAATTCTAGAAAAATCTGCGAATGACACCTGGAATCCAGTCAGGGTTGTAAAGACCCAAGCAGAAGAGACTGAGGTTTCTCCTCGCCTTTTTTTCTTAAGCACAAACAAGGGAGAGTAAACGTGCAGAAGAGTGCCAGATAGCTAATTAAAGATTCTCTGCCATGTAAGCAAAGATTGTCTCAAAAATGGCTCAGCTGAGAATAACTTTTCAAAGTAGCCTGGTAGAACATTTGATGACAGCATGTACAGCCTGCCATCAAAACATCTACAGAGGGCTCAGAGGAGGTTCCCCCCCTCCCCCAATCTTATGAAGCTTTGAAACTCAACAAATTAACCAGATATCCTCAATGAAGCACAGTGTATCTATCACTGTTTGAGGGAACCTTCAGAAACCCAGTGATGGCAGGGGTGGGCTGCTGAGGGTTCGCAGGGGTTCGGGAGAACCTCTAGCTAAGATTCTGTGCAGTTCCGAGAACCCCCAAATCCTACTCCTGTCTGGCCCCGCCCACCCCGCCCCGGAGTCCCCATGTGTCCTGTTTTGGATTCAGGTAAGTGCAGGGTGCACGCAGAGGCTCAGGTAGGGGGAAAATGGGCCTACTGGAAGTTTGGGAAGGCCAGAAACGGGCTTTTTCCGTTTCTGGCCTCCAGAGGAGGCCATTTTCACCCTCCTGGAGGCTCGAGGAAAGCCTCTGGAGCCTGGTTAGGGCAAAAACGTCCCCCCCACCATGGTGCAGGAGGCCGACTAGGCCACGCCCACCATGGCCACGCCCACCCAGCAACCAGGCAGAGTACCTCTTGATAAAATTTTTGAAGCCCACCCCTGAGTGATGGGTTGATCCAATTAAGGTTTGTTCCCCAAAACAGACTACTGATGGGAGATCTGCCAAGTAAAGATTTTCCGTTCATGAATTCCTACGTGATGGAAGGCAGCATGGTAGTCTCGTTCAAAGTGGTACAGAACAAGTATTGTCTTTGGGGGTGGGTGGGTTAGAAATGTACTTGTTACATTACTAGAGGGCTGGTTTTCTACATACTTTATGTAATGGTAGAATTTCTGAATACATCTCTGCAACAAAATTCCCATGCATACAGAAAACTAGCACTTGAGGGAGAAATTTTCAGGGCTTTAATGCTTAAAAACATTATCGCTCGCCATCGCCAGCTGCTGTTTGCGATGGCGCACGCCCGATTTCTACTTCCAAAATCCATTAGCTTAAGTTTGCAAAAGTTGGAACATGGTTATTGGTTTGGGCTAACCTAAATGGTAAAGCCCAATTGCCTTCAAGCAACGCAAGTGTTTACAATTTATTTAAACATCAGTCAACAGAACAAAACTTAAACTGCACTGAGAAGCAGCAGAGAAATTACACCACTACGCCGCCTAACATCAAGACCACATGAAAAAAAAAAAAAAATAAGTCAGTTTTGATTGTAGTGGCTTTTGGTAGTCTGAGTACTGCAACCTTAAAGGAAAATAGGCTCTTCCACACTGTTCTCAATACTTTCACTTAACTCTTACTGCCATTGTTCCCAGCAGAAATAATAATCATGGTGGTAAAATAAGAGTAGATGTGGCACAAAGCAAATGTAAAATTACACTTCTGAAACACTGAAAGAACTGGCAAGTCTCTCTTTCTCCAATGGTTTTAGGCCAGAAATTTCTACTATAATTTAGCTCCACATTTGCAATACTGGACAAAAAAAAAAAAAAATGAAAATCATACCCAACCATCCCTACATCTAGTCCTAAAACCTCCTGCTTGTGCGAAAGGAGATATAACACAGCCTGTTCAGACCTGCAGCCGATACATTCAAAAGCCCAATGTCTACAGGCCAGGTTCACTTGAAATGTCTCTGACTGCAGAAATGCTTCGTGACAATTGCAGTAGAAAATATTATTTGCCAGGTTTTTTTTTATCGAGTTCTTAGGCTCATAAGCAGCCGGGGGATTCATTTAAACCAACAAAAATAACAAGAGGGACACGATGTTAACAATCTCGCTGGGTTCCATTAACGATCCCCCAAAGGAGACCAATACATAGAAGAATACAGAACGTTGATTGGCAGACATTAACCCCCCACCCCCCACCCTCAAGATGAACACCGTAAAGAGGCACCGAGTCTTCAAAAAGTATATTCAGAAGAGGTATTTCCTGCCTCTGTGGCACAAATGTGGCAATAGCCACTTGGACAACATTCTTGGATTATCTGGGATAAACTGGGGATTGCATCTGTCTTCTCGAACCAAGAAGCAATGCCTCCATGCTTGGGATATGAAACGATCTTTCTCCCTCTCTACTCCGTTGGGAGATTATTTTTTAAAAAAATCTCTTCCAAAAGAGAAAGAGCATATTAGAGAAAGGATGTTTCTCCAGCTCTCCCTTCCTGTGGACTTGGAACACTCCTCCAGCTGTCACGTACTTTTTCACTCTGGTCAGCAAAGACGTGACAATAATGGCAATAAACAGGACCAGGGGCTAGTAGATGACAGCAAGCCACTAGGTTTTAGAGAAAAGAGAGGCAAATGCTACAGGCAAGCAAAGGCCTTTGTGTTTTTTCAACAAGTAACCCGGGGAGAAAAAGCTGAGGGGAAAACTTCTGAACCCAGTTCTTGAAAAAGAAAGAACAAAGAATTAAGGGATCACATTCTGACAGCCCTTGGGCAATGCATATGTATGAGTCAATAGATATTTATATTTAATAAGTATATAAAATAGGATCAAAATAAAACCAAGTAGATTTACAGATTTTAAAATAAAAAGGAACCAGAAATATCACAGTACGAGAACAGCCCAAGTGCCGTCATATCCCAGATGTGCACTTTTGCCATGTTTACAAAAGTACTGTAGAAAAGTGTCCCAGAGGAAGGCCAGTGATGGTCTATATTCTTCTCAACGGGGCCTTAAAAGATCTCCTCCGGTATTTCTTAACACGGTTTTGTAATCCAATTGTTGCTCAGCTCTGCAGAATTTCCCCCCAATTGCCAGCCAGGAGCTGAGCCTCAGCTGCCCGAGGAGTACAGACGTGTGCCTATGCCCTCACCCAGTCCGAGAGACTCGACGCTGATTTGATCATCCTCATGGTGTGGCCTTGGAGCTCCAACTCAACCGAATGACTCAAGGAATGCTGAGAGATTGAGGCAATGGCTGAATTCTGATCACAGGGGACAGGTTAACTTTAAGGATCTGTTGTGCTCTCCTCCTCAGTTCGTCATCTGAACAGCTGTCCACTTTGATGGCCTGGAATGTCAGCAGGTTTAACGCTTTCGAAGCCAGTTCTGGTTTATTAGGCGATGGGACAGAACCGGGCCCCTTTCTACACGGTAACTCTTTTCCTTCATCTGCACTTCTTCTTTTCTCCCCAATCGCCTGCTGATGGCTGCCACCACTTCTCCATTCAGTTTTGGCCACTGATGGTTCCTTAATTCTGGAGGCCCCCGTGCTACAACTCTGGGAGTTGCTCCCAGAAATTCGGCCGTTCAGGATTCCAGATGCTTTACAAGTGTTGCTTTCCTGAAGCACCCCACCCTTTGGTCCTTTTATAAGGCTCATTGTGAGAGCAGCAGAGTCTGGCACTTTTGTTATTAAATGCCTGTATCCTTTGGGGTCCAACTGATTAGACGATATCTTAGTGGCCTTCACAGCTGAAGACTGCACGGATGCACTGGGTGCTTTGAGCCGCTTAAGGTCCGAAGGAGACATCTCCAGGTGCCCTTGTTTGCATTTTGATTCCAAACAAGAGGCAGTGGCTTTCAATGGGACTAAGGCTTCCAGCACCACTGACAGCCTCATGGCCGGATAGACGCCAGGGTACATATTAGCCGGGAAGCTCATTGCTGAGGCTTTGGATGTGCCCGAACGTGTCCGTTTCAAGGAGTTCAATAGGAGGTTTGTGGAGTTACTGCTCTTTGACATTGGCTTTGCAGATTCTTTAGAAGAACTCACTGTAATCCCCGCCAAGGGGGCAGATACTTTTTCTATAGTTACTATGTTCCTTGCTGGAGCCTTGGCAGACTCTGAAATGGGAACAGCTGCTTCCGAAACGTCTTGAATATTGCCTTTTGTTTGGCTAGGTGCATTGGCAGTGCAGGAACTGTATCCATACACGTCTTTGCTCCTTAGGACTGTGGGTTGGTAGCCTTCTTCTTTAAGGCCTTGGAGAAAAGATACTAACTGGGTCTCCGTGTCGGACAGGTCCTTGGACATGGGGTTAAACACCCGGAGAGCTTCTTCCAAGGCTTTCTGTCCTGCAGAGGAGATCCTTGACCAGGAATGGACAGCTTTCTCTTCCACATTGTCCGCTTCAACATTCATGGCATTAGGCTGGTAGGAGCTTCTAGTAGATCCAAACCACTGGGAAACCAGCATAGGTCACCTTAAAGGGAAAAGAAGAAAAAGCAATTAATGAATTTAAAAAACTCAAGAAACATTTACGTGGAAGATTTTAGGAGGTGAAGAGAACTGGTAAAGCTTTTAAAGAGACTTTTTCATGGAAACCAAACTTCACATGTACTATTAGACCTTTCCTCCTTTCTGTTGGTTTTTTTTTTTAATTAATTAATTTCTGGCTTCAGTTATGGTGTTTATCTACACATCCTGAGACAACAGTACCTAATTTCATGTCTGCTTCTGCAGGATTTCTCTTTTAAGTATTAAATTCAATATATCCAGAAGGTTGTTTGAAAGGGGGGGTCCTTTCTCTCTGTTCTGACCCAGCCTTAGCAGAAGCAAGAAACAGGCTCCTTGTCACGAAACCCCACTCTTTATTTATCTCATGTGAATTAATGGCATTCACCCACTGAAAAGTCCAGGCAATAGTCCTTCAAAGAGCTTATCAGTTCCTTGCGATAATTGCAAGGCCAGGAGCTCCCAGCCGAAAGGCTGCAAATTAGGTTCTGGCAAGCAGTCTTTGTAGCACGAACGCAATGAGGCAAATCTTCCAAAATATGAACTGTTGTCTCCTACGATAACCACTCCCCTTTCCTTCTATTTATTTTCCAGCCAGGGAGGGGCCATTCAGCGTCCACGTGTGCTTTGCTTCCCAAGTCAACTCTTTGTCCTCCGCTGTTCACCTCTCCTAACTGCTCTGCGCATACGTGCATCTGGAACAGGCCCCAGCTTTTCTTCCTCCTCACTCATCTCAGCCTCCAAAGGCAGCTGCCTCTCCGGTGGCTGGGAAATGTCAGATGGCCCTGGCTCTATCTCTGCATCCAACACAGAGCATCCATCAGAGCCTTCCCCAGATTCCAGAACTGGCCCAAGTTCCTCCCCAACCTCCTCATTGTCCAAGTCTGCTGCCAGTTCTGCTGGCAGCTGGCGGGCCACAACACTCTCCTCCACCCTGCCAGCTATGGAATTTTCTCCCTATCCTTTTGCCTGTCAAAATTTGCAGGCTTTTTGTTGGAGATGTAAATGTGATGATGCAACGTATTTTCATATATGGTGGACATGTAAAAAAATTAAGGCATTTTGGATTAAGATATGGTGGATTATACAAAATATTCTTAAAAGGAAGATGAAATTTACTCCACAGTTGTTTTTATTGGGTATAACTGTAGATTGTACAGTTACAGAGACTAATTTGATTTTGAATTTAATAACTGCAGCCAGACTTTTGGTGGCGCAATATTGGAAGAAGGAAGAACTACCTACTATTGAAGAATGGACATTAAAAGTAGCTAATTTGGTGGAGATGGCTAAAATCTCTGCATATTTGAAGGATCGTTCGAATGAAAGATACGTACTGGAATGGAGAAGATGGATTGACTATATACAAAACAAATATGGGACTAAAAACTTGCAAATAGCTTATGAATGAAATATTTAGATGATTTTGCTTTTTACTCTCACATTTTGGTACCTATGGGGGACTTAAAGAGTAAGGGGGAGTTAAGAGCTTATAGTTAGTTTGTTTATGTTAGATTATGTTTGTTAAATGCAATACCCTGTATTTTGCTCTGGGAAGTCGGGGGGGGAGGGAGAAGGGAATGGGTGGGGAGAGGAGGGGGGAAATTTGTTTGTAAAACATTTTAAAACTTTTCAATAAAAAAAATTGCAGGCTTTTAGAATATGTTACTATATAAATATGGATGGTATATAAAAGTGTGTTTCATTTATTTATTGTAATTTCAAACAAAGATGTTCAACTGCATGAAGGGTTTATTAAATAACATAGACCAAAGGTAAAGTTAGGAGTGGGTTTCCTTCCAATAATCATAAATTAAGAATAATTACAATATGTTGGAGTTTGACTGAAATAAATCCAAGATCAAATAAAACTCCCGAATGATTATTTATAACCAAGATAAAGGAGAAAGCAAACAAATCCATGTTTCATTCTAGCTTGTGCTTATAAGCTAACTACTGGGTTGCTTGTCCCAAAGGTGCTTTTTTTGAAGAGGCAATTGGACTTTCTGGTTTTCCTTTGAAGGCCAGAAAGTCCGGTTGCCTCTTGAAAAAAGCACCTTTGGGACAGCCATGACCTGGATGACTGAGAATCTCCATAGATACCTGGTTGCTTGAAAGTACAAATGAGCTAAATTCTCTTACCGCTGGCATACATATATATTCTCGTAATATTCTAAAATTACAAATGACGAACAACAGTTATTCCTTTACTGAGAGATTTTTGTGATTGGTAGCTCCCCCCACCCCCAAAGTCGTTTCTAATTCTTGGAGACTGCCTGGACAAATCCCTGCAGTTTCTCCCCGCCCTCCCCCCCCAAGTTTTTTCAGAAGTGGTTTGCCATTGCTTCATTTCTAGGGCTGAGAGAAAGTGACTGGCCTAAAGCCAGTCAACCGTTTTTGTGCCTAAAGTGGGACTAGAACTCACAGTCTCCTAGTTTCTAGCCTGATGCCTTCGACACTACAGCAAACTGGTTCTTGTCTTTCTCTTAAAGATAAATGGTGTAAATGTTTAGTCTACTTTTAAATTCTTTCATTTTAAAAAGGTTGACTTTCTAATCCTAAAACCAGATTCATCATGGAGATGGAAACAGAAACGTCTCAACCATCAGATACAGGGGACCGTAGCATGCTCCAATTGCAATCCTAATTTTCCATTACCCTCTTAATAATTAAAGTGTGATCAGATGAAATCATCTGTCAATTCTTGTTCTAATACTGTACTGAAAGCTGAATTCTTCAAGGGTGGCCTTCACTTTGTAGTTCTCCCAAACAGTACTATAGTTTTCAGGAAACCTTTAAATAATGGCTCTCAGGATTAACTAAAACACTTTCCGATAAATTCATGTTATCCCCTCAGTGTTCGCTCAGTTGTTCTATGTGTCAGGGTTCCAAGTAACACCCCAACAAAAAAAGACTCCGAGGCTTGAAGTTCCTCAAAGTTCCATTTTATTAGAGATGTCATATTGGCACATCTGGAAAAACCCGAATCAGAAAGCTTCCAGATTTTCCCCACCCAAAGGAAAGTCCAAGTTCCTTCTCCTGCACCCACATGTCCATCACATGGTCCAACCAAGGCACCGTCCCAACTGGAGATGCCTCCCAGTTCCAGCCTTCCAGGTGCAGGGCAAGATGTCCTTGACTCTCTGAGAAAAGAATGTTATTATGACTATATATCACCCATGGTCCATACAATCCCCCCTCCCAGTTTCCCACAGTAGTAAGTGTGGCAGGCCTGAAGATCCAATGCAAAAGATGGCTTCCAGGCCTGACACTATGTTTATACAACCTTCTGGGAATGTGGTTTTTTTTTTTTTTTTGTAAATATTTTTTATTTATTTTTTTCAAATTTAAACATAAATACGTAACTTTCAAGAGCAAAAATCTCGATCCGGTCATAGATGGTTACCACGCTTACATTCCTTTCACAAGCTCAATTCACAATTTCCATTACATCTTTTATAAATAAAGAAAAAGAAAAGAAAAAAAGAAGATAAAAAAGAAATTCAAAACTTAAGAAAAAACCAATTTTACCTCAAATTTATCATTTTCATCTATATCTACCCAAAATTAGTTTCAAATTCACTTTCACTCATTTTTACATCTGCATAACAATTCTAAACATATCTTTATTCTCCTTTACCTTATATCTTATACAAGTCATATCAAAATAATTTTAACAATATTCTAACCTCTTGTTAAGTGTTTACCTTACAATTTTATCACCATTTATTCTTAGTTTCAATTCAATACCACTCCATTTTTATTATATTTTATAAAACAACATTTTGTCTAATTTTAATCCTTTGACCCTTATCCTCAAATCAGTTTACCTTAGTTTTTTTTTCCCTCCCAGTTTACATATTACACAGATTTCTCACAAAGGCATATTTTATTTACTCCAATTTCTAATATATTTTCCATTATATCTCCCTCTAATATTTAACTATCTTCCAGCTTGTTCTATTTGATTAATTCTCAGCTTGATCCCCTCCAAAACACCAACTATTTAGTTAATTTCAGAATAGTTCCTCAATCTCCTCCAACTCTCCTCCTATTTGTTTGACTGTTTCCAGCATTTTGTGGGCTGATTTCCAGCATAGTCTCCTCCTTAACTCCCTCCATTGTTTGGCTGATTTCCAGCATAGTCTCCTCCAACTCTCCTCCTATTTGTTTGGCTGTTTCCAGCATTTTATGGGCTGATTTCCAGCATAGTCTCTTCCAACTCTCCTCCTATTTGTTTGGCTGTTTCCAGCATTTTGAATTAATTTCCAACGTATTTCCACTGAGTCTCAAACTCTTATCTAGTTGGTATCCATCCCACACATTTTAACTGTAATATAATTATCTGTTTTATATCATTTTTCCATCCTGCTCTTTCAATTTAAATCTCAGTATATTTCATAATGGTCATCATTTCCAACTTGTATTACCTTAATTCAAGACTAATCACTAGCATCTGTGTATCTTGTATTTTGTTCAATCAATCCTTATTCATCAGTTTAACATTTGTTTGCAAATTAAAATTAAAACGTATTACATCAAACAGTACATTTTCTTAAAACTTTCCTGCCTCAAAATATATTCTTCTTTATTATTTTTATCCCCTTGATATCATCCACTATTTTAATAGCCACCTCTTATTTTCTATTTTTATTATTTCACAACCCTTCCTGATTTTATCCAAAAATCATACCTAGGCTTTTAAACTTTATCATATATACCTAGGCTTTTAAACTTTATCACATATACATAGGCTTTTAAACTTTACATTTCAGTTAGTCACATTTAAATTTATCCACTTTAATTCTTCCTTTTCTTCCTTTTCCTCTCTGTCCAAAGTGCTCTATTTCAAGGTTCATCAGTTCAAAGTAAAGAATTTCTGTATGTCCCTTTAAACCTTTTAAAATGTCTGTTCCAGGCGTAGTGCATCAGCTTCCTGTTTTTGTTAACTACACCACACCTAGTTTTGTCAGTCTCCATTGTTAAAATCCAAAATGTTCTTT
The DNA here is from genome assembly GCF_059756535.1 of Pantherophis guttatus. Taxonomy (NCBI): domain Eukaryota; kingdom Metazoa; phylum Chordata; class Lepidosauria; order Squamata; family Colubridae; genus Pantherophis; species Pantherophis guttatus. The sequence continues at coordinate 249,366,708 of NC_142064.1, forward strand.
CTTTCTTCTTTCTTAAAATCATCTGGGACAGAGTAGGAATCTCCAAAATCCTTATATCCAATATTAATTTCAAGTAATCCAAGGTAAAAAGCCAATTAACATGTTTCTTTTCCACCCAGAAAGGGAAATCTCTTCAATCTACTTCCCTGCTTAATCACTGCAGACTCCATGGCTATTTTGTAGCCATCCATCTGTCTATCTTCATTAACTTCATTTTCTTTTAGAGGCATTAATTCTCAGGAATATCCATTTCTCCTCTCCACTCCAGTTAAAGGCACAGTAAAATTTCAGAAATTTATTAATGCCAAATCATCCAGTTTAAGTTTACTGCAACAAAATTCAATTTGGGTCTTTTACCCATTTTTTTTCCCTTTTCAATCTTTAAGCCCCGCAGTCCAGCAGCCGCTTTTAATTTTGGGGTCTTATTTTCCAATAATTCCAAATAGGTACATTATATTGCCTGGGTTGGTGTCACTCACCCGGCTTCTTGATTTTTGCTCTTTCTTCATCTTCTTCCTCCAGCACAATCCTTGTTCCCGGTTGCCACGGTTTCAGTGCAGCCGCCATGGCTGCCGTTCTGCTGCCGCTGACGTGAAGGAGAAGCCTCCGGCCCCGAGGAACCTGCCCGTTCCTCTTGGCCGCCCAAGGCATTCCTTCTTGTCCCCCTGTCCCTACAAGACAGGGGAGGTCCGCAGACCTATCGGCGGCAGCTTAGCAGAGAGGATTTGGCAGGGCTCAGCGGAGCTCGCCATTTCTCCGTCTGTGTCCCCGCGGCGCCAACCGTAAGTCCCCAGGTTTGTTTGTTTGTTTTTGATGTCCTTGTATTTTGAAGAACACTTGACCCATAAAGCTAAACATTCTGCATTTTCAACAAGGTAGACCAGGGGTCCCCAAACTTGGCGACTTTTAAGACTTGTGGACTTCAATTCCCTGAATTCCCCAGCCAACATAGCTGGCTGGCGAATTCTGGGAGTTGAAGTCCACAAGTCTTAAAGTCGCCAAGTTTGGGGACCCCTGAGGTAGACAGAAACAAAAATTGCATTAAACGCTCTTAAGAAGTTGAAGTCATTTAAAGACCATTTACATGGACTGTACAGTAACTTCAAACTCAGCCCATTTGCACAAACAATTCCCTTTCCAAGCCTAGAGGCATTGCCAAAACATGTTATTACAGTAGAGGTTTACAATGGTTTCAGGGGAAATTTACAATAACCTGGATACCAGACATTTTTACATTTATAACATCCATATGCCAAGATTCTAATTGCCATTTTGGATAGGAATTTTGGAAACTGATCTCCAAACTTATATGGAGAGCACCAGATAAGCGAAGCTGATATATGCTAATCAATTTCAGATGTACCCCCCCCGCCTCATCTTGTACCTGAAATTTCAGGGACTGAACTGCATGCCTTCAGCACGCAAAATATGTGCTCCAGCAATGATCTGCTTAGCTGCAGACATTAGCAAAATAAACTAATGCCTTCCTCAGCAACATTTACAGACCCTTCGCATCCTGGACATAAACTGTTTCAACTCCTACCCTCAAAACGACGCTATAGAGCACTGCACAACTAGACACAAGAACAGTTTTTCCCCGAACGCCATCACTTTGGTAAACAAATAATTCCCTCAACACTGTTAAACTAGTTACTAAATCTGCATTACTATTAATTTTCTCATCGTTCCTATCACCCATCTTCTCCCGCTTATGACTGTATGACTGTAACCTTGTTGCTGGTATCCTTAAAATTTATATTGACTGTTTCCCTATGACTATCATTAAGTGCTGTACCTTATGATTCTTGACAAATGTATCTTTTCTTTTATGTACACCCAGAACATATGCACCAAGACAAATTGGCCAATAAAGAATTCTATTCTATTCTATTCTATTCCAATATTTCATGGCACTAGTTTTACAGTTGTAAAGGACTGGAGGATAAACTACCCTGACTTAAATAGCAGAGTATGTGCGCCTATACCTGTAAGGTCTTGCCTCTCCAATCTTCCCAAGAAAGCAGGACTTTTGAAACTGAAGTTGTTCCAAAAGGAGCCTGTATTTTTACAGCCCCTCATGGAAGCTCATGGCTATAGTGAACGGGCAAATCTTCCCTCTCCTGCATTAACTCAATAACTTTGACTTAAGAGTCAAAGAATCCTGAGCGCCTGAGTACACAAGTAGGAGTGTCTGTAATGGCTGCAAATGGTATAGATAGGCACAAACCTTCACCGACTCATATTTGCAACAGATGGAATGGAGGCAAGCTTTGGATAGAACTGGATTTGTGGCCAGTTTGTAGTCCAAGGAAGAAGAAGGAAAGAAAAGCACTTTCCTGGGCAGGCCCAGCAGAGCAGGCCCATCCTTGTGGCCAAGTCTAAAGAAGGGGAATTGAGGGGAAAGCACCTGAGTGAAGATCAAAGAGAAAATACACGGACGGAAGAAACTGGGATTGACAAAAGATATAAGCAAAATGATTGGAAACAGCCACATGACCTCGGTGTGTTAGTTTAGAGCAGAAACTGAGAGCTAAATAATGCTCAGATGGGAGAAACTACGGCTGGAGCAAAGTCTTTTCTGGAAATATAATACATTCAGGAGAAAATCTCCTAGGCAGCGGGAAGGCAGGGGCTCTAGGGCAGCGTTTCTCAACTTCAACAATTTTAAGATCCGTGGATTTTAACTCTTCAAATTCAAATTCCCCAGCCAGCATGAAGTCCACATGGTCTTATAGTTGCTGAGGTTGAGAAATACTGTGTCAGCCCTGGAGGCCATCTTTTTCTTTGAATCTTCAGGGCTGCCACACTTAGTGCTGTGGGAAATTGGGATGGGGGGATTGCATTGAGTTGTTTAGATATTTAGCCATAATAACATTCCTTTCTTTGAGAGTCAAGGACGTTCAGCCTGCACTTGGAGAGGTGTGACTGGGGGGCATCTCCAGTTGGAACGGTGCATTGATTGGACCATGTGATGGGCATGTGGGTGCAGGGGAAGGGACTTTGACTTTCTTTTGGGCTGGGAGCTTTCAGATTCGGGTTTTCCCAGATGTGCCAATATGACATTTCTAATAAAGTAGAACTTTGAGGAACTTCTAGCCTCGGAGTCTTCTTTCGTTGGGGGTGTTACTTGGAACCCTGACATACTGCTCTAGAGGAATGGAGTGGGCTGCCTGATAGAATCAAACTAAGCTTTGGGACCACAAGTGAAACCAGATGCCAAACTGCATCCCCATAGGACTTTTTGGAATGGGTTTTTGAGACACCGCAATTTTTCAGTGTTAAATGCCTTACCTCATCCCATTGGGTAAAGGAGAATAGACATGGTATTTGAAGAAGACGCTCAACAGCCATTAGGCAAACACCAGCAGAGCTTTGAAAGGGAAGATGGAGTGAAGAAGAAACTGAAGATTGCCCCACCTTCGTTCATTTGGGGTAAAAGGAAGGGGGGAAAACCTATCAGGCTTTCAAAATTCTGGTTTAAACACTGCAACACTAGAGTTATGGTCGTCCTTGTGCAATTTACTTCAGACCTTGACTGTCCATTTGGCTACTCAACCTAAAAGGAAGCTTTCGTTTCCTCTTTGATTTTTAATAAGATTCATTCTTAAGAGACAGATGCTTTTGCTTTCGTTTCCTCAAAAAGATGTGGGATGGCTGCTCTTTAGTCACATGCCACAAGCCGTTGCCACAGAGTTGGTTTTCCTTTTCTCAAGAAGCAAGTATCATTTTCATCATTATGCGTATTTTAGAGTAAATTACTCAAACTATGAGAGCCTCGTCTGTCGCACAAACCGGTATTAATGGGAAGGAACTGGTCAATATATTTCCTTCCTCCATGGAGAACCTGCGCCCAAGAAAGACAGATGGGGCAAAAGAGAACAGTTGGCAGAACAGAGGCCCTTCCAGCCCTCCCCTCAACAGAGAGTTAAGGAAAAGAGGAGAGCGGAGGGGAGGGGTAAGAGGAGAGATAAGATGGATCCATGATGTGGATCTAAAAAGGAAGTATTAAAAGAACTATTACCAACAACACCAATGAGGGGAAAATAATTGTCATAGAGGAAGAAGCTAACATGGCTGCACAGAAAAGCAGGGAGAGTCTCCAAACAGAAAGGAAGATGTTAGAAATACAGATCAATCCAGCTTCTCAAAAGATGCTGGGAGCAATAAAAAGTGTTTAATCAAAATAAGCAAATAACGAGCATACTAGCCACTCAACAAAAACGACGATTTGATAAACAATGAACAAAATGGTAGAATTGCTTAATTACTATTTTGGATCCCACTTGTGGGCAAAGATAGTACATATTCTACCACAAAACTGAGGTGGGAGGGAGAAGAGGTTTGATGTTTAAGACTGGTAGCATCCTTCAGTACCGAAAAAAACAAAGTGATGTTCTGGCCAAAATGTTTGAGATGTCCTAAATAATGGATTTGTCAGAGGCAATTAGCCCGATTACCTTCCTGGGGTAATTGCCTGGATCGTGGCATTTTCCTTGTGTATACCTTTGAAAAATAAAACCAGAATACATCTTCTAATTAAACTCATATTTATTGTAAAGAAGAAAATAAAACATCTTACCGATCTAAAATAATTAAATTGTTACATTTTGATAAAGTTCCTATTGGCTACATCTCTGCAGCCGGACTTCTCTTGGCAAGAGAACAAAGAAAAGTGTGAAGTAGAAAGAAAGGAATGCGGATATACGTAGTATCAGTTACTGATAAGAAATTTTGGCAAGCTACGGAAAGTCTGACAGTCCAGAAATAATGAGCTCAGCTGGTAAATACAAAAACGCAGTGACAGGATTAAGTGCCAGGAGACTGGAAGAGGCAAAATTTGCCCTATCTTCAAACAGGGAAAAGAAGACCCTATAACAGTTGAGGAAATAATTGCAGCAATTAAACAATTGAAAACAGCTAAAGCTCCTGGAACAGTTGGATTGACTGCAGTGTATTATAAAACTTTACAAGCAGAAATGGTGGAACAACTTAGAGACTTATTTTGCAATATACAACAAGGGGGTAAAATACCCCCATCATGGAAATCAGCATATATTACTTTGATACCAAAAGAACATGTAGGTCCTAAAAAACCGGAAAATTATAGACCAATATCTCTTTTAAATAATGACTATAAAATTTATGCAAAAGTATTAGCCAACAGATTGATGCCAGTAATTCAAGAGGTGATTCATGATGATCAAGCGGGATTTATCGAGGGCAGATATATGAAGGATAATGTAAGGCAAGTAATAAATTTACTGGAATATCTTGAGAAGAATAAACAGATCCCTGCAGTGCTAGTCTTTTTGGATGCAGAGAAGGCCTTTGATAGAGTGGATTGGAATTTTCTAGTAAAGACTTTGAAAAAGATGGACTTTGGGGACCAATTTATACAGGCGATTTCGGCAATTTATCAAGAGCAAAAGGCACAGATTATTATTAATGGAAGTTTGACAACAGAGTTTAAAATTGAAAAAGGAACAAGACAGGGATGCCCGTTGTCCCCACTTTTATTTATTTTAACACTAGAAGTCTTGTTAAATACAATACGGGACTCTAATATCTTGAAAGGTATAAAGATTAGGCAAGAGGATTACAGAATAAAGGCATTTGCAGATGATCTGGTTGTTACCCTATCACAACCAATGGAATCAATAATCTTGATGAAGGACATTATACAAGATTATGGTAAAGTTTCAGGTTTCAGATTGAATCCAAAAAAGACTAAAATGATAGTTAAAAACATGACACAAGATCGCAAACATGAGCTTGAAAGGAGGGCAGGTTTTGAGATTGTACCTAAGGTAAAATATCTAGGAGTTCAGGTTGCAGAATCAAACATGAAATTGTTTCAAAATAATTATGAGGTGTTGTGGCGAGAGGTGCAGAAAGATATGGAGACTTGGAAAAAACTGCAGCTGTCTCTACTTGGAAGAATAGCAGCAGTTAAGATGAATATTTTGCCAAGATTTCTTTTTTTGTTTCAAATGATTCCGGTGCTTAAAAGTGATAAACAATTGAAAGTTTGGCAATTTGGAGTGAATAAGTTCGTCTGGAACGAGAAGAAGCCGAGAGTGAAATTGAAAATTATGCAAGATGTTCCAGAAAGAGGAGGTCTTAAACTTCCAAACCTACAGCTATATTATGATGCAGCAGCTTTAACTTTAACAAGTGATTGGTTTGGAAGTAAAAAGGCTGGAATATTGAATGCAGAAAGTTTTGATCTTGAATTTGGATGGCACGCTTACTTATTTTATGATGACAAAGTTGATAAAATATTTAAAAGTCATATACTTAGAGACTCTTTGATGAGAGTTTGGAAGAAGCACCGACTCAAATGGGATTATAAAATACCGCTATGGTTGGATCTTGGTCATACTTTGTGGAATACAAATATAATGTCACTCGGGGGGGTTTTATACAAAGAGGTTCTTTTTACAGATGCGGGCAGATGGCAGCTGAAGAATTTGCAGACACTGTTGGACGAAGGGATTAATTTAACTTGGTTACAATATAATCAATTACAATTGAGATGGAAAGAGGACCAAAAAATTGGTATTATGTTGCATGAGGAAGAATTGGTTAGACATATAAGAGAGAAAGGTCCAATGCATATTAAAAGGCTTTATAATGTTTTGCTAGAAAGGGATTCAGAAACTGAATTAGTTAAAGACTGTATGATTAAGTGGGCACAAAATTTTGAAGAACCAGTGAAGTTGGAAACATGGGAAAAAATTTGGGTCCAGAATGTTAAATTTACACAGTCGCAGAATTTGAGGGAAAATTTTTACAAAATGTTTTATAGATGGCATCTAGACCCTAAGAAACTGTCGTGTATGTATCCTAATGTTCAGCCAAAATGTTGGAGGTGTGATTGTACAGATGCTACATATTTTCATATTTGGTGGACCTGTAAGAAAGTTAAGGCTTTTTGGATAAAAATTTGGTGGGTTATGCAGAATGTTTTGAAGAAAAAAATTCAATTTTCTCCACAATTGTTTTTATTGGGTATAGCTAAGGGTTTTACAGTGGATGAAACAAAGTTGATTTTGTATATGATTACAGCAGCGAGATTGTTGATAGGTAAATATTGGAAAAATGTAGCTTTGCCCACCGTTCAAGAATGGACTTTGAAGATGGCCAGTTTCGCTGAGATGGCGAAGATTTCAGCATATTTAAAAGACCGCTCACAAGAGACTTATGAATGTGAATGGAAAAAATGGATAGATTATGTGCAGAACAAATATCAAACTAGGAAGTATCAAATAGCTTTTTATTGATAGTATTATATTACATTAAGATAGAAATATTTGAACTATGTGAAGATGAAAAATGATATGGGGGTTGGGGGGGTTTAAAGTTCAAGGTTTTTTTTTTTATATAAAGGGGATAATGATGGGGTACACTCTATGGAAGTCCGGGGGGGAGGGGAGGGTTAGGGGGGGTTAGGGAGGATGGGTTGGGGAGCTTGGGGTGGGTTAGGGGGGTGAAAACAGGGTGAAAATGTAATTGTAAAACTTTTACAATAAAAAAAAAAAAACAGGGAAAAGAAGAATTAAGGAAACCATAGGTCAGAAGACTGCTGAGCTTTAGTTTGAAATGCTTCATTTCTTCATTATTAAGATTGTACTAGACAACCCATAACCTCTTGGCTCATCATTTCAGAGACATTTGCTTACCAGATTTCTCACCTTTAATAATGACAAAGCTTCTAACATACTTGAAAAGTTCTTTAAAAATTCAGGGAGATATTCAGAGATATTGCCTTGGAAGTAGTAGCACGTGTTGAACTGTATAGCACAGTCCAGCATCAGCAGTTGACCACAAGAAATATTTTATGACATTTTATATTACTGTAATTTTCGGATTATAAGATGCACCAGAGTATAAGACACACCAAGAATTTGAAGAGGTAAACAAGAAAAAAAAAGTTTTTGCCCTCCCCGGCCCCCAGGAGCACTCTGCAGGCCTCCCAAACCCTCTGCTTGGCCCGTTTTTCACAAAAACAGGATGCGCAGAGGGTTTGGGAGGCCTGCAGAGTGCTCCTGAGAGCTGGGGAGGGAAAAAACGTGATATGTGGGGGGTTTGGGAGGCCAAAAATGGGCCCCCTTTTTGTGAAAACAGGATGCACAGAGGGTTTGGGAGGCCTGCAGAGTGTTCCTGGGAGCTAGGGAGGGCAAAAATGCAATGCGTGAGGTGTTTGGGAGGCCAAAAATGGGCCGGTTTTTCACGAAAACGGGATGCGCAGAGAGTTTGGGAGGCCTGCAGAGTGCTCCTGGGAGCTAGGGAGGGCAAAAACGCAATGCGAGGGGGGGGTTGGGAGGCCAAAAGCGGGCCCGTTCTTCACAATAATAGGCCCGTTCTTCGCAAAAATGGGGCCTGCAGAGGGTTTGGGAGACCTGCAGAGTGCTCCTGGGGGCTAGGGAGGCCAAAAATGGGCCATTTTTTGCAAAAAACGAGGTGCACAGAGTGTTTGGGAAGTCTGCAGAGTGCTCCTGGGGGCTGGGGAGGGCAAAAATACTCCTGGTTTTGCAAAAAACGGGCCCATTTTTGGCCTTCCAACCCCCCCACGTGTCACATTTTTGCCCTCCCCAGTCCCCAGGAGCACTCTGCAGGCCTCCCAAACCCTCTGCAGGCCCCATTTTTGAAAAAAAAAGGGCCCATTTTCATGAAAAACGGGCCCGTTTCTGGCCTCCCAACCCCCCCCCCAACATCGAGTTTTTGCCCTCCCCGGCCCCCAGGAGCACTCTGCAGGCCTCCCAAACCCTCTGCACATCCTGTTTTTGCGAAAAACAGGCCTGTTTTGGTGAAAAAGGGATGCACGGGGCGGGGTTTCAGGAGACCAAAAATGGCTGTATTTGGTGTATAAGACGCACCAACATTTTCACCCTCTTTTAGGGGGGAAAAAGTGTGTCATACTCCGAAAAGTATGGTATGTCATAAAAGGCTTGATAATTTTTATGTCAAGAGGTATTTTATAAAATTTGCCGTATTTCAATTCCACAGGAGTCATAAATTCTGGATTCCGGACATATTAAGTATGTTAGTCCATTTGAGATACCATGGTCTCCCATCAGGTAATCTTCAGAGTCAATCACACTATTTGTTGTTCTTTCACAGTTAACAGAACTGTCCCCATTTAAAAATATACCAAACTTTCCATCTAAGTATCTTCTGCACTACCTGGGAGATGTTTGTTACTATATTAAACACGTTCTTGTAATCTGTAGTCTATTATTTTTTCAGAAACAATATGTCTCTACCAACACTCAAACTTCAGGAGAAGGTGCGGAAGAGGAAATGGAAGCAGAGGTTTGAAAGCCCTACATGACATCTCATTAAGTAGTTCCTTACAAAAAGGCTTCATAAATGGAAATAATTCTGCTTACCTTGTAAGGGATTTCACAAGTTGTATCAATTAGTTTTCCATTTTGCATGCTGGTTTAGTCAGCTGGTGTTCTTTACAGGTTTTTGGATGGCAAGCTTTATAATAAACCAATAAGCCAACCATCATGGCTACCTATTATGACCACTGTAGTTCAAAACAGTTGGATGGCAACAGGTTCCCTACTTCTAAATCAGCAAGATGGTCTGGTGAGCAGCATCCACATTTAAGGATTTGCATGTGGGTTCCAAACACTAGGAAGAATGACTTCTGGGAAACCTTACTACAGAAACCTGCCTCCAAAAATAATGCCTTTATGTATAACAGAGAATTCTGGAATGCATTCAGCTTTAGAGAACACAATTTCTCTTCTCTTTGTTAGACCTCTTGATACTGATCTAAGTAAATCCAAAATATAATACATCCAGTATTACTCGGTCACTGCCATTTTAGAGGTCAAATAACAAGTCTCAACTTTTTCAGATAAATCTGTGCCTTAGGTCTTCACAGTGAAGAACCTCACTCAAATTAGGAGTGATTTGAAACTAACAAATATTTTCTTTTTGGCTATATGAGTCCAACAGCTAGTTAGAAGATTATATTTAACAAGGAGTAGGAGTGCTTTCAAAATGATTCAACAAGTATATATTTAAACTAACTCAGACACAGCAATCGCTTCCCGAGAAATATATGATTAAATGCAGAAGTGAAATTATACTTCTTTATTTTGGTCACTTTTTTGATCATTATTCCAGGTTATGTTTAGAAATCGGAAGCTTATGAAATATCACACCCTTTCACAGTTAAACATTTTCATACTTCATAGTTAACTTATTCTAAGATGCAAGGAATGCTGAATTTAAACTAGTTTAAAACACACACACACACATTCTGATTCAGAACTAGGTTTTAGTGCCAGGCCTCAGTTATAAGTGCATGAAACAATAATAAAGTTGATGCTGCATTAAATAAATAAAAGAGCCTTGGTAGTACAGTGGTCTAAGGCACCCTGTTATTAAGCTGGTTATTAAGACCAGCTGCCTGCAATTACTGCAGGCTCGAATCTCTCCAAGGCTCAAGGTTGACTCAGCCTTCCATCCTTTCTAAGGTAGGTAAATTGAGGACCCAGTTGTGGGGGCAATAAGCTGACTTTGTATAAATATACAAAAGGATGAAGGTTATTGCTGAGCACATTGTAAGCCGCCCTGAGTCTCCGGAGAAGGGCGGCATATAAATCAAATTTAAAAAAAAAATAATGCAAAATTTCACTTTCCGAAAACTATGCAACTTACAATGGTAGTGCATGTTGAAATGTCCAGCATCAACAGTTGACCACAGGAAAAGTTTTATGACATTTTGTATTATGTCATAAAACATTTATTTATTTGTTTGTTTATTTATTTGGTTCGATTTTATATGCCGCCCTTTTCTGGAGACTCAGGGTGGCTTACAATGCGTTAAGCAATAGCCTTCATACTTTTGTATATACCTCCTTATAGGGCTTTCGGGCCCCCACAAGCGGTGTTCTTTTTTATACAAAGTCAGCTTACTGCCCCCACAAACCGGGTCCTCATTTTACCTACCTTGAAACAAACAAACAAACAAACAAACAATTGGTCACTGGTCAGGACTGACAGGGAGGAATTCTGTATATATATATTTTTTATTTTAAAACTGAAACACTAGGACACAAAACAAGTGAATACATGTTGGCCCAGCAACTCGATTCAATTAGCCATTAAGGGTGAAGACGACTATGGAACAAAGGCACAAGGGCAAGAGTGAATGGAAGATGGATAAGGCCACAGTTTGCCACCAGCCTATGTTAAAAAAAATAATATAAATTACCAGTCTATTATGTTAAAAGCCTAGGAGTTCATGAATAACAATCAAAACAGGTAACTGGTTCATTTATTAAACTATTTGGTGATTTCTTTAGTTTGGGCATACTATGTCGTGCAAACCTAGTAAAATATAATATCCAGCCAAAATATGATTAGCCAAAACATGATTGATTGCAATGATTAAATATTCAACAAGGTTCCATTCCCACCAGCTCTACTTTTTATTCAATCTCATGGCAATTGAGATCAGATTTGGGTTTAACAGTAACCTAGCCCAGTTCATTTTCTCCATTCCTCATGTAATATCATGCTATGAACACAGGAAACATATCAGAGTGATAGCATTGCAGCATGACACAATCCTGTCATGTAATTAGGATGATCAGTCACTAAGGGAGGAGAAAAATAATGACACAACACTGTTGCGCGTCCAAAGCTAGAAGTGCCTCTTCCAAATACAGTATGTCACTCAAAGTCAGCTGATCCATCAATAGGCATTTGATTTTTGCACATCACATTGTAATTTTTCCATGAAATGAAAAGACGAATTAAGTAAGTCTCTCGCAGGCTCTGGACCCATTTGTAAAACAGAACATCTTTCAAATAACTGTTTCAAAGATACACAAAGCAGATTATATAAAAAAGGTTTTCGAAACCAATGATCTCATCCCCCAAATAATTATCTATATCATATACTAAATGACCTCTCAACATCACTCATTTAGGATCAAATTCAAACTCAAATATTGTGGTGCCACTCCAAAAGTCCTGCTGGAAATAATTGTTAATCAACAGCAGCGCACCCAGTTGCCACAATTGTGAACACTTATCAGAGAATAAGCTCTTTTTTAGACAGAAACTTTCAAATAAACATGCATAAAGCTGCAATGCAAGACAACTTTAAAGTGTTTTCACACAACACATTCATCATTATAGTTTATGACCTGTTTGTGAATAGGTCTTAAGTTCTAGCCAGCTCCCCCTTACAACCAAAATGGCTCACTTATTAGTTTATTTTAGGCTTTGAGTAGTTGTCATGCCAGAACTTGGGTAACAAGAAAAACAACCCTAAAAGAACTCATTGTTTTAGCTTCACCTCTTGTGAAGTTTTTGAAGTTTTTACAGACTTCAACTGGGAGGACGGAGAGACTCTAAAAATCAAGACAAATTATTAACCATAGTGAATATGTGATGTAAATGATCTTTTATTTTAAAAAAATGGTGGCCAATAGTCACAACCCCAAAGAGAAATTAAAGCTATCATTTTTTTTAATGTAAAACAATGGTTTTGGATCTTCACATTAATCAGTGAAAGATGTTAGTTGGTTTTGAAAGAGTGGATGATATATTAACCAAAACGAATTAAGACTTACACCACAGTAAACAAGAGGATAATTTGCCTGTTGATGAAAACTTGCTTGATAAAATAAATGTAAGAGTTATTTCGGATAGTTTCTCAAAGACGTACACCACAAATTAACTTCACAGACGTTGAACGAAAAAATAAATACTTCCATACAAAGATCTTTTTTTTTTAATTCATTCCTAGAGTTTTGCAAGATGTGGATCTCTGTTGTGATACTAATATATATATAAATATATAAGCAAATAACTGCAACCTTATGTATTGCCCACAAATGATTGAAGAAGTTCAAAGAAATGTTGTGATCACTGATCCTGAATGTATTATTTACAGCACCCTTTTCTGAATGGGCCTTCGAAATCGCATCCGATCTCGACAATTCAAAGCTGCGAAAATCTTTAAGAATTGCAAGCATCTCTGCCATTTCCTAATCATGTCTACATCCTATCTATCTATCTATCTATCTATCTATCTATCTATCTATCTATGTATATATATGTATTTCTCTTTAGCCAGATTCTTCCTACGTAAACCAAGATTTTTATGCAGCCCTAAATCTTGGTTTACGTAGGAAGAACCTGGCTATATATATATAGTTTTTCTATCAAGACACCTGGTCTACCCCAACATGTGGGAGAAGGCTCCCTTTCGCCTTTCAGCTCCAATCCAGGAGCCCTCAGTCGCATTCACGACAACCCATTTTATACCAAAATTTATATTTTTGCTGATAAAGAAATATATATTATATATTATAGCTGTATCACCTGTGAGATGTTATTATTCACGTATTGTATTCTTTGTGGCCATGAAACTTGTGTGGAAGCAAGAGAGGAAGGACTCCTACCAATTCAATCCAAGATGTGCACCCTCCAAGGCGCGGGGTGCAAAACAATAGCGGAACCCTCTTGCAAAAACCCCAAGGACAGCCCACTTTTTTTCTCTCCCTCTCTTTTGGAGAAAGCTGCAAAAAAGGCAGAAGCAGAATCGGAAGCAGAAAGCCTTTTGGATCCGAAAGGGATGGATCTCCCCAAAAACGAATCCAGATCTTGAGGATGACAGCTCGGTGAAGGGAAAGGGTGGGGGGAAGGAAGGAAGAAAAAGGCTCCGTCCTGACAGCTGGTCCGCTCCCAAAGACCAGGCGCAGAAGGGCTGGGGAGGCTTCTTCCCCCCCCCCACCCCACCTTCCCTAAAACTGAAGCCAAAGTAAGCCGGGAGCAGGAGGACGAGGGGACGATGCCAAGGCAAAAGAGGGGCGGGGCGGGGCCGGGCCAGGCGGAGGGGAAGGAGGCTTTGGGTTGGGGAAAAGAGGTGTGTCGTCCGGCGGGACCCCGCGGAAGCGGCGGCCGAGGATGGGGAGGGGGGGCGATCCGCAGACCGGCCGGGAGAGGGCGGGGAGGAGAGCGCCCAGGGAGGAGCATCCCGTGGCCGGGAAGAGGGGGGGGGGAGAGAGGAGAAGGCGAGGCCGAGGAGCCCCCCCCTCCCCTCCCTCCCCCCGATCCGCCACGCCTCGAGTCGAGTCCCAGCTGCAGCGCCCCCCCTCGGGGATTGGCCGCGCCCGGGCAGGCGCCAGCCCGCAACCTACCGGCCACCGCGGGACCCAGCAAAAGCCGCTGCGCCGATCCACCCCTGCAACATGGCCGCCCGCCCGCGGAGCGCCGGAAATACCAGGCGACTTCCGCTTCCGGCCGCAGGAAAAGTGCCCTAACTGCCCCCCTCGGGGGACACCCTCTCCCCACCCCCCCACGTCCCTCCCTCCCTCCCAACCCCTTCAGCACCTGGGCAACACCTCCACCGAAGCAGCTTCCGTCCCTCCTGCACGTGACAGGCCCCGCCCTTTCCTTCCCACGTGTTGGCCCGCCCACCTCCCCAAGCCCTGCCCCCCCCCAAGCCCCTGCCTCAATGGCAGCACTCAAGCCCTGCCCACCCCCTTTGCCCATCTTCTGCCCACCACCAATCCCTTTGGTGCCTCGCCTGGTACCTGTGTCTCTTACCCTCCACTCATCTCAAAAAGTTCCTCAGGCAGCCTAACAATTCCCCTCTTTTTCTGTTCTCAGGTAGAGACTCATTTGCCCAGAGCATCTTTTAGGTCCTCCTGGTATCTTCTTGCCTCTCCCACCCCATGAAGATTAGATAGTTTTCCAGATTGACCTAGATATGGATTCATATGGTGCAGAACCTCCCATAACAGTCTCTTCATAATGATGATGATGGATGAGGATGATGATGATGATGATGGATGAGGATGGTGATGGTGATGGATAAGGATGGATGAAGATGATAAGGATGACATGCCATCAAATCATGATTGACTCTTAGCAACCGTATCAGGGGTGGGTTCTACTTACCTTTACTACTGGTTCACAACAGGATCGCAGAAGCTTTTGCGCATGCGCAGATCGCTGATGACGGCATCTGGGGCGGTGGGTGGGGCATCCCGCCGGTTTTACTACCGGTTCGTCCGAACCGGTCCGAACCGGGGGCAACCCACCACTGAACCGTATAGATTTTCTCCATGATTGTCGGTCCCTAATCTGTCCTTTCAGGTCTTCCAATGGTGTCTTCATTACCACTGTAAAATGCTGGTCATCCTCTTGTCTTTCCTTCCATTTTTTCCAGCATTAAAGCTTTTCAAGGGAGCTTGGTGTCATGCCTGGAAGCCATATTACCTGTGTGCCTTGAGGATCCAGGCCTGCCACAATCATACCGTGGGAAGTTGGGAGGGGGGATTGCGTGAGTGAAGTAGAGATAGCCATAACAAACGTCTCTAAGAGAAGTTCAAGGCCATGGTGTCCAGCAGCTGTGCAAAGAAGAAATTGGAAGATGTCTTCTGTTTGAGAAAGAACTGATTGGAGCTGTGTGGACATGTGGGAGATGTGGGCAAGGTCTTGAACTTTCTTGTGGGTGAGGAAAACCCGGAAGCTTTCAGATTCGGGTTTTCCCAGATGTGCCAATATGACATCCCTAATAAAAGTTAGCTTTGAGGAAGCTCAAGCCTCAGAGTTTGATTTCGTTGGTGGTGTTACTTGGAACCCTGACACTTGGTCTTTGCATAATGTGTCTAGGACAATTTGAGCCCGATCATTGGCGCCTTGACACAGAACCTTAGATTGACTAAATGAATTATCCTTTGATCCAAAGTTCAGAGCCGTCAATACTCTTCCTGTTCTGCATCTTCAAATCCAACTTTTGCTTCACAAAGACTGGACTACCATAACTTGCACAATTCTGATCTTTGTAAGTACAATGGATAAATCGTGTCCTTTGAATATCTTTTCCAAGGGCCTTCATGGCTCCTCTACCAAATGCTACTCTGTGGCAACTATCTGTTGATAGCTGAGCTAAAACCTCAAATATTGCTATTCATCAATTCATGTCAAAGCTTACTTTTGAATCCACAGTTGATTCCATATCATCCCTATAATAACTCAATACTGGTAGTCCTTGACTTAAAACCATTTTTGGCATTGCCAAAAAGGCATTAAGAGTTGCTAACCTAATTTTGTGAAGCTTTTTCTCCAGTAACACTGTACTGCTAACTAGGGCATACAAAACATTTGCCAGACCAATCCTTGAATACAGCTTGTCTGCCTGGAATCCACACTATATCGGACATTAATACAATTGAGCGGGTCTAGAGGTATTTCAGGAGAAGAGTCCTCCATTCCTCTGCTCATGATAGAATACCTTATGCCACCAGGCTTGAAATTTTGAGCTTGGACAACCGGGAACTACGCCGCCGATGGTTTGACCTAAGTATAGTACACAAAATTGTGTACTACAACATCCTACCTGTCAACAACTACTACAGCTTCAACTACAATAATACAGAGGCAAACAATAGATACAAACTCAAGGTAAACCGCTCTAAACATGATTGTAGAAAATACAACTTCAGCAACAGAGTGGTCAATACCTGGAATGCTCTACCCAACTCTGTTGTTACTTCCTCAAACCCCCATAGCTTTAACCTTAAAACTGTCTACCATGGACCTCACACCACTCCTAAGAGGTCTGTAAGGGGGCATGCATAAGCGCACCAGTGTGCCTACCATCCCTGTCCTACTGTCCCCATTTATTTGTACTCATTTCATGTGCTCATGTCCATGTTTATACTTATACCTGTTATCTCGTACATGTTTGACAAACTAAATAAAATAAAAAATAAAAATAAATCACAATTGGAACCATAATTTCCATTGCTAAGCAAGGCAGTTGTTAAGTGACTCACGCCTCATTTTATGTCCTTTTTTGGCACAGTTATTAAGTGAATCATTCAGAGATGGGTTTCAGCAGGTTCTGACCAGTTCTGGAGAACCCGTAGCAGAAATTTTGAGTAGTTAGGAGAACCGGTAGTAAAAATTCTGACTGGCCCCGCTCCCATCTATTCTCTGCCTCCCAAATCCCAGCTGATCAGGAGGAAATGGAGATTTTGCAGTATCCTTCCCCTGGAGTGGGGTGGGAATGGAGATTTTACAGTATCCTTCCCCTGCCATGCCCACCAAGCCACGCCCACCAAGCCATGCCACGCCCACCAAGCCACACCCACAGAACTGGTAGTAAAAAAATTTGAAACCCACCACTGGAATCATTGCATTTGTTAAGTGAATCATGCAGTCATTAAATAAATCCACCTTCACCCATTGATTTTGCATGTTGGAAGCTGGCTGGGAAAGTCGCAAAAGGCAATCATATGACCTCAGGATTCTGCAATCATCACAATTACATGCCGGTTACCAATCAGTCATGTGACCGTGAGGATACTGTGATGGTCATAAGATGGGTTGTGAGTCACTTTTTCAGTGGCACTTCAAACAATTGCTAAACAAATAGTTGTAAGGTGAGGACAATCTGTACTAAGTTTAAGTTATTCATTTAGCCAGTAGATGCCTTCCGATATGTTGTAACCACAATGTCTGGATTTTCCAGCCGATGGGAAACACTGCAAGCTGTAATTCCAACAAAACCTGCAGGCATCAATCGGGCAAGGCATCATTGCATCAGGATGTGCTTGTCTTGCACTTTATAAGCACTACTGTTTTATATTACTCATAAATCAGGAACAGCCTGATAGTACAGTGGACTAAAGCACTGTTATTAACATCTGCTGCTTGCAATTACTGCAAGTTCAAATCTCACCAGGCTCAAGGTTGACTCAGCCTTCCATCCTTTCAAAGGTAGGTAAAATGAGGACCCAGATTGTGGGGGCAATAAGATGACTTTGTATAAATATACAAAAGTATGAAGGCTATTGCTTAACGCATTGTAAGCCACCCTGAGTCTCCGGAGAAGGGCAGCATATAAATTAAAGCAAAAAAAAAAACAAAAAAACTTATTTATACTTAATGACCAATGTAGTGTAGGGTAGCGGTACTCAACCTCTGTGGCTTGGCAGCCCAGCGGGGTGGGGGGGGAGAAGAGGGGAACCAGCATGCGCAGCTCAACTTACGGGAATGGCACAGGTGAATGCACGCACACCTCAATTTGCGCAAGTTGAGCTGCGCACATATGAGCATGGGTACGGGCCCACCATTCACGCAAGTCGAGCTGTGTGCGCGCATGTGTCCGCCAGCCTGCTGTTTCTGTAGCCTGGTTCCAAATGGGCTGTGGGTAGTGGGCCATGTCCTAGGGACCCCAAATGAAGGGTATATCCAGGAACAACCCAGACGACCAATAAAATCTTTGGATGATCTTGGACTGACCACAGTCTTTTCAGCCTATTTTCCTTTACAGGGTCATTGTTGAAAGTATCAAATGAGGGGAGATTCTCCAAGTGCATTCCCTTGAGCTCCAAGAAAAAAGGCAGGATATTAGCACAAGTGCTATTATTATATTTTTAGCATAAGTAAAATTGATAACATCAATTAACTCTGTTTTACTCGAGATCAAATGATAAAGCAGCTTTAGCCCACAAGCTTGTACTATAAAAACAAACACCCAGCTTTAAATGAATGGAGCAATCCTTTTTCAGCGGAATCCTTCCCAAACCTAAGGTTTTGGAAAAGTATGGGAACACCAGATGAAATAGGTGCAGTGGCATATGAGCTAAGCCTTATCTTTTACAACTTACATGCTCAAAGGTCAAGAACTGTACATTCAATTTTCATAAAGAGAAACTTTGTTACACCCTCAAGTGCTATGGATCAGTGGTAGATATCTGTCAGAAGCCATAACATTACGCACTTCATGATGTCATGACACATCATGGATTGTATAATTTGTATTATTTGTGTAGTCGCATGATGAAGTTCGTGGCAATAGAAATCAAACGAATAAATACATAAAAAGAATTGCCATTCCTTGCTCTTTTTGATGCTCATATGTTCACTGTCTCATACATTGATGGATATATACACATCAGTAGTGGGTTTCAATTTAGTTTGCTACTGGTTCGCTCGTGCACGCTTGCACTCATGCGTAACGCTTCTGCATGTATATCCCTACACAACTCAATATAAACAGTACACAAAACTTGAGTTTCAGAAGATTTGATGCCTCCAAAGTACTAGAATTTTGTCCCTTTTATATCTTCTGAGAAGGCTTGGACATAGTTTGTGCTTCTCATTCCTGTCAGCATTTTTAACTTGAGTGCCATCACTTCATCCATATAGGATCCATCTTTTAACTTGAGGAGTGGGTTGTCCCCAGTTCGGACCGGTTCGCAAGAACCGGTAGTAAAACTGGTGGGAGGCTCCGTCCACCGCCCGGATGTCATCATAGGCGATCTGCGCATGTGCGATCCCGTTGCAAACCGGTAGTAAAGGTAACCCAGCCACCCCTGAACTTGAGAAACATGTTTGGGGTACTATTTTGTAAGAACTATCCTTTGTTGAGTCTTCTGGTATTTTTCCATATACTGTATAAGGTGAAATCCTGCAAAACAAGTTGTTTTATCTCTCTAGTCTGCTTTGACTGGGTTTCATATAGTTGGTCAATCCTTCAAGATAGGCCAGGTCAGGAATCCTTGGCATCACAAGGATTCCAAAAAACCTACTTTATTGTTATAGAGCAGGGGTGTCAAACTCAATTTCATTGAGGGCCACATCAGGGCTGTGTTTGACCTTGGGGTGGGTGGGCGTGGCCACCTTGACATCACTTGTGTCGGGGGCGCCTGTGGTGGCCCGAGCTCTGTGTCAGCAAAAATGGAGCTCCGAGCTCCGTTTTTGCTGGCAGAGGCACCGCAGGCCAATACTTCTGTTTCCAAGGCGGCCTCGCGGGCCAGATCTAAGCACCGCGTGAGCCGGATCCAGCCCCCAGGCCTTGAGTTAGACACCCGATATAATGTATCATAACAATCTTGAGAACTTGTCAGAATTTCTATGTGCCCTCTCTTATATCAAACAGAACCAAATGGATGCTGCTTTGAGTTTTGTTTTTCTCAGGCTTTCCACTTTCCATAAAATTATGTTGCTGTTTTATTTCCCTTCACATTTCCTCCCTTTTGCAGTCATCTCTTCATTCCTTTACACATTCTTACTATCACAAAAAATATATGGCAAAAGATATATCTGAACAAGATAACTATAAAACAACATGTATGATAAACTTTACATGTTGGTACCCTGTTTCCCCAAAAATAAGACATCCCCTGATAATAAGCCCAATTGGGCTTTTGAGCGCATGCGCTAAAATAAGCCTCCCCCCAAAAATAAGCCCTCCCCCACAATATTTAAACGCAGAACTGGAAATCAGGTAAGACGGCAAGAGGAGTCCTATCTTGCTCCACGTGCCCCAAAATAATAAGATCTCCCCGAAAATAAGGCCAAGTGCTTATTTTGGGGTTCAAAAAAATATAAGACAGGGACTTATTTTCGGGGAAACACGGTAACATGATTGCATAGATCGTCCCAAAATTATCTTTGACTCCTACTGGTTTCATGGGCATCTTGGAAAAAAATATGTCAATTAATAGTTTCCCAGCTAACTACCAGCAACAACCAAGTCTTAGTTTTAGAATTCAGCCAAAGTCCACTTGCTGTTGTCACCCAGGCCATTAGTAAATACTGGCATTGTGTACATAATAGCTGTAGTTGAAGAGCCCTCATTGGACAGGGAGTTAGACCCTAACCCTTCCAATTCTTACATTTTATCATTCTAAATCCCTTCACATGTTGACAATACTGGCTCCCAGTGGTCTTCCGGGTGCGCTTCAAGGTGTTGGTTATCACCTTTAAAGCGCTCCATGGCATAGGACCTAGATATCTTCGAGACCATCTGCTGCTACCGACGGCCTCCCACCGACCTATGCGCTCCCACAGAGAGGGCCTCCTTGGGGTGCCATCAGCCAAACAATGTAGCTGGTGACCCCCAGGGGGAGGGCCTTCTCTGTGGGGGCACCTACCCTCTGGAACCAACTGCCCCCAGAGATAAGGAGAATCGAAGACCTCGGTGCCTTCCGCCGTGCCCTTAAAACTTTCTTTTTTCAGCAAGCCGGGCTGGCTTAACACTTTTAAATGTTTTATTGTTATTGTTTATTGTTATTATTTATTTATTGTTTATTGTTGTTTTTTAATTACGGGGCCAAATTTATATATATCTTTTTAATAGTATTTTAATGTTTGTAGTCTATGTTTTTATTTGGCTGTACACCACCTTGAGTCCTCAGGGAGAAGGGCGGTATATAAATTTGATATAAAATAAATAAATAAATAAATAAATAAATAAGGGGTTTGTACCACCCATGCATCACGAGAGAACCACCTGTACAACTCCGCTTGTGCACCTTTAAGGTCGTCTAATTTTCCCTCCCTCTCACTGTCATTTCTCACAATTGGAATAACCATTAGAATCCTTGAAAGTTAAACCTCAAGAAAGTGGTATGGCAATGGAGATAGAGTCTAATGCTCATGGATGCCTTCAGATGTGCATTTGTCACATGTTTTAATTATTAATCCTGTATGAGTCAAATCCTGTCTCGCTCACCTGTCATGGGAAAACTCATCACATCTGACCTATGGATTATGCATAAACATAGTCAGTTGTTAGGCATGACTCAGAGGTATTTCCTTATCAGATTCCTTAAAGCCTTCAACAACCACAGAGCTTCAGGGGAAATGTTGGGATACATTCAAAGATGTAGCTGCCTTGAAAATAGCCCGTGTTGAAATGTACAGCACAAAGATCAGTACAGGAAACATTTTGCATTATGTCATAAACTCTTTTATAATAATTGCTGTGTCATAAACGGTTTTTAAAAATTGGCCAGATTTCAGTTCCACAGGACTTACAGGCCCGAGATTTTGGACATAGTCTGTAGTTTAGCCCATTTGAGGTACCTTGGTTCAAAAATTGTTGCCCTGTTTTTGTTTTTCAGGGAGGGTGTGGCCTATGGAGGTCAACACCCTATATCAAGTTGTGCATAATTATTAGACAGCTTCTTTTCCTCAGACAAAATGGGCCAAAAAAGAGATTTATCTGACTCTGAAAAGTCAAACATTGTAAAAAATCTTTCAGATGGATGCAGCTACTCTTGAAATTGCTAAGATATTGGGGCGTGATCACAGAACTATCAAATGTTTTGTTGCAAATAGTCAACAGGGTTGCAAGAAAAGACACACATTAACTGCTAAAGATTTGAGAAGAATCAAATGTGAAACTACCAGGAAGCCATTATCTTCCAGTGCTGTCATATTCCAGAACTGCAACCTACCTGGAGTGCCCAGAGATACAAGGTCTTCAATGCTCAGAGACATGGCCAAGGTGAGGAAGGCCGAAACCTGACCACCACTGAACAAGATACATAAGTTGAAACAACAAGACTGGGCCAAGAAATATCTGAAGGCAGATTTTTCAAAGGTTTTATGGACTGATGAGATGAGAGTGACTCTTCTTGATGGACCAGATGGATGGGCCTGTGGCTGGATCAGTAATGGGCACAGAGCTCCACTTCGACTCAGATGCCTGCAAGGTGGAGGTGGGGTACTAATATGGGTTGGTATTATTAAAGATGAGCTAGTTGGACCTTTTGGGGTTGAAGATGGATTCAAAATCAACTCCCAAGCCTACTGCCAGTTTTTAGAAGACATTTTCTTCAAGCAGTGGTACAGGAAAAAGTCTGCATCTTTCAAGAAGATCATGACTGTTATGCAGGACAATGCTCAACACATTCATCAAAGTATTCCACTGTGTGGCTAGCCAGTAAAGGCCTTAAAGATGAGAAAAGAATGTCATGGCCCCCTTCCTCACCTGCCCTAAACCGCATTGAGTACTTGTGGGCCTTTATTAAACAAGAGATTTACGGTGAAGGAAAACAATACACCTCTCCAAACAGTGTCTGGGAGGCTGTGGTTGCTGCTGCACAAAAAGTTGATCGTCAACAGATCAAGAAACTGACCAGACACCATGAATGACTCTTATTGAAAAGAAGAGTGGGGATATTGATCAGATTTTTTGGGGGGGAAATGTCAGAAATGTTTATTTGTACATTTTGAGTTGTTTATTATTCTCACTTTAACAGATAAATAAATAGAGATGGGCAAATTTTCATTTTTCAATTAGTTACATAATAATTCTGCACACTAATAGTTGCCTAATAATTGTGCACACATATTCTCAGGGGTGGGCTTCAAAAATTTTAGCAAGGGGTTCTCTGCCTGGTTGCTGGGTGGGGGTGGGCATGGCTTAGTTGGCCTCCTGCACCATGGCGGGGGGGGGCGTTTTTGCCCTCCCCGGGCTCCAGAGACTTTCCTCAAGCCTCCGGGAGGGCGAAAACGGCCTCCTCAGACTCTGAAGGCCCTGCTCCGATACTTTCTTCCTGAACTTCCGATAGGCCCATTTTTCGCCCTCCTTGGGCCACCCCCGAGCGCTCTGCACTTACCTGCATCCAAAATGTGCTGCATGGGGACTCCTGGGATGGGCGGGGTGTCAGGTTTCGATGTCATCTCAAATAAATTGCATTTCCAAACAAATAGTCTTTGATGAAATCTTTCATTTATTAAGCACGACAATCTGTCGTAGCCAACACTGACTTCCTGACCCCAAACCTTCCCTTTCCATTCCCCAATTCTTTGCGTCTCATTGGCCATCTTCCAAATCACTCTCCCCATATCTACTACTTCAGGTCCCAGGAATGTCCCCCCTCCCAACCCATCTCCTAGGGGATATTATCTTCAGGGAAAATAAGTAGGTGAAAAGTCAAGCGTCCTCTTGCCAGCTGCCCCCTCTTCTCTTCCTTATGTCAGCACTGGAACGAATGTAGTTTGAAGTGCTGACACGGGGCAGGGTGGGCAGGGCCAACCAGGAGTGGGATTTGGGAGTTCTCTGAACTACACAGAATCTTAGCTAGAGGTTTTCCTGAACCCCTGCGAACCCCCAGCAGCCCATCCCTGGATATTCTCTTAAGAAAGCCATAACCTCACTTTTACTTTCTTAAATATTCAGGTTTGTGGTTTATTAACATCTTGGATTGACTGAGAGCACTGTAGTTGTTCAATAATAAAATTAACCCTCCAAAATACAACTTACCTAATAATTGTGCACACAGTGTATAGATCAGTGTTTCTCAACGTTGGCAGCTTTAAGGTGAGTGGATTCCAGTTGACGTCTACCCATCTTAAAGCTGCCAAGGTTGAGAAACACTGTTATAGATGGCTGCTATATTGTCTTTTGAATCACAAGCCATGTACTTCAAATACCAGATGCTGACAATGGAAGAAGCCAATCGATCTGGCTGGCTCTTGTATGGCACAGAATGCTAGACTAGATGAAGTTCCAACCTGATTTATCTGGATACCTTTAAAGTTATTAAGGATCAAGCATAGCCTTGGGTTCTCATGGACTGAACACAAATCAGTGAGAATAATTTAATCTGATTTAGCAGACTAAACTTCACAACAAAAAATGCTGCAGTCAAAAAGTGATGGCTGTTTATATAAGTCTTTTATTGTACAATGCCCTGGCTCATTTCTTAAATGTTATATTGTAGAGGGTCATCCCATCCAGGGGTGAAATCTACTTACCTTCCTTACCGGTTCGGAAGTGTGCGCTTGCTTCACTTGCGCGCATCACATGTGTACACAGACCCTCTACACATGCGCAAAACCTTCTGCGCAAGGGCAGAGGGTAAAAAACACATTACGACAACTGGGCAGGTGGGCGGAGCCTCACACCGCCATCGCTACCGGTTCTCCAAACCACCCGCCACGATCGCTACCGGATCGGCTGAACCGGTCCAAACCGGGAGCATTTCACCCCTGATCCCATGCCATCGAAATGTTTCTACATTTTCCCAGTCTACAGTCCCCAACAGTTCATTTAGTGAGGTTCAAAATTACAACACTGAAAAAAAGGTGTCTTATGACTGTTTTTCACATTTATGACCATTGCAGCAATCCCTACAGTCATAGGATCTAAATTCAGACACTTGGCAATTGGCTCTTATTTATGTCGGTTGCAGTGTCCTGGGGTCATGTGATCCCCTTTTGCAACCTGACCAGCAAAGTCAATGGGGAAGACAGATTCAAGGGCCTGGTGGCTCAGCAGACTAATAGCATTGTGATTAACACCAGCTGATTAACACCAGCTGTCTGCAATTACTGTAAGTTTGAATCTCACCAGGCTCAAGGTTGACTCAGCCTTCCATCCTTTCTAAGGTAGGTAAATTGAGGACCCCGTTTGTGAGGGCAATAAGCTGACTTTGTATAAAAGTATGAAGGCTATTGCTTAACGCATTGTAGGCCACCCTGAGTCTCCGGAGAAGGGCGGCATATAAATCAAATTTAAAAAAAATTAACTGTGTTATTAACTTAACAGCTGCAGTGATTCACTCTAACAACTGTAGCAAGAAAGGTCATAAAATGGGGCAAAACTCATATGTCTCCTTTAGCAAAAGAAATTTTGGGCTAAGTCGAGAACCACCTGTACAAAACAGTAGTTATAGTTTTCTTGGGCAATTGTATAGAGGTATTACGCCATTACCGTCTGGATTTTTTTTTCATTTCCAAGTTAATTTTACATTATAGAGATGTATTTTTTATTGGTCTCCCATCCAAGTTGGCATAGTTTTTTCAAGATCCACAAAGTTGGATTGCTTTAATATAACTTATTTACCTAAAAATGTGCACTTTCCACCATTGGAAACGTAACATGTTAAACTGAAAAAAAGAAAATAAAAGAAAAAGCAATAAATTAATGGAAAACTGAATATTTAATTGATTTCTCTCACAGGAATATGATATGTTAATGCACCGTTATTGTTCAGAAAGCTGAAAACTAATCAACATGTAATAGAGTTTTCCTTGTAGAACATTTCCAAAAGTGATGCTAATATTAACACAAAATTAGTAGGCAATAGCTTTCGTATATGTCTATGTTTTTTGATTGAAGTTCCCCTTTGGGTATTTTGTAGAATTTTAAAAAAGGTAATAAGGAAATAAAATCTTATTTTTGTAAAAAAAAAAAAAAAGACATTGCTTCCTAATGAAAACAGTAGTTGGCTGTAGCATCAGTTAGAATATATGGATCCATTATGAAGGAAATACAATGTTCTTCATTAGAGACCTGGCAGCTATTCCTCCCGATCTCTGCTGCAGAGGGATATTTATGTTCCAATTTGTGCCAGAGACTCACACAAGCCAAATATAACATTCAAAAGAGATCTGCTCTTGAATAGTTAAAGGGATCTTAGCAGTGGTGGGTTGCTACTGGTTCTCCCCAGATCGGGCAAACTGGTAGCGGTGGTGGCGGGAGGCTCTGCCCACCCTCCCGGATGTCTTTGCACATGCGCAGAAACGTTGCATGCGTGCATGAGTGCGCATGTGCCCATGAGCGAACCTGTAGCGGCCAAAATTGAAACCCACTACTGGATCTTAACAATGCATTGCTCCGGGTTCCCCTCCCACGATCTGTAGAAATGACAATGTTGGAAGTTGCGCTAGCAAAACATAGGAAGTGCTGACTAGAAAACAATATTGTTTTCATCCTGTATATAATTCGAGGAAGAAGACCAGGAGACTGCCTAGTAAAAGCTAAGACCAAAAGCACCCTGTGACCTTGAGTGCATTTGCTTTGATCTTATAAGTAAAAGTATTAGGTTGAGTCTGAAGGAAAGAAACTGGCCTCCGTTTTCACAAAATATCTCTTTCATTGCTCCAGGGGTTAAGGGAGCAACATTAAAAAGTTTAGAAATGAAATTAAAAGTCAACATGATGTATCTCAACTAACTATTGTACCAATAATGAGATGCTCTGTGCAAAAAAAATATAATAATAATACAAGAAATGCTGTTAAATACATTGCCACAAACAGTACATTACAGGTTCCATATTCTGGTCTACTAGCATTTTGCAGAAGATAATCCAACAAAAAGGATTGTTTTGTTCAATACCATAGCAGAAGAGATGTTCTTGCTTGGCTTTCAGCTGGTTTAAGAAAGCATCTCTTCCTGGACGGGAGCAACGGTTATGGATACTTCTTAAGTGTGTGGGTGGAACCTGCAGTTGCCTCTTTGTCTGGCCTTTCAGTACACGGGATGTGTTGACGTGCGTTCAGAAAAGCTTTGTCTCTCTGAAGAAAGCCCAGCTTCTCCATTGCTTCATCCCGCGTAGATCTTTGACTATCGGACAAAAGTCTCACAGTATCATTTGCCGGTTGCTTGGCAGAGGCAGAATTGTCGAGGTGGTGCAAGAAACGTAAGCGGAGTTCCTGAACGTTGACTCCTGACTTCAGTATGGTGTCAAACTTCTTTGAGTGGGTGGGGTGAGAGTTGGCTGATCTAGCAGGAAGTTTGGCT
This sequence comes from Pantherophis guttatus, assembly GCF_059756535.1. Lineage (NCBI taxonomy): Eukaryota > Metazoa > Chordata > Lepidosauria > Squamata > Colubridae > Pantherophis > Pantherophis guttatus. The sequence continues at coordinate 249,394,028 of NC_142064.1, forward strand.
CGAGGATGATAAGGATCAGACCATCTCCTCAAAGTGACTTCATCGGACTCCTCTGAATGGGACTTGATCATTTTACTTTTAGCAACTGCTGGGCAGGGACAATTTTTCACCAGGGCATCTTCCTCAAATGTACTTTGTTGCTGCATGCTGCAGATGACATGATGCTGACATTGGACCTGAGTACCTGTACATGCAATTGACATAGGGTCAGATTATTAGAAGTATAAAAGGTGGGGGGGGGTTGCTATAGGGAACAGAGAGACAGAAAGTTGTTTTTCAATTATTCTATCTAGTCATGGAAGATCACTCACGTGTTACATGGCAACTGGAGTGGTTGCCATGTAACTCTTCCAACGTGATGTTCATCCGTAAACATATGCAGAATGGGGGCAGAAAGCAGAGAGGTGATACTGATTGGAAATATGTAGCTACTGATTTTGTCTACCACAGAGAGGAGTACAAATAATCGACTTACAACATAATCGAGTGCTATTTTGGTCGTAAGTTGTGATGGGCACCATATGACCATGCCTGATTTTACAACCATTTTTTGCAGAAGTTGTTAAACAAACACCATGGTCGTTAAACAAAGCCATTCTTAGCTATGGAACATTTTTTGCCAGAAACTGGAAAAACGTCAGATTCTGGGCAAAAAAAAAAAAAGATCATATAAATCACAGTCACTTGGCTGTGGAATGCTCTAAGTGGCCATAAATGAGTGCCAATCGCCAACTGCCCAAAATGTGGTTGTGTGACCACGGTGGAGGCCTGAATGTTGGTACTTTAAATCCAGATCATAAGTGGCTTTTTCAAGATGTGTCATAATTTTGAACGGTCGCTAAGTGACTATTTGTAACTCAAGGAATACTTGTACCTGTGCGCACAACCTGCAGGACTGCATGAATGAAAAGTGACAACTACAGTCTAAATGTTGGGAAAATCTGCCACAGAATGACAAGAATAACACTGACATGGAAAGGCAGTGTATTACCTCTTTTCATTGGGTAAAAGGTAGAAAAGGAGGAAGGTAGTTGTGCTGATTGAAACAAAGTTGGCCAAATCGTATTTGGGGAAAGACCATGTTAGACATTCAAAGGCTTGCTCCCCCAGCCAATTGGTTAATTGATAGTGCACAGGGATCCATGTAAACAAACTACTGGTACTATATAACTTTACCTAGAGATCCTTCCGTTTTCTCATGACTCCACTCATCGTCTTCTGAGATTTCCTTATCCAAATTGTTGATTGTCTGAATCAAGAACTCCAGACATTCTTTTTCCTCTGGATTCAGTTCAGAAAGGAAATCTTCATCCTCTTTTGAGGACCCTTCAGGATTAAGTCCCGGAATCAACTAATGGCAAAATTAGAAAATTTAATATAAAAGGCCTTCTCGAAGGTCACCTCTCACGTATCTGGCTAGTTGCAAGATGATGTATGATGTATCACTTGTACAATTCTGATATTCTAGATATAGTATCTGAGCATCTTTCCTAAGGGCTTCATAGCTATTCTACCAAGTATTGGTCAACCAAGCATATGCCTTGAATTGCTATAATGGGAAGAAGGAATAACCCTGAGGAACAGGAGGAAGAGCCGCTACCAAAATAGTCAGGCTAAAAGAAATTCAAGTCCAGACTAGAACTGTAATTCGAGAAAGCTTCTCAGATAAGACCTTTCTAATTCTCATGACGATAAAGGGAGGAGGTACATTCAGACTTGCAAGATTCTGTTACTACAATCTTATAATGAAAATAGCATTAGTATGCATGATGTGGGTTTCCTAGTCTGGTCTACCTCAAAGGGCTGAGAATTAATTCCTTGTTTGATAGTTGATCCTAAATAGCAGAAGCTATTCACCACTTGAATGTCTTCATTGTCAATTCAAAGACTGGTTGATATACCTGTTGTCATACCTGACTCCCTACTTTCCCTATGTTCAGCTGGTGGACTGAAAGGGAGGTCTCTTTGCATTGATTTGAATACAAGCTCTTCAGGCAATCTAAGAGCCTAATAAAGGAAGGTCTTTGATTTTGTGAATAACATACTTAAAGAAAATGCAAGTTGTAGATCTCTTGTTTAAAAGTGGGAAGGAAGAGAGTGAGGCGAGCGCTTACATCCCATTCTCTAGGTTGAGCCTAGAGGTTGAGCTGGTTGAGCCTCCAAGCATTCAGTTGAATGCTTCAATAGGGTTTGACTCAGTGGTGGGATCCTGCCAGTTTAACAACCAGTTCTGCGATTGTGTATTTTGCTGCGCGCGCATGCGCAGTTTTGACAAAACTAAACTTCTGTGTTACTTCTGGGAACTAACACAGCTGAGGCACAGCAATCCGCTCTGCCGCACGAATCAACTGAGAGGATAAAGGTAAGTAAAGTGTGCAGGGGCGGCTGGACGGGCCTACCTGATCGTCAGAGCTACCGGTACGCCCAAACAGATCCGAACCGGCTGAATCCCACCCCTGGTTTGACTTCTACTTCCTCACATTTGGTACTGTGGCCTTGAATACTATCCTGTGCCTTCACTCAGCCTCTGTGCCTCAGCCAGAAGAAATTACTTGGCTGCTGTCCTTTCCTTCAGAGACCTTATCATTGCTCATTTGAGCTTTATGCCATATCTGTGTGGTACTGGACATGTGCAATGTAAGTACTGTAGCAGTGGTGGGTTTCAACATTTTTTACTACCGGTTCTGTGGGTGTGGCTTGGTGGGCGTGGCATGGCTTGGTGAGCGTGGCAAGGGAAGGATACTGTAAAATCTCCATTCCCTCCCCACTCCAGGGGAAGGTTACTGCAAAATCCCCATTTCCTCCCGATCAGCTGGGACTCGGGAGGCAGAGAATAGATGGGGGCATGACCAGTCAGAATTTTTACTACCGGTTCTCCGAACTACTCAAAATTTCCACTACCGGTTCTCCAGAACTGGTCAGAACCTGCTGAAACCCCTCTGTACTGTGGACTAGTCGAACACACGTCCAACTCACTGTGGAAGGATAGGACAGTGAAGAACTGTGTCAGGAATGTACATGACAAATTATATGCCTATTAGATTGCACACCAGAGAACACAAAATAGGACCCCAGAAAACACTCCCTGCTCCAAGCAGTGTTGTAACAATTATAATTAAAATAATTATACCATAATAATTGTAATAATGGACAGTTGGCTTTTATATAACTAGACATCAGTATGACTACTTAGTGATTTCTTCCCTCATAGGAGAACTCTGGCAAACCTCTTTTGTGCCAACATAGCATTCCCCAATGGACTGATTAACTGCTTTATAAAAAATAAATAGCCATCACTTTGGTGCGCTCTGCATCTATTCCACACCATACATATAATTATCTCTGATTACCAATTTTTCATTGGGGATAAAAAGCCACTTATTATTGGACAGATAGACTATGAAAAAGATCAGATATCTGCACTTCTTTATAAAAATAACTAACGTCAGGATCTAAATTCAGTTAAGAAAATATATATGGCAGCTTTCTGTCTGCTTTCTTCTAAATACTTCAGAACTGCCGTTCCCAGAATTCTTTGCCTGGCAACCTCAACGTATTTGGAAGTTGCCAGTTTGGTGTAGGCCAGTGTTTCTCAACCCTGGGAGCTTGAAGATGGGTGGACTTCAACTCCCAGAATCCCCCAGCCAGCAGCGTCCACCCATCTTCAAGCTACCAAGGTTGAGAAACACTGGTGTAGGCCTTGACTTTGACACCCGTGCTCTATCACTTTTGTGTGGAGAATTGCAGGGCAGAACTGGTTCAGGCCTCATCTCTAAAATCTGTTGTACAGTATTTATAAGGTGACCAGATTTTAACATTGGTAAAGAGGGACATTGTGGGCGTGGCTTATTTCGTGGGCGTGGCTAGCTGGTCATGTGACTGGGTGGGCGTGGCTAGCTGGTCATGTGACCGGGTGGCCATGGCTATGTCTATAGGGTAAGGTGAACAGATTTTAACATTAGTAAGAAGGACACTATTGTGGGCGTGGCTTATTGTGTGGGCGTGGCTTGGAGGCCATGTGACTGGGTGGGCGTGGCTAGCTGGTCATGTGAGCGGGTGGCCATGGCTATGTGTATAGGGACTACTCAGAGGGCTGAAAAGTCATTTCTGACAGGTTCTCACCTTTTGACTGGTCCTCACACTTATGACCATCCTCACATTTATGCCCGTGCAGCATTCTTAACAACCATGTCACTCATTTCACAACTGCTTCTCTTCAACAAGGTGACAAGATAGGGCAAAAATGTAAAATGTGAGGACAGTCGTAAGTTCGAGGACTGGTCAAAAGTGTGAGGACCAGTCAAAAATAACTTTTTCAGCCCTCTGAGTAGTCCATATGCATTAAAGGATTACAGCAATAGAGAGGGATGAAGGAATGGAAATTAGAGTAGGAGTGAGGGTAAGAGAGGGAGGAAGAGAGGAGGAGAAGGAGAAAGAAAGAGGAAGTAGGGAGGAGAAAAAGAGGGTGGGGGGAAGAGAAAGTAAGAAGGAAAGAAAAGAGAGAGGTGGTAGGTTTGAGGAGAAAGATTGCTGTACAATAAAAAAGATGAAAGGGAAGAAAGCCAACCCCAAGCAAATATAAAGATATTAAAATAAAGAATGAATGGTTAAACTTTAAAGAATAAAAGAGAACAAATATGAATAAATAGCAATAATTAGAAACACACATACAAACATACAATGTATTTTCTTTGAACAGAATATTTGGCTGGTTCACAAATTTAAACAGCGTTTAGTCATTTCAATTAAATTTACAATTTCTATATTTCCTTTTTGCCATATTTATTCCTCATCTATTTTTTAAAAAAACCAATATTACCCTTCATCCTCATCTCTAATCTTAATCAAATTCAATTTTTCCCTTCTATTCTATATTATACCCCTTCCCATTGTCATCTATTTTTATATCCATCCTCACATTGTTTAATTATGTAATTATGTAATACAGTTGTTTAATACAAATTCAACATTTTAATATAAATCAATTAGTTATAAAACTATCTTTTTTGTATATTAATCAATATGAACATGAATATTCCAATTATTTCCATGCAATCCAATTTCTTACAAATCAATTAATTATATTTACCAATAATAATAAACCAAATAATTTCTCCCATATATTCCTCCGAACCACAACTTAACCATTTCTGCTTTCAACACAATATACAATTAATAGTATCTTAATTATTACAATTCCCTAGTTAAATACAGCTTTTTTTCCTTTGTGTTTTAAAATCTTGAACTCTCCTCCTAAATTTCCCATTGTTTGCAGTTTTTCACCTACCTTTTTTGGGGAGGAAAAATAAAAATAAAAATAAATCTCTCTCTGCCTCTCGACCCTGGTTTCGGTTTCGTTTCTGAAGCTTAGCTAGGGGGAAAAAAAACTGCTTTACACTGATTGCCTGTAGGGCGGCCCTTTGAAGCCCCGGGCAAGAGTTTAAACAGTTTTTTTTTCTTCTAGCCATCAGCTGGGGCTCAAGAAAAATCGGGACTTTTTTGAAACGCCGCGGGACGCGGGACAAATTGCTCAAAAGCGGGACTGTCCCGCCAAAAGCGGGACGTCTGGTCACCTTAAGTATTTACATAATTATAGGTAGTCCTTAACCTACAGCCATTTGCTTAGCAACTGTTTGAAGTTACAAGGGCAGTGTAAAAAAATGATTAGCACCCAATACTCACACTTAACAATCATCACAACATCCCCATGGAGATGTGATTAAAATTTGAGCGCATGGCAACTGGCATATTATGACAATGGTTACAAGTTCCTGGAGTCAGGCGGTCCCCATTTGCAACCTTCCCAGCAGGGTTTCCCACAAGCAAAATTAATGGGGGACGTTGGATTTGACTATGTGATTCGCTTAACGATGGCAATGATTCACTTAATAACCATGGCAAAAAAAGGTAATAAAATTAGGAATGATTCACTGAGAGCAGCAAAATTGTGGCCCCAATTGTGGTCGTAAGTTGAGGCCTACCTGTAACACATTCCTGGGCTAAGTTTCAGGACAAAAACTCAGCAAAGGCTGCTTAAGTTTCCCAAGTTCGGAGTGACTTAGTTAACAGGCTTGTGATAGTGGTGTTTTGAGAAATGTACCATCTAAGGCAGGGGTCAGCAACCTGCGGCTCTGGAGCCACATGTGGCTCTTTCACATCTCTGCTACGGCTCCGTGTCACTCAGAATATGTGTCACAGCCGCCAATGTGCGACACCCGCTAGCACGTGATTTATTGAGCTTTTCAACCCTGGGTAGGCCAACCATGGATAAATTCAAGAAAAGAAAACTTTCAGAAGAAAACAGAACGTTTAATTCAACTACATATGCTAGTTTTGTGGCCGCTCAAGAAATCGTCAGGCACGGGAAGGGTTTGTGGCTCCCGGTGTTTTCTTTTCTGTGGGAAACGGGTCCAAATGGCTCTTTGAGTGTTTAAGGTTGCAGACCCCTGATCTAAGGTCTCTATAATGGGAGATGATTAAACAAGTCAAGATAGTAGCTGTGACCATGTCATTGAGGCCCTGACACTCCTTTTTATATGGACTTCCTCCCATGGATGCCCTCAGACTATCCCCCCCAGTGATGGAATTCAAATTTTTTTACTACTGGTTCTGTGGGCGTAGCTTGGTGGGCGTGGTGTGGCTTGGTGCGTGTGACAGGGGAAGGATACTGCAAAATCTCCATTCCCTCCCCACTCTTGGGGGAAGGATATTACAAAATCTTCATTCCCACCCCACTCTGGGGCCAGCCAGAAGTGGTATTTGACGGTTCTCCGAACTACTAAAAATTTCAGCTACCGGTTCTCCAGAACCTGTCAGAACCTGCTAAATAGCACCCCTGATCCCCCCCACAATCCAATAATATTGGATATTATTACTATGGAATAATAATGATCGGTCCTCATGAAACAGTATTTGGCAAAGGAGAAGGGAAGTATGGATGTTGCCTTTACCTGTGACGTTTCTCCTTTTGGCATCTGCTCCATTCTGTGGTGGTTATTTCTTGCTTTCTCAATAGACTCCATTTCCAATCCTCAGAAGAACAGCTTCATGAAATCTATAGGTTACATGACAAAAGCCATAACATTAGGATTAAAATGTACAAAAGCAGAACTCTATGTGAATAGAAGTCCAGCAACCCCCTTCCATATTCTTGACAGGAAAAACCAGATGAACATGGCTAGGAAGTCTCTAAGAGTCGACAGTTGACTCAAAAAAGAATTTGCTTTGATGTGAGGTAGAGGGGCAGGGGTGAAATCCAGCAGGTTCTGACCGGTTCTGGTAGCGGAAATTTTGAGTAGTTCGGAGAACCGGCAAATACCACATCTGGCTGGCCCCAGAGTGGGGTGGGAACGGAGATTTTGCAATATCCTTCCCCTGCCATGCCCACCAAGCCATACCATGCCCCAGAACCAGTAGTAAAAAAAAATTGGATTTCACCCCTGAGGGGGAAAGGGGGGGGGAGAAGAAGGAGAGGAGAGAAAAAAGGATGAGAGGAAAGGGGAAAGGAAGGAAAGGAAAAAGAGGAAAGGAAAGGTTGGGGAAGGGAAGAAAGGAAAAAGAAAGGAAAGCAAAAAAGGGAGGAAAGAAAGTGGGATGAAAGGAAAAAGGAGAGAAAAGGAAAGGGAGAAAGAAAAGAGGAGGAAAGAAAAAGGGGAAAGAAAAAGAGGAAAGGGGGACGAAAGGAGAAAGGGAGGAAAAGAAAAAGCAAGGCAAGGCAAGGCAATGGCCCTCTCTGAGGACTGAGAACAACTGAGCATCTGTCTTCAGTGATTCCACAGCTTGAACTACCTGAGCAGCATGCAAATTAGCAAGGATATATCACTAACCCAACATATCTGAACGGTACCTGGCCAGGGAGATCGAGAAGATGAACAAGATCAAATCCCAGTTCAGTTCTTTCAGAGAGACAAACCTCTTGATCCTATGAATAAAAAAAAAGCAATATTCATTATTCAAAGCTATCTAATGTGGATGACGACTGTAAGAAAGGAGCCTGTGAGCCTGGGAAGAGAGCAAAGGTAAACTGTCCAAGAAATTTGGCAGCTTAACACATAAATGATAATTTGACCCAGGCGAAGAAAGGAATTCTGGGAGATGAAGTCCACAGATCTTAAAGTTGCCAAAGTTGAGAAATAGCAATAGCACTTATATACCACTTCACAGTGCTTCACAGCCCTCTCTAAGGGGTTTACAGAGTCAGCATATCATATGCTACATATGGTCCCTCCCCAACAATCTTGGTCCTCATTTTACTGACCTCAGAAGGATGGAAGGCTGAGTCAACCTTGAGCCTGATGAGGATTGAACCCCTGGCAGTCAGCAGAATTAGCCTGCAATACTATATTCTAACTACTGCGCCACCAGTAGATTCTCTGTTCTTGAGAATGGAAGAAATGAGGCAAGGGATCCTGATTGCATGATTTGTCTGCTCTCTTGGAAAGAAATAAGTGATTCATGGGACAGGGCATTCTTTCTTTGGATTATAAATAATTTGCAAACAGGGTTCATTTCCTTGTAGCATTCAGATTATGTCAACAAATAAAAGTCCTCCTTCTTGACAGTCAGCTCCTCCTCTTTCAAAAACAAAGCTTTCATCTCTTCAAGCATTGCTGCCAGCCTGATAAGATCCAGTGTTCCCCAAAGAGAAGGTAATCTTCTGTAAACCAGGATCATCCCTCCAGATATGTTGAACTACAACACTCATAATGCCTGCTAACATTTTTTTGCTGTGAATACCCCTGCTCTAATATAATAAGGAAGTATAGGCAGCTATCATTGGAGAACCCACTGTACATGATGGGGCACAAAATACATCACTGTACGGCTCAGGGTAGCAGACTAAGCAATAAAATGGCTCTTTTTGACAATGTGACAATGAAATAAGACTATCATGTAGAAGAAGCTTGGCCAACTGTTTTTTTGACATGTAAGGGTAAAATGCTCTCAAGCAGAGTTTGACTACTAGCAATTCAATGAACTCAGGCCTGGTATTTTTGTGGCAACAGTATGAAACCACTGGACTCTGCCTTCTTTCATACACTATTTTAACCTATTTTAGTCTAATGCCACAGGATCACCAGGTGGTCTTCCATCCAAGTTCTAGCCAGGCTGAGTTCCATGCCCAGGCAAGTTCATCTGGGTGCTAGCTCCTGCTGGGACATAACCTGTTATGTATTGAATATATATAGTTGTATGTATGTATGTATGTATGTATGTATGTATGTATATGTCATATTTCTATGCCGCCCACTCTCCAAGGACTCTGGGAGGCTTACACCAAAGACAGTATACTAAATAGCATATTGACCCCTAACAATCTGGGTCCTCATTTTACCCACCTCGGAAGGACGAAAGGCTGAGTCAACCTTGAGCCGGTGAGATTTGATCCGCTGATCTGCTGAACTAGCAGTCAGCTGAAGTAGCATTTAAAAGAAAAAAAACCTCTGCAGATCAGGCAACTCAGCTGGGATCGTCAGAGCCTTTTGAAAGCATTTTTTTACAATCTCTTCGCCAAAGAGGTTGTAGAAAAAATGGTTTTAAAAGTAAAAAAAAAAAAAAGCCACACCACCCAGTCACATTACCCCCCACCAAACTACGCCCACAGAACTGGTAGTAACAAATTTTAGATTTCACCACTGAAGAACACCGATATGAAATTGTTGTAAAATGGGAATTTATGTTTTGTGTTTGTTTCTGTTCTTGTTTTTAAAGAAAACGAAAAGAAAAAAATTTTTTTTTTTAAAAAGAACCACTTCAGCTGGCTTAGCAGAAACCAAAAAACTTCAAATAAGTATCATTTCTTGAAGAAAACTAAAAGCCACATTAGCAAATCTCAACACCTGATGTAACTCAAAAACAAGTCAAGAACAACCATGCAACCTATAAAGCCTGTAAATAAATATTAAACAAGAAATGTGGAGAAACCCTCTTGTATTTATTTTATTTTTTTTAACTTCCAGTCCTACAGAAAAGACTTTTGGTGCCAATCCTGTGTCTGGGCTGCCCTGCTCCATCGTTTTTGTAACTGTCCAATTGGCTGTGTGAGAGTTAATTCTGACTCACCATAAGTCAACCTGTGTGTTAAATTGCTGGTTGAGTGTATGACTCGAATCCAAGACTCTTGAGATAATTTAAGAGAGAGAACTTGAACAGTTTGGGACCGGTTGGCACATTAATAGTTAAGAAGCACGTTGAAGGCATTCAAAAACATGGTTGCCATTCAGGAGAGCTTCCCCATGGACCAAAGACACTATATTTGCAAGGATATATCTGGGCAAATTTCCTTGTCACATTTTTTAACCTCTTAGGGTATTCTCTATCAACTCTCAGCCTACCTCCATCTTTTGTTCAGGCTACAGGCCCCTACCATCTTAATTTCCTAAACAATAAGCTGTTGAAAGGCTTATTTTGAATCAAGAAATAAACTTGATAGTGGAGGCCGATAGGTTCCTTCACAACAGACAGGATGCCTTTCCTTTCCATACTGAAGCTCAGAATCTTAAAAATGATACGAAATGGAATGAGGCCAGGCAGCCATCTGGTTTCAAGGGTTTATCTATGAGAGCTCAAAGGAAATCCAGATGGTGGCCCCAGGGGTGAAATCCAAAATTTTTCCCTACCGGTTCTCTGGGCCTGGCATGGTGGGCATGGCATGGGAAGGATATTGCAAAATCTCCATTCCCATCCCACTCCAGGGGAAGGATATTGCAAAATCTCCGTTCCCTCCCACTCCTGGGGGAAGGATATTGCAAAATCTCCATTCCCACCCCACTCTGGGGCCAGCCAGAGGTGGTATTTGCCGGTTCTCTGAACTACTCAAAATTTCCGCTAATGGTTCTCCAGAACCTGTTAGAACCTGTTGGATTTCACCCCTGGGTGGCCCTTTGAAACCCTTATCTGTGCATCGCAACCATGATGGGGAAAATGTGGCTGCCATCTTGGCTTTTTTTTAACCCAACCCCACCCTTCATGGCCATTTGCATACCCTGGAAACTGAAGGGTAGGCATTTTATGAAAACAGCTCCCAAGACTGGATGCCAATTGAAACTGAATAAAGAAGGAATTTAAAAAATAAAATACCTGGATCAAAAACACTTTTTAATTACTACATGGAGAATTACAGGGAATGTGACCTCGGCAAGAGTGTTCTCACATTTAATGAATAATAATTTATTAAAGCTGTATGCCACCCAACTCTCAAGACTCTGGGCAGCTCACATGAACAAAAACATACAAGGGAAAAGCCTCTGGATTTCTACATCCTAAACTACAGTATATGGAGCGTATATAGGTTTGAAAGCCGAGATGGGCAACATTCAAATTCAATAGAGGTCATTATAAACACCTTGAAATTTAGCTTGGTTTGCATTCATTCCTGTTCCTCTGCTCCTTCACCTTGCAAATACGCTCAATTCACATTTTCATCTTAAAATTATTGGGAAAATGTAATTGCCCTCCCCTGTGGCATAAACAATTTTGCCATAAATAACTAGCAGAAGAGCCTTTATCAATAATTATCACCTTGCCTGGAGAGAAGAATTATTTAGTAGCTGAACCATATGGAAACATTGGCTGCAAGGTAGGAGTACCAGATTTAGGAGTTGGTAGCCCTGCTCCAGTACTTGTTTTCAAGAAATTAAACATTTACACACCAAAATTTAAGATGTTATACCCCAGCTTTTTAGAATGAGCTACTGTAAGGGGAAAATAAATTAAGTGAAACCTTTTTCAGGAATGTAAAAATGAGAACCGTGTAGCTAACGATTACTCTTAAATAAGGTTTGTTGTAATCCCACAGCCAGTTACCTGGGAGTAAGACCTACTAGACTGCATAAAAACTCTTGAAGTAGACACACCACTTTCAGTATAGAAAAGCAGTGAGTATTTTTAAAAACAAATCTTAAAGATAAGAACACAGGAACAAAGCGAAGCAGTCCTTATTGCTAGCCAAAAGTTGAAAAGCAAAAAAAAATTGAGCAAAGCAAAATAGAAATGTCTGGGGAACAGAGAACCTGATATTTCTGGAAGGATAAGCTTTCTGCTCTACCTTTCACAGTCCCATGGAGGAAGCAAATTAAAGTTCCTTAAACTCCACCTTTTATACTACCTGTTCCTCCACTTCGGGACCTTTAAACAATTTGAAATCGGTCTCAACAATACCCTGGGATAGCGGCTTTCAAAGTTAAGAGTTAACACCTGTAGAAGAGGAAGTTGGTTGACTCACCTGGTAGCACTCGGCCTAAAAAGTGTTTTCAGGAGCCAGCATGTGAAACATATTGTGCTGTGAAACTGCTCTGTATATGATAAATACCTCGAGGTGTTTTGTTTGCTTTAGTGCATAAAAAAAAAAACCTGTTGCCTTGACACAGCTCCCTGGCCTGCGGCTCTAGAGTGTATGAATTTGATCATGACTTCCTCATTCACTTGACCACAGATCTCATCAAGGCTACCTAGATGGAACTGAGTCTGGATGCATTAAACCAGAGCATATTGAGATATTTAGGGTGGGGCTGAGAAGTCCATTTGATATTTGTGTAGTACATTGGAGGGTACACTCAAAAAAGGGAAGGGGCTACAACAACAAAATTAGACAAATTCCAGGTAATATATATAAATGGGTTATATTCATTTGGATGTACGTTAGGTAGAGTACAGTGGTGGGTTTCAAATTTTTTTACTACCGATTCTGTGGATGTGGCTTGGTGGGCATGGCAGGAGAAGGATACTGTAAAATCTCCATTCCCACCCGACTCCAGGGGAAGGATACTGCAAAATCCCCATTTCCTCCCGATCAGCTGGGACTCGGGAGGCAGAGAATAGATGGGGGCAGGGCCAGTCAGAATTTTTACTACCAGTTCTCCGAACTACTCAAAATTTCCGCTACCGGTTCTCCAGAACTGGTCAGAACCTGCTGAAACCCACCTCTGGTAGAGTAGAATAGAGTAAACTTTTTGCTGCTATTTAATATTTTTATAGCCCAAATGAAATACACTTTCCTGTTAGTATCTTTGTTATGTGGAACCATCACGTGGGAGAGTCTCTCCCTACTTCATTTTATTAGTTTGATTAAATATTTTTTATGAAGCTTTTGTATGAATTTCCTTGTTGGACAACTGAAAACGTATGTGATGGGCAGGTTTTAAAGGCTTACAGGAAACATGAGCCCTGGAGCCTTTTTTTCTGTAAAGTTGTATAAGCTTACCATTTCTTCTTTTTCCTTTTATGTTTCAGATGATTGGTTGGTGAGAGCAGGAATGTAGTATTTGCCAGGAATAATCCAAATGTTGCTGAGAAAGCACACTTAGTTTGCCTGTTAAATATTGATGTGTACACAGGTAGTCCTCAATTTACAACGGTTCATTTAGTGACTGAAGTTACAACGGCACTGAAAAAAGTGACATCACCATTTTTCACACTTACTGTATGACCTTTGCAGCATCCCCTTGGTCACATGATTTACATTTGGATAAACTCACATTTATGACGGTTGCAGTGTCCCGGAGTCATGGGATTACCTTTTGCAAAGTCAATGGGGAAGCCAGATTCACTTAACAACCGTGCTACTAATTTAACAACTGCAGTGATTCACTTAACAACCGTGGCAAGAAAAGTCATAAAATAGGACAAAACTCACTTAACAAATTTCTCACTTAGCAACATAAATTCTGGGCTCAGTTGTGGTTGTAAGTTGAGGACTACCTGTATTACCTAAACTATACTGCACCAAGTGATGCACTGATTGCATGCAGTATTATTATTGCTTGCAGTAGTGTGGCTTCTAACTTTGATAGTAAGAAACAACGGATTCTTCCTACTTCTGACAGATGGTAGATCTAAGGTACTTTTCTCTAACTAGTGCCTTCAGGATGTGTCATATATTTCCATCAGCATCTTGAAATTCTGCAGACTGGATGCATTATGGGGGAGTGAAAATCTTTGTTTCTTGGGATATCTCAGGGCTGGTGTAAACAGAATGAAATAAGGAAATTATATAAAGGAACAGAATAGACCACATCTCATCAGACTGTACAAAGGGGGATTGTTTTGGAATGGAGTCTTACATTTATTTATTTATTTATTTATTTACATTTATTTATTTATTGATCAGTGCTGGCTCTTCGGCTTTGAAACGGAGATGAACACCGCCCCCTAGAGTCGGGAACGACAAGCACATATGTGTGAGGGGAACTTTTATCTTTACCTTATCAGTTAGATTTTTCTCCCATTTTATCCATGACGAATTGATTTTCAACTTGCAAGGAGCAATTTGAACCAAAGCCTACTTGTATTACTCAAGGGTTGTAACCAAATTGAAGAAATGAGCACCGTTTCTGCAAACAGGTAGGTGGCACAAAGAACAAGGAAATAAGTGGGGTGGGTGGGTTAGGAAGTGAAGGGATAGTAATTACCCAGGGCAGATCAGAGCAAAGAGAGATAAAGATCAGGGAATGAGATTAAAAGGCTACAAAGTCCAAACCTGCAAGGAAATCTGAACTGGAGCCTTGTGAGAGATGTGTGTGTCTGTTGGGGAAGTCATCCATAGAGTAGAGGAGAAGAAACAAAATTTGAACAAGTAAACCTGAAAAGTAAAAAAAGGAGCCAGAGATTTTAAAGTGAGACATAAAGATGACTTGAGAAAAAGACAGGAGTTTGATTTATGGTGAGGCAGTCAGCTTCAGAAGCCGAAAGGGAGTTAAGAGAGAGAGAGAAGTTTTCTCCCTGTTTTCTTGCCTGCCTACAATTTGGGTTGAAAGGAGACCCTCCTTTTAACTCAAATTGTATACAGGGTGGGCAAGTTTCATCTACCAGGGCAGTCCACCCAGTTGTCAGTAGGAGAGAAGACTGAAGCCAAGGGAATGAAAAGCTTGCCCAATCCAAATCTAGTGGCTGGACCCAGCAATGATAGGAGAGTATGCTATTTTTTATCCTATCTTTTATTACTGTTTATAAATAACTCAATGTGGCAAACATATCAATACTTGCTCCTCCTCCTGTTTTCCTCACAGTAACAACTTCGTGAGGTGTCCCAAAGATGCTTTTTTGGGAGGCAGCTGGACTTTGTTTTTTCTTTGAAGACATTTTGCTTCTTCTCTAAGAAGAGCTGAAGAAGCTTCTTGGAAGAGAAGCTAAATGTCTTCAAAGGAAAAATAAGAAAGTCCAGTTGCCTCCTGAAAAAGCACCTTTGGGATAACCTTAACCTGGATAACTGAGAGTCTCTACAGACTTTTAGCTATGCAAGTTGGGATTTTTTGCCCTATCTTGTCAGCATGGTGAAGAGATGTGTATAGGGTAAGGTGAACAGATTTTAACATTGGTAAGAAGGACACTATTGTGAAGAGAAGCAGTTGTGAAATGAGTGACATGGTTGTTAAGAATGCTGCACGGGCATAAATGTGAGAATGGTCATAAGTGTGAGGACCAGTCAAAAGTGTGAGGACCTGTCAGAAATGACTTTTCAGCCCTCTGAGTAGTCCCTATACACATAGCCATGGCCACCCGCTCACATGACCAGCTAGCCACGCCCACCCAGTCACATGGCCTCCAAGCCACGCCCACACAATAAGCCGTGCCCACAATAGTGTCCTTCTTACCAATGTTAAAATCTGTTCACCTTACCCTATACACATAGCCATGGCCACCCGGTCACATGACCAGCTAGCCACGCCCACAAAATAAGCCACGCCCACAACGTCCCTCTTTACCAATGTTAAAATCTGGTCACCTTATGCTAACTTCCTACAGATGAGAAGCGAAATGTCTTCAAAGGAAAGAACCCAAAAAAGTCCAGTTGCCTCCGGTCACTAGAGGGCGCTACCTACGTCGGCTTCGATATAGGAAGTTCAAAGCCAGGGGACTCTCTAGGAACCGGAGTTAAACATTTACTCGTGGAGTTCATGGAGAGAGCTCGGGAGAGAGGAAGTGAGAAGCCGGGTGTCGGGAATTTGGTAATGTTACATGCGGGACAAAGAGGGATCGTTTTCTCCGGTCAGAGGGCGAGCTGGGTCTCGGCTCTTTTTTGGGGTAGGAAAGAAAGGGGAGCAAGCAAAAGCAGAAGCTGAACCCCAAGGATCCTCCCCCCCCTCCCCCAGTATAAATGGAAGGTCGTGGGCACCGGGGATCTTCTGGTGGTCTCTTTTTCCTCCCTGGGATTTTTAATTTTTTTTTTTTTTAAATGAGATTGCATTTGCATCCCTTTTCGTGCTAATTTTTTAAAAAGCTAGGGGTGTGTGTGAGTGCATGCTTGCTAAGCGCTTTGTATAACACTCAACTACGCTGCTTTGTATAGGGGGGGAGCCCGAGCTATAATTAGGTTTTTCCCGTGCTGTGTAAAAGGGAGCGAGCAGGTCGGGGTGAGAAATTCAGAGAAGTTATGACGACAGCAGCCCTTGGAAAAAACTGACAGGTGGAAAACGAGAGGAAGGGTCTGTTTGGGGCATCACAATGGGGAAATCACCAGCAATTGTCTTGCGAGGCTCCTTATGTAATAGGATAGAATTCTTTATTGGCCAAGTGTGATTGGAGACGCAAGGAATTTGTCTTTGGTGCCTATGCTCTCAGTGTACATAAGGAGAATAAAATACATTCATCGAGAATAAAAAGATACAACACTTAGTGATAATCAAGCTTACTAATCAGCTATCAAATCGTACAAGGAAATAAATAAAAACATTATAATTGAAAGATACAAGCAACATGGTTATAGTAATAAATAAAATGTTCAGGAAGCATCCTTCCCACGGATGTTTATAGTTATTGCCTTTAGGATAAGTGCATGTATTTTTGTTTTGTGCCTTCCAGTAAGTAGAGGTAATCCTCGATTTACGGTCACAATTGAGCCCAAAATTTCTGTTGCTAAGGGAGACAGTTGAGTTTTGCCTCGTTTTATGGCCTTTCTTCCCACTGTTGTTGCACTTGTTATATTAGTCAGATGGTGGTTAATTGAATCTGGCTTCCCTTTTGACTTTGCTCGTCAGAAGACCATGAACAGTGATCACATGATTCTGGGCCACTGCAACCATCCTAAATATGGTTTATGTAGCTTTGGTTTAAGTGGTTTATGTAGTAGCCAAGTGTTGGGATTTTGATCACATGACCATGGGGAATCGTGATCAAAATCAGATCAGTCGTGTGAAAAATGGTCATAAGTCACTTTTTCAGTGCTGTCACTAAACAAACTTGTAAGTCGAATAATACCTGTATCAAATGCCTGGATAAATCCCTGCAGTTTTCTTGGCAAGATTTTTGGAAGTGAATTGCCCTTTCCTTTTCCTAAGGTTGAGAGAGGGCCTGGCCCGAGGTCACCCAGGTGGCTTGATGCCTAGGGCAGGACGAGAACTCATAGGCTCCTATATTCTAGCCCAGGAATGACGAACCTTTTCAACACCGAATGCCGAAAAAGGGAGCACTTTGCGCTCTCTCGTCAGGCCCGCAACTAGGAAGAGGAACTGCCCAGGGGGCATGCGCACACCGGATAATATACTTCCGGTTTCTGGGGCATGCATGTGTGCCAGCCAGCAAATCTTTTGGTTGCTATCTCCCATGCACACGCAATGATCAGCTGGCCGGCACACATGCTCAAGCTGCAAAATGGAAGACCAGCTGTTCTGGTTTCCAGCACTGCCACAGACACAAAGGCCAACTGATCATCGCATGCGCATGTGCGTCAGAAAACCGGAAGAGGAATGGGCGATGCTGCGCATGCCAGGCGACATGGCTCCGTGTGCCATTTCGGACACACATGTCATAGATTCACCATCACAGTTCTAGCCTGATGCCTTAACCTCTGCACCAGTGGTCCCAAACTTTTCCAGCTTGGTGGCTTGGGAGGGGGGGGGAGAGGGGATGGTTCTGTGTAAGTGGCAGGCGCACACACGAGCGCTGCTCACACAAATGGGGCTTTGTGAGCGAGCATGAGCAGCCGCCAGTTGCACAAGTAGAGCTGTGTGCGAGCGGCCGCCAGTTGCGTAAGGGGAGCTGTGCGCGCACATGGACTGCCCATCGCTTGTGTGACCCGGTTCTGAACCTTCCATGACTGGGAGTTGGGGATCCCTGCTCTACACCAAACTGGCTCTCTCCATATGTTTAGGTTGGGTTTTTTTTGTGTGTGTGTCAAAAACTGCTACAAGCCAGTTTTGTTTGACTCTGGACAGTTTACAATTTCAAAACAATAAACACAACTAAAACAATAAAAACATTTAAAACAATAATATCCAAAATAAATATAGACAGCAGTTGAGATAATAAACCATATAGTTAACACCAAAGCCAAAATAAAAGAGTGGTTTAGCACATTCAGCACTCCAGACTCTGGAAGACAGCTAGGTTTTTAAAACTTTACAATAGACCAACAGAGTTACTTTTGAGAGTTACTCTCTGAGTTGGTGTAAGACTTTATTATACTGGTGCCACTGACTAGGCCAGTGATGACTAACCTTTTTGCCATCGCGTGCCAAAAGTTGGGGGGAATGCGGGGTGGTCGCGTGTGTGTGTGCCCACACCGATAATTCTATGCGCCCTGCCCCCCCGTGCATGCGAGCAACCCCTGCCATGCTTCCCCCTCTTTTGGCATGTGATGGCACGGTGGACCCGGTATGTTCGTTTTTTGCCCTCCCCAGGCTCCAGAGGCTTTCTAGGAGCCTGGGGAGAGCGAAAACAGCCTTCCCCACCACCCCCAGAGGCCCTCTGGAGGCTGGAAACAGCCCATTTGCTGACTTCCGGTGGGCCCAGAAGGCCCGAAAATCAGCTGGCCAGCGCGCTCATGCGTGCTGGAGCTGAGCTACGGCAACGCTCGTGTGCCCACCAATATGGCTCCATGTGCCACCTGTGGCACACATGCCATAGGTTCGCCATCACGGGAC
This sequence comes from Pantherophis guttatus, assembly GCF_059756535.1. Taxonomy (NCBI): domain Eukaryota; kingdom Metazoa; phylum Chordata; class Lepidosauria; order Squamata; family Colubridae; genus Pantherophis; species Pantherophis guttatus. Next base: position 249,412,885 of record NC_142064.1, read on the forward strand.
TAAGCTATATACCACTTCAGTGATTGCAGAATTTTATTATTTTGGGGCACATAAATGGGGGTCCCTTTTTGCTCCTAGGGATGAATATTATCAATCGCTACACAGGTAGTCCTCAACTTACGACCGCAATTGAGCCCAAAATTTATGTTGTTAAGTGAGACATTTGTTAAGTGGGTTGCCTCATTTTACGATTTTTCTTGCCACAGTTGTTAAGTGAATCACTTCAGCTGATAAGTTAGTAACCCAGTTGTTAAGTGAATCTTGCTTTCCCCATCGACTTTGCTGGTCAGAAGGTCGCAAAAGGGGGATCACGTGACCTTGAGCCACAGCGACGGTCATAAATATGAACCAGTTGCCAAGCTGGTATTTTGATCACATGATCATGGGGATGCTGCAAAGGTCGTAAGTGTGAAAAACGGGTCATAAGTCGCTTCAGTGCCGTTGTTATTTTGAACGGCCACTAAACGATCTGTTGTAAGTCAAGGACTACCTGTATATTGTTTCAATGGGAAGTTAAAAACCTCCCAGGTGCTATCTGTTGACGTACTCTGATTCCAGGATTCCAAGTTACAACTTGACTTGGTTTTTTCTTGGAAAGATGAGAAGTAGGGTGATGTAAGCCGCGATGAGAAATACATGTGAGAAGGGATTATGACATTCATAGGATGTCCTACGAATGCTGAGCTTCCATATTAAATTGTCATGAGTTACAGAGCTGATTCTAATTTGCATGGATTTGGCAATGACTAATCCTCTTTAAAACACCGCCCTACTCCCACGTACACACCCTGTTAATGGCTTATGCTATATTTACAAGAGTAATTTACTTAGGATGGGGATAACAAAATCTGAAGTCCAACAGAGCTGGAGCGGATCGATTTGGCAAAGGCTGCTCTTTAGTGGCAATTCCTAGATCAGCAAGGTATGTCAGGAACTGGAACCCTGCCTTGACTAAATTAAATTTAGTGTTTTAGATTAATCTCAAGAGAATGATGATAGTAACAGAATAAGAGAGTTGGAAGTGACATTGGAGGTCTTCTAATCCAACCCCCTGCTTAAGCAGGATATCCTATACCATTTTAGATACATAGTTGTCCAGTCCCTTCTTAAAAACCTCCAGTGATAGGTCACCCACAACTTCTGAAGGCCAGCCTTCCCTCTGGTTAATTGTTCTCACTGGTAGGAAATTTCTCCTTAGTTTCAGGTTGCTTCTCTCCTGGATTAGTTTCCATCCATTGTTTCTTATCTTGCCTTCTGGTGCTTTGGAGAATAAGTTCACCTTCTCTTCTTTAGATACAGAGTTGGAAGGGACCTTGTAGGTCATCTAGTCCACCTCGTCTCCCGCCCAAGCAGACCCTACACCATTTTTGACAGATGACAGCCCAGTCTCTTCTTGAAAGCTGCCAGTGGTGAAGCTGCCACAACTTCTGAAGGCAAAGCTGTTCCATTGGTTGATTGTTCTCACTGTCAGAAAATTTCTCCTTATTTTCCAGGTTGAATCTCTCCTTGTTCATTGTTCCTTGTCTGGCCTTCAGGTGCTTTGGAAAATAGTTTGACCCCTTCCTCTCTGTGGCAGCTCCTCAAATATTAGAATACTGCTATCATGTTACCCCTACTCCTTTTGTCACTAGGCTAGTGAAAAGTAGCAAGTGTGTAAATAAAGGAAAAAGAATAGTTCAGTTGTCTACTGAATCCAGTTTTTCTTCATCAACCAAATTTCAATTGTGTGGAGAAGTTAGTTTGCCAAGCCTCTGTGTGATGACTGTCACCACTGAGTGAGACTGGATTTTGAAGACCCAAGTCAATGAATATAAATTAGGGCTATGCAGGGTTTTGGATTTGAAGGCAGGTGGGTTTTTTTTGGCACATCGGTATGTTTATATCCTCTTTCAGCAATTCCTTATATTAAATGACTGTTCTTCCAAGTATGTGCTACTGTTGTTTGAAGCTGCTTTAAGGAGATACCAACAGAGGCTGTGTGAGCATCTCTGTAATCTATTCTTTTTTAATCCAAACTGCATACTCCTATGGTAAATCACTATACTGTATAAGATAAAGATGTGGTGATTTGTATGTTAATAATAATACTCATCCACATGTGAGCCAGAAGCAACCTCTCATCTTTTTTCTAATTTATCCCAGCCCAGCATGTCCCACGGGATTTGAGGGACTAAAATCCTTCTGAACGTTGGATGGAGAAAGACAATTTGTCCAACAGAGGCACTTTAAGACCTGAGCAGATGCCGTTACGTGATGAGGTGACAATTGGACTGGTAGATGCAAAACCTATCTCCAGCAGTACCAGCAAGAGGAAGAGAAAAAGTTCTCTTTCTGGGATGAACATCTGTGAGAACAGCCTCAGAAGTTCTGGGGAGCAAGTTGAGATGGTCGGCTGTGCAGAAGGGCCACAGGATCAGTCTCCCGAAAGGGTGCAAGACAAAGACAAAATAGCTTGCGAGCTCTTGGGAGCCACCGCTCCTTCTAGACTTCTTCCTGGGCCAATCTTGAGCCCGAAGAAGCGAAAGCTGATTTTGCACATCGATTTGAACAACACCATCCTGGTCTCTGATGCAATTACAAAACAGGAGCCCGGTGCGGCTTTAAACTATTACCTGAGTACGGTGACCTGGGGAAAACTTAGCCACACAGGTAAGATCGTTTGGTATGTTGGGGAATTCACATCTTCAATTTTGGGCCTGGGAATAGATTTAAAAAAAGAAAAACCAATTATTGCAATTATGAACTAAGAGTTTCATGCCGAAAAACGGCATTAGGCAAGAAAAAAAACACACACGTGCAAATAGTCCTCGATTTATGACCGCAATTGGGATCAGAATTTCTGTCGCTAAGAAATGCAGTCGTTCAGTGAGTTGCACCAAATTTTATGACCTTGCTATGGTTGCTAAGCAAATTCCCATGGTCATGAAGTGAAGCATGCAATTGTTAAGTTAATTTCGCTTTCCCCATTGGCTTTGCTTGTTGGGAGCCCCTTAGGAAGGTTGCAAATGGTGATGTTATTTATTTATTTATTGTGTGTGTGTGTGTGTGTGTGTGTGTGTGTGTGCGTACCCTGTTTCCCCGAAAATAAGACCCAACCGGAAAATAAGTCCTAGCATGATTTTTCAGGATGCTCGTAATATAAGACCTACCCCCAAAATAAGCCTCAGTTAAGATTGCCAGTCGGATGCATTTAGTACCATATTTTCCCCAAAATAAGACCTAATCATAAAATAAGCCCTAATGCGTCTTTTGGAGCAAAAATTAATATAAGACCCGGTCTTATTTTTGGGAAAACACATTACATACATACATACATACATACATGCATGCATGCATGCATGCATTTTATAGGCCACCCATCTTACCTCAAGGTGACTCTGATGCTGTGACTGTCATAAATGCATGCCAGTTGCCAAGTGCCCACGTTTTGATCACATGACCATAGGGATGCTGTGGTGGTCGCAAATGTGAGGATTAGTTATAAGTATGAGGACCAACCGCAAATTACCTTTTACATGTCATTATAACTTCATTAAAACAAATGGTCATAATCTGATGACTACTGGTATATCCTATATTGTTTCTCCTCTGGAAAGTAACTTGTGTTGTATGGGTGGAGGTGAAAATGGATGGATTTCACAGAACATTATGGAGCCAAATAGTTTGCGGGGAAATCTGCATTTTTTAAAAAAATATTCTCCAAAATTATGCTGGAATTTTACTGCTTGTCAATGAGAATTTCTTGCACACTGTTTTCTTGATATCAGGTTTTTCATATTCTGCTCACAGATATCTTGAGGACTATAAGCAATGCATTTGAAATTCTTTCTCCAAAATCTCTGGTTCTAATAATCCCATCAGTTAGGCTTTTCCCTATAATTTTATACTGTATAAAATTAATAAATGTGCATTAGCCTCACTGAAAATATTCTGAGTGCGAAACAAGGCCATTTAAAGCTTGAAAACTTCCAATGAAGTCCGAATAATCCACTTCATCTATTTCAAGCTTGAGTTGTTTTGAGTTCAGAATGTTTTGTACAGTTTTACGCCAAATGCATTTTGTTCCGCTTCAAAAGCGGCAATCATTTCTTTTCTCTTGAAAATAGAGTTTCATTGCTTTTTAGGAGAGATTTTAAAAGCTATAAGGTATAAAAAACTAGATGATGTTTCACAAACAGTAGTCTTGGGGTCCTTGTTGCTCTTGGAGCTTGGTGGTTTTCTTGCAGATGTTTCATTTCCAAACTACCATGTTTCCTCAAAAATAAGACCCAGTCTTATTTTCTTTTCAGCCCCAAAATAAGCACCAGGTCTTATTTTGGGGGGATGTCTTACCCGGTTACCTTAGAACCACTGCAACCACGCCTCCCATGCCCTGACACCTGTCGCATCGCTGCCTGATTTCTGGGGCCACTCACAGCCATTCGGGGCCAGACGCCACATGGTACCATCACTCGCGGTAGGAGGCTACGTGGTGTGTTGTGTCATTGCGCAAGCGAGTGGCGGTACCAGCACAACGAACCATGCGACATCTAGCCACGAGCGGAAGTCAGGCAGTGGCGTGACAGATGTCAGGGAATGGTAGCCATGGTTGCAGTGGTCCTAAGGTAAGCGGGTAAGACATCCCTCGAAAATAAGACCTGGAGCTCCACCCCCTCACACCCCTGCCCTAGTGTTCTGTCCCCCTTCCCCACACAGGCAAACATACAACCAGGCACACCTGCCAAATCAGACTAGAAAACCTTGCAGATAAGAGTTTTGGCAGTAAACTGCGTAAAGCCTGCCAAGTCAGTTTTCACTCACAGTAAGCAAGAGAGAGTTTATCCTCAGTCCGGTCCAGTAGCAAAAAGTAATCCACGAAGCAAGAGTTAGCCAAGGTCCAATCCAAATATGTACAAGCCAGATTTCAGGTAACGTGATGTGACTCTCAGGTTTTTAACTTTGACCGTCACAAAGCCTGAAGAGCAATCACACCCACTTTTATTCCTTGTGGGGTGTGGCTCAGTGACTCAGCTCAATCTCTGGCCCTTCCACGCCTCTTTCGTTGCTGCGCACGCTTCTCCCTCCGACGCTGCCTGGAATCAAGCCAGGATTCATCATCCTCGCTCCCTATCTGTTGTTGTTCCGATATGCTTTCCTCCTGGCATATCCCAGGCTGTTCCTCTTGGCCTTTGGATGAAACCTGAGACATTGCCAGAGAGGAGGGTCCTGGAGAGGGAGGCCTTGTTAGTTCCTCCCCATCACCTTTTAAGTCCTCTTCCTCTGTTAGGACAGGCTCGGGAGTCGGGGTCACAACACCTAGCTTGATTTTTACACCTGTGCCTCACCCCACCTCATACAACCAGATGGTGGGCGGGACTTATTTTTGGGATAGGGCTTATATTAGGTGCAGGCATGAAAATCGGGCTAGGGCTTGTTTTTGGGGTAGGTCGTATTTTCGGGGAAACACAATAGGTAATCTCATCAGTGCACTGATGATGTTAACTAGTTTGGAAATGAATCATCTGCAAGAAACCCACCAAGTTCCGAGAGCAACAAGGACCCCACAGTTTAACCCTGAGCTACAAATATTCTCTTCTATTGAAACAATACTATGTTTTGCAGCATGTTGAGACTTTTTGAACTTGGAATTGAAAAGTTATTTTCGTTCAAGCTCAAGCCATTTTTGTCCTCCCATCTTTTAGGTTTATGTTTTACATTCAATTGATTTGATTGAAATTTGATTGTTGTGAGCTGTCCAGAGTTGGGTAGCATATAGGCCAGGGGTCAGCAACCCGCGGCTCTGGAGCCACATGTGGCTCTTTCATCCCTGTGCTGCGGCTCCCTGTTGCTAGTCGGCTCCACAATTGATAGGGCTTTCAGTTAGGAGGGTTAGAGGAAAAAGGATGCTGTGCTAGGAGGAGACTCTATGGTGGGGGAACCAGACTTCTGGTCGGCAGAGGAAAAAGGATGCTGCACTAGGAGGAGACTTCCGGTCGGCTCCAGAACTGAATGGGGGCTTCCAGTTAGGACCTTTGTGGCTCTTTGAGTGTTTAAGGTTGCCGACCCCTGATATAGGTGGAGTTATTACAGACCACGAGAGGTTAAGGCTGCAGTTTTATCCACACCTATTTGGAAGTAAGCTTCTGAGGATTTATTGCTGAGTAGCTATGCAGAAAATTACTCTGTGAAGGATTGTGTATGTCCCTTTCACAGTTCCATTATTACATTGTCCCAGAATGGTAATGTATGTGATGCAGGCAGTCCTTGACTTATGACCACAATTAACCCCAACATTTCTGTTGCTAAGCCAGACAATTGTTAAGTGAGTTCCTCCCCATTTTATGACCTTTCTTGCCTTAGTTGTTAAGTGAATTACTGCAGTTGTTAAATTAGTAACACGGTTGTTAAGTGAATCTGAGGTCACAAAAGGTAATCACAGGAGCCCCACCCCCCACCCCACCCCCGGACACTGCAACCATCATAAATACATGCCAGTTGCCCAGCGTCCAAATTTTGATCACGTGACCATGGGGTTGCTGCAACGGTCTTAAGTGTGAAAAATGGTCATAAGTCACTTTTTTTCAATGCCATTGTAACTTCAAACAGTCACTAAAGGAATGTTGTATTTCGAGGATTATCCGTGCTTGCAACAGTGTGCCTTGAAGTACCTTTTTGAGTCTTGATTCTAATCTAGAAACCTGGGATGTCAAGCAGGGGTGGGCTTCAAAAATTTTAGCAAGGGGTTCTCTGCCTGGTTGCTGGGTGGGTGTGGCCGTGGTGGGTGTGGCTAGTTGGCCTCCTGCACTACGGCGGGAGGGGGGCATTTTTGCCCTCTCTGGACTCCTGAGGCTTTCCTCAAGCCTCTGGGAGGGCGAAAACGGCCTTCCGGGTTCCGGAGGTCCTCTGGTGGCTGGAAACGGGCCCGTTTCTGGCTTTCCCGAACTTCCGGTGGCCTGTTTTTCACCATCCCCGAACCTCTGCGCATGCCCTGCACTTTCCTGCATCCAAAACGGGCCGCGTGGGGACTCCTGGAAGGGGAGGGCAGGACAGGGCAGGTCCAGCCAGGAGTGGGATTTGGGGATTCTCCAAACTGCACAGAATCTTAGCTACAGGTTCTCCCGAACCCCTGCAAACCCCCAGCAGCCGCCCACCCCCTGATGTCAAGCCTCTGGTCTTTACAGTCCCAGAACTTGCCTGAATTGCCATTTTGTTTATGAAAAGTTCTGGAAAACATGAAAGCTGTTTTTTCTTTCTTTTCGGATGGTTTGGTTTATCTCAAGAAAGCTGATATATCCAGCTATGAACATTATGTTAATTGTAGTTTTAAGAAGGTTATCTCTTCCCTCAGGCCTGCCTGTGGTGGTGTGTGCTTTTTTGGGAAAGCTGGTGTTTGGGCCGTGTTTTGTGTCATGAATAAATAATATGTAGTATTTATGTAGCTTTTTATTTTTAGTATTTTCAACCTTGGGGGCATATTATCTCAGTCATACAATATTACAGAAAATCTTCTACTAGAGATCAGTCCTTCTTCCACGCTGCTCTTTTATCTCACCCGAATCAGGTTAAACAAGAGCACTTTACGCTTAGGTACAGTTAGTCCTCGACTTATAACCATTTGTTTAGCAGCTATTGGAAGTTATGACGACGCTGGAAAGTGTGACTTACAGCTAGTCCTCATACTTATGACTGTTGCAGCGTTCCCACAGTTCTAAACTGTGTTCTAAACATGTTCTAAATTTGGACACTTGGCAACTGGCATAGACTTGCAACAGTTGCAGGATCGTGGGATCGACAAATGCACGCAATTCATATTCCTGAGTTTTCGAGTAGATCAGGGGTGACAAATGGGTGGCCTGTGGGCTGGATATGTCACGCGCAGGCCATGCCCACCCCAACTCCGTGAAGGGAAAAAACATCGTGAAACGTCACGTGACGGCAATGTGACCAGAGATGGTATTCAGCCAGTTTGGACCGATTCAGATGAACCGGTAGCAGAAATTTTAACTAGTTCGGAGAACCGGCAAATACCACCTCTGGCTGGCCCCACCCCCGCCCACCTGGTCGCCCAGTCGCTGCTCACCCTCACCTGGCCGCTCGCCCTGCCCTACCCACTTGCCCCACCCGCTTGCCCCGCCCTGCCCAGTCACTCCTCACCTCCCCGGAATAGCACACTGTGTGGCTCCTTGCGTTGACAACACAGTCTCTGCTCTGCGGCTTGCCTGCTTTCCAACGCGGTGCCTGAGCCCCAACTGAGCGGCCCTGATCTGCCTGCCTGGGTAAGTAAGTCTGCGAATCGCGTTAGGCCCCCTCAATTGTCCCCAGCCTCCAGCTTGCCTGGCTGGCTTTGCTGTGTGGCTCTATCCCATGTGGCGCTGCGACGTGTGTCGCCGCGGGTTTGACACCCGTGGAGTAGATAGAGCACCCAAGTGCTCTTTACCTAATCAAGAGGGACCCTGGACTTAGAGAACCGTGGTTGCATTTAACTGCTACTAAGAAAATAAGCCATCATTCCTTATCTTGGGAAAGGCTCCCCACCTAGCAACAGGAGCAGCAGCAACCAAGAGGAGCTATGTGCACATTTCCTCACAGTTCTCAGGGCTGTTCATCTCTCTTGTTTCATCTTAACATTATGTGGGCTGACTATTTAGTATTAAAACATCCTGCCTGTGCCTGACAGATTGGTTGAAAACAATTTAATTCTATTTGACTATTAGCAGTTGGTAGGCATTTGTTTGATTTTGTTAATACAGTGTCTAGCACAATAGTAACAGAGCCTAATGCATGTTAAACACATTATAAATAAAGAGCTGCAGCAGAGTAAATGAGAAGGAAGCAGGGAAGGGAAGAGAGGCTGGGTCACATCGTCACAAAAAAAGATGTTGAGACTTTGGAAGAAGTGCAAAGAAGAGCAACTAAGATGATTAAAGGCCTGGACTAGAGGACCTCCAAGGTCCCTTCAAGCTCTATTCTGATTGATTGATTGAGATTTGGGTTTGGCCAATCTGGAGAAAAGCAGAACTAGGGGAGACATGATAGCAGTCTTCCAGTATCTGGGGGGCTGCCCCAAGAAGAGGGGGTCAAATTATTCTCCAAAGCACTTGAAGGCAGGACAAGAAGCAACAGATGGAAACTAATCAAGGAGAGAAGCAACCTGGAATTAAGGAGAAATTTCTTGACAATTAGAACAATTAACCAGTGGAACTGCTTGCCACCAGAAGTTGTGGGTGCTCCATCACTGGAGGCTTTTAAGAAACTGGACAATCACTTGTCTGAAACTATATAGGGTTTCCTACTTGAGCAGGGGGCTGGACTAGAAGACCTCCAAGGTCCCTTCCAGCTCTAATTTGATTGATTGATTGATTGATTGATTGAGTTCTGTTCTTGGAGAAGTGGTGGGCATCAGCAGAGAGGATTTTGAAAAGCATCATAGTACATTTGGAACAGTTTTGTGTTAACCGAAGATTGCAAAGGAAGCAGTGGAACTTAATAAGCTTTAAGTTTAAATGATGGCACCAACAGCTGACGGACACTCGGCTTCTTAGCAAGGAATACATTCTACCTTAAAGAGCTAGACTGCTGAGTTTCTTATTTGCCTCTTTAAAAGCTGAGTCAGGAAGCTGCTGTGCTTATAACAGAAGCATCACCTTGATAGGACCAATGACATTTGAGACTAAAGCAGATATACACTGTGATACTTATTCCATTTTTAACCCACCGTTGGCCTGTAAGGTTTTATTTCCCCCAGTTCTAATTTTCACAGTTCCCAGAGGAAATAGGCTCGCTCGATGTTTTTCAAAGTTGGCAACTTTTAAAATGTGTGGACTTCAACTCCCAGAATTCCTCAGCCACATGAGGAATAGCGGTTGGGCAATTCTGGGAGTTGAAGTCCACAGTTGCCAAGGTTGAAAAAGTACTGGCTAGGAAATGACAAATGATTCAAGAGCCTTAGTCCCTTCAATGCTGAATGGGGCTTATCTAGAGACTTCCTGGTTTTAGGTTAACAGTATAAATCAGAGGTCTTCAAACTTGGCAGCTTTAAGACACGTGGACTTCAACTCCCAGAATTCTCCAGCCAGCTATGCTGGGAGTTGAAGTCCACAGAATTCTGGGAGTTGAAATCCACAAGTCTTAAAGCTGCCAAGTTTGAAGACCTCTGGTATAAATAGGCATGTGCAACTTTCATTTGCATAAAGCTTTAAACCAGGCTATATACAACCAATTAATAGCTACATTTCAAAAGTAAACAGGGGAGTGGGGTGAATGGATATTGAAGGAAGTTTTAAGAAGCAAAATGGATGTCTTAAGTCTTTGCACTCATTTTGCTCCTTAATGAGCAAACTCCTGTCTTCCCCCACCTACATCCATACAGATAAAAAGGCCAAAATCTGTTGGCCCACTCTGATTGGGGTATCCTTCTGGAGTCACCTTCCCTCAGAAGTAGTACCTATATTTCTACTCACATTTACATGGTGTTTTGAACTGTTAGATGGGCAGGACCTGCGGCAAAACAAGTGTTAATTTGGTTGTGTTCGGTCTCAACCTGCATTTTTCACCATTGCTCAATTCACGTTAAAAATAAAATCAGTATATACTTTTAATTTATACTTCTGGGACTTATTTTGATATAGAAACTGTTAGGGATGGAAATGAAGAATTATACCTATTGGGGGTAACAAAGGATTAAAAGTTTGCAGTTTTAAATTAAACTCTGTCCACTGAGGAGTAATTAAATTGGTTTATGTCATCCATGTGGGATTGCTGTCCATAATAAGCTGTATGCCCAAATAGGTTTGAAAAAAAGCTTTGAAGTTCTCAGGCCATTTTATAATTGCCAGCAGCCATTTATCTTTCTCTGGTTGAAGTACAGAAGTTTGAGGGGTGGTAAGGACCATTAAAGATCCATTTCTGTTGTCCAGCTGGTTCTATTCCCTGGCGATAAGGATGTACTGGTAATTCAGGGGAACATAGAGATTGATTGAGAACAAAACTGTTTGTGGGAGGTCATTGCAGGATACAAATACATCATATAGGTGAGGGGGTCCTTGGTACTCTCTGAGCCTTGCTTCTTGCAGTCCTTTGATTACCCTGACTAGGTAACATTATCAGTACTAGTAAGGAGTGCTGTTTGCTGTCCGTGTGTCAGCATTCTGATGCTGCCATAAAAAGACGAGGCTTGACTTTTCACCTACTTATTCGGTGACATCGAAACCTGATACCGTGTATATTCTGGTGTCTTGTCTGTGTGGGTGGGAGTGGTCTTAGGGATTCTTTGGTTGGGCTGTTTTCCAATGGTTCTTTGACAATCCTAGACCAGGCCAAATCCAAAAATGCCAGGGAATTTCTAGAAGCCTGGCAATCTGACAAATCAGCCATCAATAGACACATAGAAATTAAGAACATCTATTTCATCAGGGGTGAAATGCTCCCAGTTCGGACCGGATCGCCTGATCCGGTAGCAATGGAAGTGGGTGGTTTGGAGAACTGGTAGCAAAAATCCCTGCCCCACCCACCCACCCAGCTGAGCCGTGCAATCATCAGAGGCTTTTTTTTTTTTAATTTTTAAAAGCATTTTTTCCACAACCTCTTCGGCCAAAAAATGCTTTTAAAAGTAAAAAAAAAAAAGAGCCTCTGATGATCGCGCAGCTCAGCTGGGATCGTCAAAGGCTTTTAAAAGCATTTTTTCTACAACCTCTTCAGAGGTTGTAGAAAAAATGCTTTTAAAAGCATCTGACGATCCCAGTTGAGTTGCCTGATCAGCAGAGACTTTTTTACTTTTAAAACCGTTTTTTCTACAACCTCTTCGGCCCAAGAGGTTGTAAAAAAAATGCTTTTAAAAGCCTCTGACGATCCCAGCTGAGCCGCTCGATCATCAGAGGCTTTTTTTTTTTTTTTTACTTTTAAAAGCATTTTTCAGCCGAAGAGGTTGTGGAAAAAAATGCTTTTAAAAATAATTTTAAAAAAGCCTCTGATGATTCCTCGGCTCAGGTGGGCATGGTGGGGGGGGGCAGGGATTTTTGCTCCAAACCACCTGCTGCCATCGCTACCGGATCGGGTGATCCAGTCCAAACCGGGAGCATTTCACCCCTGGTAAACAGCCCAACCAAAGAATCTCTAAGACCACCTCTACCCACACAGACAGACAGACAAGACACCAGAATATAAACTGACAACAAACTGCACTCCTTATTAGAACTGATGCTATTACCTAGTTTGGGTAATGAAAGGACTGCAAGAAGACAAGCAAGCTAAGAAAGCACCGAGGTCCTTTCAGGTCAACCCTGAGCTACAAATATTCTCCTTGATCGGAACATCATATAGGTAAATGGTTAAAGAAGGGGAGATTCACATTTGCCCCAATATCTTAATGGAAATCAAGTCAGCAGGAAAACAATTGATCCTAAAAGTGGGGAACAAACTCACAGGTAGATCTCGTTTAAGAAACCATCCGTTCAGCGATCAAAGTTACAGTGGCATTTAATGAAGAGATGACTAGTCCTCAAAGCTAAAGAAGCTCCTTGGGTGAGAAGCAAAACGTCTTCAAAGAAAATCCAGAAAGTCCATTTGCTTCTTGAAAAAGCACCTTTGGGGCAGCCGTGACCTGGGTGACTGAGAAACTCCATAGACACACGACTGTTGCAGCATCCCTATAGACACATGATCAAAATTTGGGTGCTTGGCAACTGGCATGTATTTATGACAGTTGCACTGTCCTGGGGTCATGCAATCATCATTTGTAACCTTCCCAATTCCTGATTCCTGATTCTGACAAACAAAGTCATTGGGGAAAGCCAGATTTGCTTAATGACCACATGATTCAGTTAGCAACTGCAGTGATTTGCTTAGCAACCGTGGTAAAAAAGTCATAAAATGGGATACCAACTGCTTCGCTTAGCAATGAGCCAGTTTAGAAATTTTGGGCTCAGTTGTGATTATAAGTCGAGGACAATCTATACTAGATGAGGCTGGGGCAGCTGAGCCTTCAAGGGGTGACACTGGCTTTGAAGATTGAAGATTGCACTGTAGCTCAGAAAATTCTTCCAGGTGCCAAGACACACCCCTGAGCAGTGGTGAAATCCAATTTTTTTTACTACTGGTTCTGTGGCTTGGTGGGCGTGGCTTGGTGGGCATGGCAGGGGAAGGATACTGTAAAATCCCCAATCCTTCCCCACTCCAGGGGAAAGTTACTGCAAAATCCCCATTTCCTCCCAAGCAGCTAGGACTCGGGAGGCAGAGAATAGATGGGGATGGGGCCAGTCAGAGGTGGTATTTGCCAGTTCTCCGAACTGTTCAAAATTTCCGCTACCGGTTCTCCAGAACCTGTCAGAACCTGCTGGATTTCACCCCTGCCCCTGAGCCCCTGTGTGGTTCTGGGGCAGTTTGCCACTCTGCAGGACAGGCCGCAGGGTGGCCAAAAGAGCGGAGATGGGGGAAAAATAGGCAGTTGGGTCTGTTGAAGGGGAGGCAGCCCCTTCCCTGGGAAGACCTGAGGCTTGGGACTGGGAGGGACCAAACCTGGAATGGCTTGAATAGGGATAGGTTAACAACTCATGGAACTCATGACTGCAACAAAGCCAGGATTGCTGTTCCTAAGTGATGCAGTCACGTGACATAACACTTTACAACCACATGGCTTAGCGATGGAAATTCTGGTCCCAGTTTTGGTTGTAACTCAAGAACTACCTGTGTTTTCACGTAGAGCTTCATCTGCCCCTTTCCTTTCTCTTCTAGGGGAGTGGCAGTGGGTCAGTGAGTCTCCCTCTTTGCATCCTCCCTGCCAAGGCGCTGTGAGTTTCTATTCTCAGTATGGCCGCAACACCAAATTCACAGAGTTGCCCTTGGGGAAGACATTCCGGGACCTTCACAGGCAACACTTGAAGCTGCTAGAGTGGCAGGGTCAGCCTCACCCTCAGCTCTCCATCAAAGGTGATCATGCCAGGCACTACCACTTGGTGCTGCCTTCCTTCTTCCGCCTCCTGGAAAGCTTGCATCGAGAAGGGAGGGAATTTGCAGTCATCTTTCGTACCTTCGGCACAGACCTGCCTCGTGTCCTGCGGGCGGTGAGCTGTGCCCTGGAGGGGCAGCACCCCGGCTTCCCTGCCCTGGGAAGAATCTCGGTGAGTGGGCAAACAGAATCCTCCCCTTTGTTTAACGTTGCTGGAGTGATGTTGGCTTTTTGGGGCCAACTTGGCAAATGTTTCAGCTCTTTTAGTCAAGATGCTCTAGAAAAGAATGTCGCTATTAACTTGTTCTGAGAGGATAGCATGCCCTTCTCTCCAATGTACTGTATTTTTCCGTGTATAAGACGCTACTTTTTCTTAAAAATATTTACCTGAAAATGGAGGGGCTTCTTATATACCGGGGGGAGGGGGGGCAAGAGGAGAAGGTGTGGCCCAGTCCTCCAACTCCGCCACACATGCTGGACAAGCCTCCCGCAACGGCCAACCTGACCTTGGGCAAACCAGTTGTGAAATACAACCCCACCCCACCCCCGCTATCGAAGTGGATCCTGGGCGCTGTAATGGAGAAACGAGAAATGGGAGAGGCCAGCATGAGGAAAGGAGGAGGAGCAGGGAGAAGAAAGAGGGAAAGCGGCTTCCTTCCCTCGTGCCAGCCGCTCTGTTTCCTGTTTCTCCATTGTAGCACCGACTACTGCCCAGATGCCCTCGTTTCCCTCAAGCATTTCTTTGCTAACCTGATTTCCAGATCCGTCATGTTTCTCACTCGTATTTCTTGCCGTCGTGTGCAGAGAAATAAGTTTGTGGGACTAAAAAAAAAGTTCAATCAATTCCAACTTCACAAGAAGTTGAGGGAAGCCAGGGCATCTGGGCACCAGATGCTGAAACGGGCCCGTGTCTCTCCAGCAGTTGCCCAGGCCCACCGGAGGAAAGGCCAGCATCTACCGGCACTTAAATGCAGTGATATTCCAGATTTCTGAATTTTGGGTAAGAAAAGTGGGGGGCGGGCTGTACATGGGGGCGTCTTATAGACGGAAAAATACAGTATTATCTTTTTTAGCCTTTTCTCGATAAGGCTCATTGGTTCAAGTTTTATTGATTTTTAAACAGAGAGCGGCACAGAAATAATTTAGTTTAACCAGTTCTTTCTGCAAAATAAGCTCCCGATAGATGGGAGACATTCTTGTTGGGCTTCCTTCCTGTGAGATTGTAGATCTGAAACTATGCAAGGAGAAATTATACCTCTCTTGCAGATGGATCCTCCCCCCCCCTTTTTTTTTTCTGGGAGGTGAACAGGAGAAATTAAATCCCACAGGATGGGGTTCTCTTAAATCGGAAGCCACATGGGTCTCTATTAGACTGATGGATTGATTATGTGCCTTGAGGTCACTATTTATATATAATTTGTTGCTGAGGGATCCTGTCCTGAAAGGAAAATGTCTGCTGACTTTGGTGGATTTATTTAGAAAGACAGTTTTTGATTCTTCTACAGAAAGATTATGATATGTAGGATTGCAGAGAATAATCCCAAATAAAGGTTATGGTTTGTTAAAAATTCAAGATGCAAAAAAAAATGGTCATAAGACATTTTTTTCAGTGCCATTGTAATTTTAAACAAACATTAAATGAATGGTTATAACTTGAGGACTACCTGCAATTGCAAGTCCAGGTGGAATACATCAAATAACACTACCACAGAAACAAAATTTTGAAAATAAAATAACCAAAACCAAAATCCATAAACCAACATCTGATTTGTTTATTTTGGTTGTAGACCAGCATAAAATAGTCATTGTAATATAGGACTATTTTTAAAAAAATAAATAATATTGATAGCAATAGCAATAGCACTTAGACTTATATACTGCTTCACAGTGCTTTACAGGCCTCTCTTAGTCAGAGTCAGCATATAGCCCCCAACAATCTGGATCCTCATTTTACCCACCTCAGATGGATGGAAGGCTGAGTCAACTTTGAGCTGCTCAGAATCAAACTGCTGGCAGTCGGCAGAATTAATCTGTAATGCTGCATTCTAAGCACTGTGCCACCACACAACCACACAGTTTTATTCTATCTATTGATACGATAAAGTAAGGTAAAAAAAATTGATGTGAAATTACAAAATACAGCATGATGACATAACTCCAGATTCAGAAAACAAAATTCTCCTTCTTTAATTGGTAACTGAATTTTTTGCAAAGATATTCTTGGAATCAAAGAACGCCATAGAAATTTTCTAAACAAAAGAATTTCATTTCAACCCTGAGCTATAAAAAATATCCTTTAAAGAATTTATTTCCTGAAAATATTTGCCAGATACAAAGACTGCAATTCCTCTTAGAATATAAATTATTCTAGGAATAATAATTCCTTTTGAGAGCGTTCATCTTTCCCCATCTATCAATATCTGGAATAACCGCGATATATATTTTATTTACATTGCATGCTGCTATCTGAGTTATATCTTTTGGTATAAAGATCCCTAGATATGTAATGGATTCCAGACAAAAATAGAATTATTATTATTAATAATAATAAATTAATAAATAATATTATAAAACAGTGCTACTTGGGACATTGTATATCTTAAGAAGGTACTTGGTTGATACCTAGGATGCTGGCAGCAACCCGTTTCAACCATGAGCACCAGTCAATGGTATTTGTGATGCATTTTTGAATGTTCAGTTGACTGAGTTTCATATTTAATGAATAAAGATAATAATAATACAGTAATAATAATAATAGCCTTTATTGTCATTGTATATCATGTATACAACGAAATTGGTTTAGCCTCTACTGGTGGAATCCATAACAGAAAATACAAGACAACATGAATAGTATATAGAGAATAATCCTTATACAAGTAATTGGGGGGAAAAAACTAGTCATACGTTTCCATATGTACGTGGAGTGATTGCGATTGTGTTTAATATTCCTTAAACGGATGGATAAACAATTTTTCACTTAAAGGCATCGGTTCCAATTTGGACCAGTTAATAGAGTAACTATTTTGCTAAAGGCATTAATCCTTTGCATTAACAGTGGGATAGTATTATAAGGTTCAGAAATAAACAAAAGAATGTCACCTAAAAATAAAACCCATTTTTTATTCAAAGGACTTCTATCCTTCTCTATAGATCTCTCTATGATGTCTAATAGAACAAGCTAAGAGTTCTGTGCAAATATTAAAAAGCTTCCTTGTCCAGTTCCTCTAAATAATGAAAAAAAAATGGGAGAAAAACATGCTATTAATCTTCACTTTAGATATTGGCGATTCATATTAGTCTGTTTTATGAACTCCATAGCAAATTATTTAGTGCGGTAAGAGTGCAATGTTTATGTATTTTATCAAAGACCTTTCCAGTATCTTACTTGAGCTTTATTTTTATTCAAATCTATTAGATCAAAGGCTGCTCTAATGTTATCTGCTGCTTGCCCAGTTTTTATAAACCCTGCTTGGTCGTTATTAATAACAAACTGTACCACTTGCTGTAATCTATTTGCCTGCACTGCTGTTAAAAATCTTTGTAGCAACGTCAATTAATGAGATTGGACGATAATGAGCACGCTGAATACCATCATTACCTGCTTTTAGTATAATGCCTGATTAAACGCCGGCGATAAAAATTATCAAATATCGCTTCATATACAACCTTAGCCTTTATCCACTTAGAGAGAGGTGGCCTTTTCTATTCCTTCTGGTCGCGTTTCTTAAATTCCCCTCTACTTTGATCATCTCAGCCTCTTTGAGGCCGTCTAGGATTTGTGCTTTGAATAGTGTTTCTTCTATCTCTCTTGTTATTTTTCACCGCAGTTGCCTATAGATCTCAGACTTGGCAAGATACGTTGCAACAAGAAAAAAGTGGCATTGAGTCATGGAGCCGAGCAGCTCTCCGGCGACGACGGATGCAGGAAAATGTATGCCTATTTCAGCTCCAGGGAAGGCATCAGTGGTTTCCAGGACCACTTTGAATGGTGAGATATGTGCTTCCTTGTTGGCCTACTTTTATGTACAGTGGTTGGCTTTTTTAGCAACGAACACGGGTAATCCTTTCTTACTGACCGCCTTATTTAGCAACTCTTTGAAGTTATGACACTTTAAAACAGGGGTTCCCAACACGACAGGGAAAACCTGGGTTTAGAAGTTTCAAAATCATAGTGTATATGCATAATTATATACATATGTAATTATTTACTTTTGTAAGGGGTGCGAGAATATATCAGAAGCGTTCTAGGGGTGCGGGGTATAGAAAAGGTTGGGAACCCCCGGTCTAAAAAAACCAGCTTGCAACCAATCCTCGCATGTATAACCATTGCAGCATCCCACAGTCATGTGATTGCCATTTCTGTGCTTGGCAAGCGGCTTGTGACAAGCGGAGTTAATGGAGAACACAGAAATAAAATGTTAAGTTGTGGTCCCGTGAGGTTGCAGCGGTTTGCTCAACAACCAAAGGATGACATTAGTCCATCACACCGGTGAAATGCATTACCTTCACTACCAGTTCGGAAATGTGAGCGCACGCCTCTTCTGTACATGCACTCCTCTTCTATGCATGCGCAGAGGTTCAAAAACAGGATGTAATGACGTCCCAGCGGGTGGGCGGAGCCTCCCGCCACCGACCCTACTGGTTTGCGGGAGCCAAATAGATCCGGACGGATTTCATCGCTGGTCCATCATGGCCATGTGACATCATTCTTGACTGCAGTGCTTAAGCAACAGAATTGCCAGTCGCAACAATGGTTGCTAAATGAGGATTTATCTGTAGGAACAGATTACAATCCAGTGAGCTTTTTAAAATATTCTTCTTGTATCACACTAAAAATAAAGACTCCTATTAGTGTATATTTTCAGCCTGATGGAAGCCATTAATACTAAAACAATTACCCTTTTACTTCCTAACTGCAGTTCCACGGGGTTTTTTTTGCTGACAGATTGATTTAAGTCTTTCTTCCTTGGCATTTAATGGCCTTACCTCAGCCAAGATATGTGGAGTTATAAGTAGGAGGTTTTCTTGCTTCTATAACCTGCTGAGTCTGGTCCAGGAAATGGTCTTCCCCACCTGGTAGCCTTTAAATAAGTTTTACATTTTCTTTCCACTGACCATGCAATCTGCAGGGCACTGAGTTGGAGTAACTTAGTTTAAAGAGTCTTTTGTGAGTTAATCTTGCCTGGTAGGTATGCAACCTCTATTCAATCATAAATCAAGCTAGGTTTCTTAAAGAGTAATTCGCCTGCCTTATGCTCCTTTATCAAGCTGTCTAATTTATTTGTAGCCTTTATTTCTCATTTGGAAAAAAACCCTCTAGCTTTTGTACCATCTGAGCCTAGCTTAGTCACCGTATATATTTCTATTTCTAGTATACCTACTTAGTAACAGTACATATTTCTATTTCTATGATCTTCAGTATAGTGTTTGTGAGCATCAGTTGTCCACTTGCAGTTTCCTGTGTGTCCACCAGGCCCTTTCTCATGCCTGATTTTTAAAATATTTGTCTAAATCAGGGGTCGGCAACCTTAAACACTCAAAGAGCCACAAAGACCCTAACCGGAAGCCCCCCATTCAGTTCTGGAGCTGACCAGAAGTCCAGTTCCCCCACCATAGAGTCTTCTCTGAGCGTGGCATCCTTTTTCCTCTACCTGTCCTAATCGAAAGCAACCGAAATTTGTGGAGCCGACCAGCGACAGGGAGCCGCAGCAGGGGGATGAAAGAGCCACATGCGGCTCCAGGGCCACAGGTTGCTGACCCCTGGTCTAAATGAATGAATGAATAAATATATGGGAAAATGGAATGTTGCAAATTGCCAGCCTCAGTTATAATCTAAATTAGAATAGGACTTCTCAGCCCAATAGAGATGTTTTATATATTCATAAAAAATAATCATGTTCGATGGCTGCAGCCCAATGCTTTGAAACTGTTTCCTGCCCAAACCCCCCAAAACCAAAAGTTGGGGCTGCCAGCGTCCCAGGGACTAGAAAAGTTGATAGGAAGCATCTTTAATTGTTTGCCTTCTAGTAAAAGGTTCAATGACTGTCCATGCCCATTGTGGTACCCATGTTGTAAAAGTACTCAACATGCTGTGAAATTTTAAAGGTATTTAAAAAGATTGGGTGTGCATGGTGCTCAGGAAACAATGGCTGCAAAGTTGAGAAAATTCTAGAAACTGAACCTTATGAGGAATATTTGATGTTCTATCTGGAGAAGAAGAAAAAATCTTGTTTTGTTGGCAGATGTCTGAAGGTCCATCGTGTAAAATGTGAAATAGATTTATCTTCTGATACTTAAAAGGGCAGAAGCAATGGATAGAATTGATAGGGAAGCAGGTTTTAACTGGTCATTTAAGGGAATGTTCTAATATGTATTCAATAGGATGTACCAGGGGTGAAATGCTTCCGGTTCAGACCGGCTCGGGCGAGTAGGTAGTGATGGCGGCGGGCAGTTCGGAGAACCAGTAGCAAAAATCCCTGGCCCCGCCCCTCATGCCCAGCTGTGCCGCGCGATCATCAGAGGCTTTTTTTCTTTTCAATGCCTCTGATGAACCAAGCTCTGACGATCCCAGCTGAGTTGCCTGATCGCCAGAGGGTTTTTTAAAAACCCTCTGACGATCAGGCAACTCAGCTGGGATCGTCAGAGCCTTTTGAAAGCATTTTTTTACATGGTTTTACATGTAAAAAATGGTTTTAAAAGTAAAAAAAAAAAAATTGGCCATGCCCAGCCAGTCACATTACCCCCCCACACCAAGCCATGCCCACAGAACCGGTAGTAACAAATTTTAGATTTCACCACTGGGATGTACAGAATGTCTTCAAAGATGCTGGGTTATATTTGCTAAGAATATTTTTTATTTTATTTTATTTTATTATTTTTATTTGATTTATATGCCGCCCTTCTCTGGAGACTCAGGGTGGCTTACAGTGCGTTAAGCAATAGCTTTCATACTTTTGTATATATATTTATACAAAGTCAGCTTATTGCTCCCACAAACTGGGTCCTCAATTTACCTACCTTAGAAAGGATGGAAGGCTGAGTCGACCTTGAGCCTGGGGAGATTCGAATTTACAGTAATTGCAGACAGCTGGTGTTAATCACAATGCTTTTAGTCTGCTGAGCCACCAGGCCCTGGTGAAACCAAGGCTGGATATATCAGGGATTTTATATCCCTTTGTTGATCTTGTTTTGGAAAGCTTCTGCTCTGAACAAGACTTCCTAGTTCTTTTGGAACTATCCTGGAGTGTCAGCAAATACTGGTACAGCTTTCTTTCTTTCTTTCTTTCTTTCTTTCTTTCTTTCTTTCTTTCTTTCTTTCTTTCTTTCTTTCTTTCTTCCTTCCTTCCTTCCTTCCTTCCTTCCTTCCTTCCTTCCTTCCTTCCTTCCTTTCTTTCTTTCTTTCTTTCTTTCTTTCTTTCTTTCTGCAGGATTCTCTCTTCTTGGGTACTCTTCAGCAGGGCACAAACAACTCTAGTTGCCCAGAGAGGAAAAGTTGCATATATTTCATGTATTTGGCTTATTCTCCTAAATGCAGAGTTGTTGTTTTCAGTCATACGGTATCCGGATAGTTTTGTTTGTTTCTGAAAACCAAAGTCTAGTTCCTTTGCCCTTATGATTTTACACGGAAACTTGGGAATTTATGTACATTGTGGCAAAAGGATTGAGAAACAGTGACAAGGACAGTTCCAGTGGCCAAAATTTAGACCATAGGTGCTCAGTTTGTCTTCCTTTACTGGCTGTTCACTTTTTGTCCCATCATTTTACGGGGCATCATTTTCCTTGTTTGTTAGTTGGTAAAGTTATAAATAAATGATATTCAAAATCCTCTGAAACCCTGAATCTTAGAAACAGAATAAATTGAAGAAAGGCCTTTAATTAAAAAGGGAACCACCCGTCATGGCCCTGTGTGCATTTATTTCTTCCCTTCCTTTTTTGTTTCCATTCTTTCTTTCTTTTTTTCTCTTGAAGTACAAGGAGCAAAATGAATGCATGTCTGTGCTGATCATTTACAGATTATGTCTCTTTCTTTGCTGCAGGTGGGCTAAGAATAATTATTCCAGCCAAGGTGGAAAACCCATTTGGGTAGATCCTCAGGACCCCAGAGTCCAGCATATCTGTATAGATGACAATATCCGACTGACCGATTCCGACACCATTGTCCATCCTCAGGTATTGTTAGGGAGAAGCATTGCTCCAAACCCCTCCCCCCCTTTTTAAAAAAAAAATAGAAGATTCTTTCGCGGGTCATTCACAGCTCTTAATTATAATTATAATTGCGCAGTCCCCTTTTGTCAATCCTGGGAAATAAGCTACGCTTTCAGAGACAATACCCAGGAGGCTTTGTGCACTAAGTGGAGCCTCGCTTTTGTGATTCCTCCACTTGATTCTGTCCTTAAGCAGAAAAGCCCATCGCCTCGGCTACCTTTGGAGTACCTCTGCCTCGCTTCTAACCTGTTCCAAAGGTGGCGGAGATTGGTAAGTGAGCCGCCTGTCATAACCGCAGGAGAATGGTGGCTGGCATGGAACAGCAGGTGCTCGGTGCCTGTCCTTGCGGCGTGCTCCTTCTGTCCTCGGTGTGAGTCATTCCCCTTTTTCCCACCCCCACCCCCCACCTCCTTGAGCCCAGCAACCTGCTTCTTAGCAGCCCAAATCTCCTTTGCAGTCCTGAGTGCTTAAAGGGCAGCTTTCATGCCAGAGCCGGGAAGTTGGAAGAGCCAAAGAGAAAGGCCGTCGTAGCAGCTCTTTATATCAGCCTAAAAGCTTTTCCTTAGGAAAGGAGGCAGCTGGGGAGAGAGTGCATGCTGCCTGAATTAGGGGATGGAGGAAAAGCTGGGCAGGCAAGGTTAATTGGTTCTTGTTGGATTCAAGCCACCACATTGGTTCCTTGAGGCTTGGTGCCACTCACAATATAAGGGAAAATTACTAGTGGAGACTGGGACTATTTCATTGCGCGACAATCGAAATTCAGGCTGATCGGTAAATACAGATAGTCCTTAACAACAGTTCATTTAGTGACCCTTCAAAGTTACAACAGCACTGAAAAAAGTGACTTATGTCCATTTTTCACAGTTACGACCTTCGCAGCATCCCCGTGGCCACGTGATTTACATTCGGATGCTTGACAGCTGGTTCATATTTATGACGGTTGCAGTGTCCCCGGGGTCTTTTGCAGCTTTCTGACAAGCCAAGTCAACAGGGAAGCCAGATTTCACTTAACAACCGTGTTATAATTCAACGGCTGCAGTGATTCACTTAATAAGCATGACAAGAAAAGTCGTAAAATGGGGCATTTAACAAATTTCTAAGTTAACCACATAAATTCTGGGCTCAATTGTGGTCGTAAGTCGAGGACTACCTGTACTCAGGTCTTGGTGGAGGAAGCAAAGAGCCCTGTCTGGAACATTTTATCCTGCCACAGCCTACAGAATAATGGTCTTTAAAGAAAGAGAGATGGAGGGAGAAAGAGGATGTTATTCATTCCTCCCCTCCCAGCCAGTCAGTTTCAGGTCATATTATATTTAGAAAGCAAGGGGGGCAGAGAGGACCCCTGGGGTTCCATGCCCTCCTTCTTCCTCCTGCTGATTCCAGGTCAGATCTTACGGTTTCAGAGGCCAGGAAGATTTTGCTAGCTCCGAGCCAGCCTTGATCCCTTTGAAAAGACCTTGCCTTTTCCCTTTTAAGTCCCAAGCTCAGCTCTTCCCGCTTATAGTGGGTAGATCTGAGCATGTTCCAAAGTGGTGTTCTCTAACTGACATTCAGCCTGCGAGTGAGTTTCAAAGCTGACTTTGAGAGTCTGCTGTTTGTAGGTTCAGGGCAGGGCCGGAGATGTCATGTGTTTTGATGCTGCAAAAGAGTTTTGTTAGGTGCGATTTCTCTGTGCTGAGCCCTTCCTGTAAGGCAATTGGAGGCTACTTCTCCACCTGGAAATGCACAGAGAGAAGAATATAGTTGTTTAAATGATCCTTGAAGTCATGTGCCCGTTGGGGCGGATGAGGACAGGACCAGGCCATACATTTTGGACCAGTTTTCCCTAAGTATCTCTTCTTCCACCTTTTGCAATGAATTTTCTAACTGGAGTAAATGATGGAGAAGAGGTTATCTCAAGGTTTCCAAATCTCCTATTGTTTGGCATTGCAGTATCAGCCCTAGACAATCCCTCTCCAGAATTCATCTGGGCTCATAGAATTTCAACCATTCCTGCTACCTACTGGAGTCCTTCCCTTTCTAACCTCACACACTGAAAGAAATGGTGTTTGGGAACCTTATTCCCTCATCAATCCTTGCTCTTGAGAACAGTTAGATATTGATCCATGCAAGTCTTCCTTTTTGCAACCCTCAGAGACCCCTGTCCCATTGAGAATTGGGAGTATAATTGTTCATACTCCTTATATACATGAAAATCAAGATGAAAAATGTCAATCCTATCTTTTTTGTGATGCCCCCACCATATTCCTCGTCTCCCTTGGAGCATGATACATATCAGAGTTTGTTGCAGAAATTAAATCCAGAAAGCACACACAGGTAAACTGATTCAGCAGGATTCATTAACTTCTTTATATACATATAATACATGAAGATAAAGGTACAATTCCAATATAGATTCTTCTTCAACGTAGTAGCAGTTATAAGCAAAACACACAGCAGGAGAGAATAGTTAGGTTTCATTTCAGCAGAGCAGACTAGTTTCAGTTTCTCTGCACAGACTCAGAAGCTGCAGACTAAGACACACCCTGGTTCCGGTCTGTCTCAGCTCCCAAACAGCCCTCATTGGCTGACTTAGTTGCTATGGCTATACATTGGCTGACCTTGTTACCATGTCCTATTCCAGTTGATGAATATACTCTGACAATACAGGTAGTCTTCAACTTACAATCGTTTGTTTAATATCAGCCCCAAGTTACAGCGGCACTGAAAAGGGTGACTTACAACCAGTCCTCACCCTTACGACTGTTGTAGCATCATCATGATCATGTAATCAAACATCAGGCGCTTGGCAACCAGCATACATTTACAACGATTCACGTCATTGCCATTGGTGACTTTCCCAACCATCTTCTGACAAGCAAAAGTCAATGAGGGAAGCCAGATTTGCTTAACGACTAGATGATTCACTTTACAATGGCAGTGATTTGCTTAACAACCAGGGGTAAAAAAAAAAAAGTCATAAAATTGGGTGTGACTTACTTAACAGCCACTTCACTTAGCAACAGAAATTGTGGTCCCAGTTCTGGATGTTAAGTTAAGGACTACTTGTAATAGCAATAGCAATAGCACTTGGACTTATATATCACTTCACAGTGCTTTACAGTCTTCTCTAAGCTGTTTACAGAGTCAGCATAATTGCCCCCAACAATCTGGGTCCTCATTTTACCCACCTTGGAAGGATGGAAGGCTGAGTCAACCTTGAGCCTGGTGAGATTCGAACTGCCAAATTGCAGGCAGCCGACAGTCAGCAGAAGTAGCCTGTACAGCACGCTAACGCTATAAATTAAAGCCAAACCACTGCGCCACCGCAACAATCATGACATCGCCTGCTTCTATAGCTTGAGTGGTTAGGCACTGTGGCTAGTGGCTGAAAAGGAGGTTGTGGGGTAGAAGCCCTCTGAAAAGCAAATGCTCCAATTTACTTAGGAGGATTTCAGCTGACAGCTTCTCCAGAGGAAAGCCTCCAAAGTGGGCTTAAGATTTAGTATCTCTTTCGACAAATCAAACAGTATTGAAAAAGGGATGGCGGCCTTACCTTTTAGGTTTGTCTGCCTGGGCTCCTCTGCATTGTGCGTTAAAGGATTCCGACCTTATTGTTATAAACAGTGCAGGTTCGCATATGGAACTACCCGAGACAACAATAATTGAAAGCAGCAAAGAAGTTTATTCACATATTTGCAAACACAGGTGCACAGAAAGTGGACACGGAACAAAGCATTCAACAGCTTTTATCCCCTTACATAAATTTTATTTTCCCCTCCCCTTTTTGACACAGCATCCTACTCAATTCTTCTAAAAGCCCCCTCTCTACCTTTGTTGAGGAATTTTAACAAGTTCACCAACTCCTTCCTTGCTAACATAAGCTCTATTGTTATTTTTGTACTCCCTCTGCTTGTGGTTTCAGCTGGCATTCAGGCTATAGCAGTGATGGCAAACCTTTTAGACACTGAGTGCCCAAATTGTGTGCACGCACATGCCCAAACTGAAAGGTGCACTCATGCAGGCATCCGAGGACATGCGCATGTACATGCACATACATGTGTGCACATGCGCATGCACAGACATGCACAAATGTATCCATGTGCAGACGTGCATGCACAAACATGCGCAAACACACATGCACAGACATGCACAAATGCGGACATGCACTCATGTGCAGTAGAAACCCGAAGGCCAGCTGGCCGTCGGGAAGCGGGGCATCCCAACACTGGCAGCACAGCAAGAGGTAAGATCTTTTTCTTTCGTGAGCTTTTGTTTCATCACTTGCAAGGAAACAGAAGCTCATGAAAGAAACGCCACAGAGATCTGACCTGGGGCGATGGCACGTGTGCCAGCAGAGAGGGCTCTGTGTGACACCTCTGGCACGTTTGCCACAGGTTCCCCATCACGGGGCTATAGGCTTGTGGTTCTTAGCTGTTAGCCGCTACATACAGGTAATTTTGAAACAGCTTATAATTCTTCCATTTGAGATATCAAGCACTTGCCTTTTTAGAAACAATACCAACTCCATTACCAACTCCAAGCGCTCCATGGCTTAGGGCCGGGGTACTTACGGGACCACCTTCTGCCACCAATTGCCTCCCACCGGCCAGTTCGCTCCCACAGAGAGGGCCTCCTCAGGGTGCCGTCAGCCAGACAATGTCGGCTGGCA